>NW_024729259.1:8651993-8752613 GCF_018991925.1 Homarus americanus
TCTATTAGTTGTGTGTCACCAAGAGCTCAGGGGAGATGGTGAGAGATGGATAGAAAGAAAGCTGTGTGAGAGAGAGAGAGAAAGAGAGAGAGAGGGATTCGCTTATTCCGTCACCATTTTCCTTGTTCTGTCACTATTTTCCATATTCTGTCACCATTTTCGTTGTTCTATCACTATTTTCCTTGTTCTGTCACTATTTTCCTTGTTCTATCACTATTTTCCTTGTTCTGTCACTATTTTCCTTGTTGTGCCACCATTTTCCTTGTTCTATCACTATTTTCCTTGTTCTGTCACTATTTTCCTTGTTCTATCACTATTTTCCTTGTTCTGTCACTATTTTCCTTGTTCTATCACTATTTTCCTTGTTCTGTCACTATTTTCCTTGTTCTGTCACTATTTTCCTTGTTGTGCCACCATTTTCCTTGTTCTATCACCATTTTCCTTGTTCTGTCACTATTTTCCTTGTTCTGTCACTATTTTCCTTGTTCTGTCACCATTTTCCTTGTTCTGTCACCATTTTCCTTGTTGTGCCACCATTTTCCTTGTTCTATCACTATTATTTTCCTTGTTTTGTCACTATTTTCTCTTGTTGCGCCACCATTTTCCTTTGTTGTTCTATCACTATTTTCCTTGTTTTGTCACTATTTTCCTTGTTCTTAATACTATTTTCTCTTGTTCTGTCAATACTATTTTCCTTGTTCTGTCACCATTGTCCTGTTCTGCCAATTATTTTTGTTCTGTCACTATTTTCCTTGTTTTGTCACTATTTTCCTTGTTCTATCACTATTTTCCTTGTTTTGTCACTATTTTCCTTGTTTTGTCACCATTTTCCTTGTTCTGTCACTATTTTCCATATTCTGTCACCATTTTCGTTGTTCTATCACTATTTTCCTTGTTCTGTCACTATTTTCCTTGTTCTATCACTATTTTCCTTGTTCTGTCACTATTTTCCTTGTTGTGCCACCATTTTCCTTGTTCTGCACTATTTTCCTTGTTCTATCACTATTTTCCTTGTTCTGTCACTATTTTCCTTGTTCTATCACTATTTTCCTTGTTCTGTCACTATTTTCCTTGTTCTGTCACTATTTTCCTTGTTGTGCCACCATTTTCCTTGTTCTATCACTATTTTCCTTGTTCTATCACTATTTTCCTTGTTCTGTCACTATTTTCCTTGTTCTGTCACTATTTTCCTTGTTCTGTCACCATTTTCCTGTCAGCTGTCAATCAAGTCATGAAAGCCGTAAAGAATGAGACAGACAGCCAGCAGGTGACGTCAGGATGGGAAAATGTTGGCACTCTGGGGTTTACTCTTAAGGTCGACCTTCCCGGGCTGACTATACTGGATTTTCGACTCACTTAACACTTGGGGCTTAGCTCTTTATTGTCTTGGGGGACCTTCTCACACTGGTCTCTGAGGTGTTAATCAAGGTGACAGCGAGGTCACTCCTCTACACCCACCTTTTTCTCCCTGATTTCTTCTCGCTTTCTTCCTTCTTTCTCCCTTATTCCTTCCTTCCTTCCTTCCTTCCTTATTCCATCCATCCTTCCTTCTTTCCTTCCTCTTTTCTCCATGATCCTTCCTTCCTCCTTTCTTCCTGGGTTAGAGCCCACTGAAGCCCCCGGGTTAGAGTCTATTGGAGCCTCTGGGTTATGGTGCAGTAAAACCCCATCATTCCACTTTGCCGGGAAGACGCCCTCCACCTCTTAGTGTGGTGGAATGAGTGGCGTCGTTAGGGTCGAGAGAGGGAGAGAAGGAGAGGGAGGGAGGGAGGGAGGGAGGGAGGGAGGATGAGTGGGTGAGGGAGGAAGGAGGGAAAGAGAGAGAGAAGGAGAGAGAGAGGATGCAAGAATTATCACTCAATTCCCAGTCTGGTATTTCAAGAGTCTGATCATGTCAACACTAGTAAACACAGCTGCTGCTTATTGCTTTAACCTTCAGAAATACTCTCTCTCTCTCTCTCTCTCTCTCTCTCTCTCTCTCTCTCTCTCTCTTTGCCTTTCGTTTTTCTTACTCTCCCTTCCATTCTTTCTCGCGCTGTCTGGCTTTCTCTCCCCCCCCTCCCTCGCCATCTCATTATCTCGATCATACTTTATTTCATTCTCAAATTTCTCTCAATCTATTCGTCTTTCTCTCAATTCATATCCAAATCTCTCTTTCTTTTTCCTGCATTTCCAATATCCCTTCTCTCTCTCTCTCTCTCTTTGTTACTAAAATCTTCCTTCTGTTACTCCTCTCCCTCCCCATCACCCTCTTTCTTACCGACTCTCTCTTCCTTTCCATTCCTTGTCTCCCACCCCATCTGCCCCCCCTCATTCCACGGGTACAGGGGGCGGAGACATGGACAAGTGACAGTAGACCAGCATCCGCCAGTAGGGTCGGTGGAAATTTGAAATAAGGCCCTCAAAACACCCATATATGGGACAGGGTAGGATGTCTAGTGCCTGTACCGACAGACAATAACTAACCCATGACACAACCCTAACACACCATTAGCTTAGCTAGGCGGTCAGCACGACAATAACTAACCCATGACACAACCCTAACACACCATTAGCTTAGCTCGGTCAGCACGCCCTCTCTTACCTCCCCCTAAATTTCTTCAATTTCCGAACTATAACTTCCTTCCCCCACCTCTAATCTTCTTTCACCCTCCTTTCTCTCTAAAAAAAAGGGGGGGCCACCCACCCTACCCATTTACCCACCCAGTCACCCCAGCAGTCCACCCACCCATGCACCCCAGTCAGACACCCACCCTATCCACTTACACACCCCGTTACCACAGGAGGTCTTCCACCCACCCACCAACTTACAGTACATACATATATACAGTACATACATACATACATACATACATACATACATACATACATACATGCATACATACACAGGCGGAAATTGGCGGTAAATAAGAGCAGCAGTTCAGCGACCGGGCATCAAACTGCAGGAAAAAGTGGGCCGTGTTGAAGGCATCCCTCGCCCCGTTATCTCTCAACTTCTCCCCGGGATTACAGTTTCTAATTTCTTTACGCACCTAAGTTGGACAAAGTTGGTCATTCCGGGAGTTGTAAAGTGAGAATCAAGTTCCGTTCTGGTGACTTTTCATTTCATTAATGTACCTTCTGGACTTACCACGAGTCGGTCACGGCTATATCGTACTTCCGGTTCAATTAAATTACCTGTGTTTTTTTTTTGGTGGGGTGGGAGGTCACTTGTTAACAGGAGAGGAATTCGTATTATGTGTTGTTATTGTGATAGTGTTAACTACTGTATCACGTCATTTAAAGAAACTTAATATAAATAGTAAACAGAAAGATGGGTTGATGATTTATCTTCCTTTTAACTCTTATGATTATTACAAGTTATGTTTACTTAATATATGGAAGTATGTATCACGTTATGCCTATATTGTACACGCTAACACACACAGGCACCTCTACTACTAAACACACATACACTATAAACACACACCCACACATGCATACACACAGTACATACACACACCCACACATGCATACACACAGTACATACACACACCCACACATGCATACACACAGTACATACACACACCCACACATGTATACACACAGTACATACACACACCCACACATGCATATACACAGTACATACACACACCCACACATGTATACACACAGTACATACACACACCCACACATATATACACACAGTACATACACACACCCACACATGTATACACACAGTACATACACACACCCACACATGCATACACACAGTACATACACACACCCATACACCTCGTTATGTGTATTTTACCACATTAATACACCATTTTCTTCTTGTATATCTTTCTATATTTAAACATAATGTCAAATAATTCTTAAATATAATGAAACTTATAATAAACTTAATTATCTCATTGTATTTAAAAGGATCAATAATTAAACCAAATTTCCCTGTTGCCTTAGTGAATAATATCTCATTCCCGTCAGCTATGTCGTTCACGCCACCACAGTATAACGGGAACCACAACAGATAGCAAGAACATCACGGTCTGGTTATAGAGATGAGCGCCTGAGTCTTCCTATTCCACGTCATTTCCAATAATTGATTCTATCCCATGATGATAATATACCGTTAACTTATTATGGTTGTATTCACCTGTTGTTACCTGTGTAGAGCTAATTACCTGAGATGTTTCTTCATAATACTAATCCTAGAACTATGGTTGTATACGAAGTTATTTGTATTAGTAAAGAAATAGTATTGTTGTTTATCGGGATATTTAGTTCGTGTTCCTTATAGAGTGGGGATAATGGAGAGACTTAGGGCAGTTACGTCATCCTAGTTACGTCATCTCAGTTACGTCATCCTAGTTACGTCATCCTAGTTAGGGCATATCAATTACGTCATCCTTATAGTTACGTCATCCCAGTTATGTCATTCTACTAGTTACGTCATCCTCCTAGCTACGTCATCCTACTAGTTACGTCATCCCAGTTCCAATCTCAAATAAGTAGATCAATAATGGCGGATTTCCATATGCCTTAAAGAGAAATCCAAAAGTACAAACACCAAAGAATATTTTTAGAAGTTGGGGGAAATAACGACCAATTCACTTGCTTAACTTTTCACAACAAATTTAACCTCCCTCCTCCTTTCCTCGCCCCCCCCTCCCCCACTCCCCGACTGATCGCCTGATTACAACTCTGATTTAACACCAATTTCCTCCAGCACGACCCGGGGATATCTAGTCCAGCGACGGGGCAAATTGGTTCTCCAGTCGTAATAGACTTTAATCTAACCTAACCGTAACTAATAGATTCCAGTTTAGCCTAATCTTATCTAAAACATATCTCTGATCTAATCCTTTCTTATCTAATAGACTCTAATCTATCCTAGCCTTATCTAATAGACTCTAACCTAACGCAGTCATATCTAATAGACTCTAACCTATCCCAGCCTTATCTAATAGACTCTAATCTATCCTAGCCTTATCTAATAGACTCTAACCTAACGCAGTCATATCTAATCGCCTCTAATCTAACCTAATCTTATCTAATCGCCTCTAATCTAACCTAATTTTATCTAATCGCCTCTAATCTAACCTAATCTTATCTAATCGACTCTGATCTAACCTAATCTTATCTAATCGACTCTAATCTGACCTAATCTTATATAATAGACTCTAATCTACCCCAATCTTCCCTCATAGTACCTAACCTAACCAAATCTTACATAATATGACCCACCAGCTAGAGCTAGATGGAGATTTTAACTTAGGTACTTTTGAGAATCTCGTCATTATATCTAAGCATTTAAAGTTAGTCGTGTGTTTCTACATCTAGTTAACATACGGGTATTGGAGACTTAAGATGGTAGGTGTGTGTGTGTGTGTGTGTGTGTGTGTGTGTGTGTGTGTGTGTGTGAGACGTCTCGATCTTGGTAATGTGAGACGTCCTCTGTGACTCATTCACTGAGAGGTCCTCCTGTGACTCGACCTTGGCAACACTGAGAGCCTCCTGTGATTCGACCTTGGCTACACTGAGATGTCCTCCTGTGACTCGACCTTGGCAACACTGAGAGGTCCTCCTGTGATTCGACCTTGGCTACACTGAGATGTCCTCCTGTGACTCGACCTCTTACACTGAGGTCCTCCTGTGACTGGACCTTGGCAACACTGAGATGTCCTGTGACTCGACCTTACACTGAGATGTCCTCCTGACTCGACCTTGGCTACACTGAGATGTCCTCCTGTGACTCGACCTGGCAACACTGAGATGTCCTCCTGTGACTTGACCTTGGCAACACTGAGATGTCCTCCTGTGACCTGACCTTGGCAACACTGAGATGTCCTCCTGTGACTCGACCTGGCTACACTGAGATGTCCTCCTGACTCGACCTGCTACACTGAGATGTCCTCCTGTGACTCGACCTTGGCAACACTGAGATGTCCTCCTGTGACTTGACCTTGGCAACACTGAGAGGTCCTCCTGCAATAAGGTCATGTAAGAAGTGAAGGCTGAAGATCACTATCGTTTCTTACTGCATATTGAAGTTTGTACTTGGCCAATCTACGGTTTATAAACTTCCGATTTTCGGTTATTTAAATGAGATTAACTTTTCCATCCGTTCTTCTAAGTTGGGTGCGGAAGGTAGAGGGGGGGCATATCAGGTTTGGGGAGGGATAGAGAATGTGTGTGTGTGTATCGTGCCTCCTTTGAACACCCTGATAAAACTTGATCTACTCGGGCCTTGTATGTTAAGACGTCGACACCTGTAACAAAACTAGTGCAGTGAGTAAACAAGTAAATAAACAACAAAGATATACAAACAGGCGAGAAAACCATTTCAGGAAAGCGGGAGATAAATAAACAAACAAGAAAACTGACGCCAAAAACACAAGAAAACGGAAATAAATTGAAAAGTTAACCCTAAAGGAAAACAGAAAACGGAATCACCATAGAAAACTGACAATAGATTAACCTGATTAATTATTAATAACTTGTATGGTGAGTTTATTAAGTGACAAGATTTTGTAATAGATGAAGTTAAAATGTTTACGTTACTTATGCAAATGTTTTTCTTTTGTTTTTCATTAGAGGATCCATGCGTAGAGGATCCAAGCGTAGAGGATCCACACCCATACGTATTCATGGATCAGAAGGAGTCAATTTCAACACCCTTTATGAACCTGAGATTAGGTAAGTGTGTCAGATACCGTGTGTGTGTGTGTGTGTGTGTGTGTGTGTGTGTGTGTGTGTGTGTGTGTGTGTGTGTGAGATCAGTTTCTTCCCGTTTTGTTTTTTATAAGTTTATGACCAGTTTGATTTTTTTTCAGCGTAAGAAACAGAGTCGGTAAAAAACACTTCCTCCCCCTCCACACTCCCTTCCTGCAGTCTCCAGTCCTCCACACTCTCTCCTCCCTCCTCCAGTCCTCCACACCTTCTTCACCCTCCACACTCCCCTCCCTCCACGGTCGTCACCTCATACGTAAACAAAGTCTTTATTTTCTTTACTTAAACTTCTCTTCAATCTTTTCTTTTTAACCAATTCCTCTGTGTATTTCCTTCTTCCTCATTCACATTTTCCTTCCCACGAGAGAAGATTAATTACCCTCACACACACACACACACACACACACACAGAGCACAGGTCCATCTATATATACACTGTATAAAAATATCCCACATATTCCCCTTTCCCATTACGTTTCTCCCCTAGCACCAACCAGGCTTTCTCCCTACCACCTACTTTTCCTCCACCACCCGCGACAACATTCAAAATACCCAATAACTTTATATCTTCTCCGATCATCGTTTAGTTTAGTTCCCCTGTGATCCAATTTTCCACCCCCTTCCTTTATACTACCCGCTCGGTTCCAAATTTTTCTTTCCCTGAGTGTGAGATAGTCTTCCTAGTCACTCCATTCAGGGTGGGGAAGGGATAGAGGGTGGGTGGGATGGGTGGGTGGGGTGGGTGGGATGGGGGTGGGGTGTGAGGGAAGTGGAGGAGGTGGGGAGGGGAGGAGTTTTCTTACCATTAAAACTCTTTCCGTTTGTTATCTTAAAACAACACCAATTTCTTGTATTTATTTCTAACACAATATTTTCCCAATTTATTTAACAAATTATTCCCATTTTCTTTCTAACACAAACTCTTACTACTATTCTTTGCAAACCTAAACTCATTTATTTTTATTCTTTTTTTTTTCCTTCCCGTAATCATTCTGTAAATTCATGAAGTTTATTAAAAGGTCTCAAGATCTCATTAAACCATCATTGACCATCTTAAGACAAAAAGAAAAAAACAAGAAAAACTCTTCCATTGAAGTTGAAGCGTCCAAACTAATTAAAATTCCTTACCTTATTACAACTTCCTCAACCCCCCCTCTCTTTACGACACAAAAACGACCCTCCATAAAAACGACTACTCATTTCACTCACAAGGCATCGATTACAAAGTGACACAAAAACGACCCTCCATAAAAACGACTACTCATTTCACTCACAAGGAATCGAATACAAAGTGACACAAAAACGACCCTCCATAAAAACGACTACTCATTTCACTCATATGGAATCGATTACAAAGTGACACAAAAACGACTTCATTAAAACGACTACTCATTTTCCTCACAGTCTTACCAGCTGCGTCATCCTCATAAGAAACGTTTTGTAATGTTCTTTACGACTCTTCTACTTCACTTAGGATGTTTTCGAACTCATGATAATTACACTTAACCTCTTAAAACAATAGGTCGCCTCATGAGACGGGCAGTTGACCTCATAAAACCACTTATTACCTCCTCCTCCTCCTACTCTCCTATTACCTCTTCCGCCTCTCCTATTACCCCCTCCTCCTCTTCCATCCCCGAAGCTATGAAACCACACATGACCTCACAAAGGCGAGCATGACCACTGGCCGACCTCATGAACGCAGTCGTGGCTTCATGGAACGACAATTGGCTTCATGAAATCGACCATTATACCTCATCGAAGTATCTGCCGCCCTCATGAACGTACCCATGAACGGCACTTACCTCCTCCTCCTCTAGTCCATAAGAGTGGTGTCCTCAGAGTGCCATCGTACCCCCAGGTCACCGTTAGGAAGGTCTTGAGAGGAGAGTTGTTTGGAAGGGGTGGGGTAGGGGGTAGGCGTGGTGAAGGGGAAGGAGTGATGAAGGAGAAGAGTGTTCGAGGGAGAGTGTTGAAGGGGAGGGATATTGGAGAGGAGAGGGATGTTGGAGGGGAGAAGAGGTGTTGGAAGGGGTGGGGTGCTGGAGGGTAGAGGCCAAGGTGAGGTAATTGGGACACACGTTATGCTAAGTATCTAAACGTGTGGGCCACCGGTACACTGTTCTCATTAACACTTAATAGTTGCCAGGTGTGCTAAGGTAATAGTGGAGCCAGTGTGGTGATCAACAGTAAACAGGATCTAACAGAGGAGCCAGTGTGGTGATCAACAGTAAACAGGATCTAACAGAGGAGCCAGTGTGGTGATCAACAGTAAACAGGATCTAACAGAGGAGCCAGTGTGGTGATCAACAGTAAACAGGATCTAACAGAGGAGCCAGTGTGGTGATCAACAGTAAACAGGATCTAACAGAGGAGCCAGTGTGGTGATCAACAGTATACAGGAATTAACAGAGGAGCCATTGTGATGATAAACAGTTGACAGAGAAGCTATCATTTAGAATAGTAAAACGGGCAAGTAATTACTGTTTAACGGAGGAAGAGAAGATAAACGGTTGATGGTCACGGAATCTTACAGGTGTGTCAGCTCTTACTGTGACCATCAAGGACAAGTTGATTCTCCCTTGATCCTCGAGGATAAAGTGACTATCATCTTCTTGTTGCTCGAGTCTTCCGCTCACGTCCTCACAGTGGTCCTGCTCCACCAAGAACGTGTTAACAAACCTCGTAAAGCGCTCCATCGACTTCCAGTTCGGTTGGTTTTTGTTCAACACACTTACATCCACTTTTTTCCCCAATCTTGACGAAAATGTTACAGTTGGTGGAATCAGACAATAGTTTTGGTCAGCATCTGTCAGAAGTTAAGGTTATTTATGTTGTTTGTGTTTTTGTTGTTGTTTATGTCACATTTTATCTCATCCCGACTGTCCACAAGAGAATTTGCTGAGTTCTATGATGTCATTTTCTTTCGGTTGATGAGTTGCTTCTCTTTACAACATATGAGGTAAAATTAACTAAGACTACAATCCATCTGGCGGGAATTTACAACTTAAGCATAAGAGAAAGCGACTCTTAACCCGTCTTCTACTTCAAAGTGAGAAAATACTAAACACCAAGACTTCATTAATGAGAGATGTGAAACCCCAAACCCTTGAGTTGACCCCCCCCCCCTCTCTCTCTCTTGATGGCTGTGACGCAATAGATAAATTACAGCGTTAGTTACAGGACATTACTGAACAGGAAACCGACCCAATATGTAGCAAAGTGGAGTTAAAAACTGTTGGGTATTATATTCGGGTGGCGCAATGAAGAGATATACAGCAGTGAACCATTTACCTGATGGCGTTCTCTATAAATCGCACCTATACTATAATAATACCGAGGGAGAGCCTATGTTAGGAGGGATTTATGGATTACTCATGTAAATGGGAGAGTAAATTTGCATTGAAACAAGCAGAGGATGAGACGTAAAGGGCCATCCCCGTGCATAATTCGCAGATTCGGGGAGGGTAATCTGTTTGTGTGTACGTCACGGAACTTGCTTCGTGTGTGTGTGTGTGTGTGTGTGTGTGTGTGTGTACGCCATATAATTTCCTTCGTCTATCTTACTCTTAATTTTGCCACTTACAGCGGCTAGTTTATTGTGCACCCTATACTCATCCAAGAAACCGAACCCTATATTATAGAGATGGGTAAAGGAAGGAGATAATTGAGGGTGGGAGGGAACGAACACACACACACACAGGGAGAGGAGTGTTGTGACAGATTCCTCCCCGGGTCATCACCGAGAGACCGCCAGCAACCAGAACAAGCAATAATGCCCAATAAACTAACCTCCTCGTTGGCAATCTAATAAAAAAAACAAGCAATAACACAAATCCGGTGTGGCTTTTAATATCACCCAACAGAGTGATAATAGTGCTAACCCACTACCTATCATAGAAGGGTAACTCACGTAATACACCGAGGGTAAAAACGCACTTGAGGCTTATACCTGAATTACAGCTCTGTCAATCGCAGCGGCAAAGAGAGGTGAACAACTTGGAAAATGTTGATGAGAAGTAGTGGAGAGATGTGTATGTCTCATTACCTGTTGCCGGGTGAGAACTATCAAAGGGACTGAGTCATATTCTGAGGCAGGTGTGTTGACTGGAGGAGGAGAAGAAGAGGACAGGGTGAGGGAACATCTCTCTAGTTCCTTCATTTAGGTGTCGCTGTTGTAATGCCACGAGAGTCATATCGGCTGCACCACTTTGGCTTCTATGAGCTTGGGTGAACCACATGAGTGAGGGAATTATCGTGCAGAGCTCTTTTGTGAGTTTGGTATACGAGGCGACTTAATATATTGGACGAGTGAGTTTTCTACTTAGTGTTGTTGACAGCTAATACATGCATATATTACCTCTCTCTCTCTCTCTCATACACTTACAAATTTTATGCCCTACAGCATTTCATCTTATAAAAGTTTAATAAGGTCGTCGTGTTGCTCTAAGAGAAAAATCAAAGGCACAGACATCGCGGACAGCTTCTGTGAGTTCATGCCTATCTATCAGACTCTCAATATCTCTGTCTATTAGATTATCTACCTGTTTATCAGACTAACTACCTGTCTATCTATCAGACTATCTACCTACTTACCAGACTACCTTCGTGTTTATTTTTCAGAGTATTTGTCTGTCAAAAGTCACAATGCCCTCACGAGGAACAAGCCGTAGAAGGTGGCGCCAGCGATGCCGTAACTCTCGCCAGGGATTCGTTAAAGCCGGACAGTGGCTCGGCTATGAAGACGTTGACCCTAACATTGGGCCCGAACAAAAAGGTAAGTTTTTTGACCCCTAAGCCAGAGGGATGTTGTCCTGACCCATCCTGTCTATCTGTCCGTAGATCTATCTGTCTGTTAAGTTTGCTGGTATATAGGGTTCTCAACAAGTGAGCTGCGAGATGCGGGGCTTGTCTTCATTCTGGAGACAAGTGTTGTCTGTATACACTCCTGTCAGACCAGAATTAATGCTCTCTAAAACCGATAATGCAGATAGTTTCATGAGGGCTACTTACGATACTAAAGTCTAGTCTGAACGAAATAATTTAATTACTCTTTGTCTTTTGTAACAGTATCCACCACGAAGCCCAAAATCCATTGTACAGACTATCTTTGGTGGCGAGACAACAGTGAGGAATAACGGCATCCCTGGCCTCAAGTTTCTGTCAGCGGAGTCCATTAGTACCATTACCCAGGTTATACTACTCCATCAACGTATCCCAAACACCGAGACATCCCTGGGAGTGGTGTCATGGGAATATTTGCCTCCTTCAACCGCTTCTTGCTGTGATCGTGTCATAATAAGAGTTTACCCTAAATATCGTTTTCTCTTTTTCGTATTGACAAAGAACTTTTTATATGAAACTTAAGTAAATTAACTAGTACTGATTACATGCTGCATATCCCATTGTAAAAGATTAATAAAACAAATATTAACATGCAGTAAGGTAGAGACTATGATGGTGATAAGAAAGTACAAAATAAAAAGTAGAAGAAAGAAATTTGTGATTTTGGGAGGAGATAGACATGTTGAGTAAAATCACCGCCCGTACAATGTCATATTGGTTCATCTTGTATTACTGTATTACAGAAGGCGCTGGTAAACAAACATCAGCTCCTTCACTACGAGGAAGCCACTTTTAATGTTTCATTTGACTAGCACCAGACGATTTTATTCATCACAGAGGGAATCCCGTACACAAGGGATTAATAGACTATCTCCCATAAGTCAAATCGATCAAGGTTAACCCAAAAGAAATTGTTGAAAGCTTAATTATATTTCCCTTTGGGGCCCTCGTGTGTGTTACGGCAAGTCATCAAGTAACAATAGAGTTATAAGAATTATAAGTTAATATTTTGGTACGACAAGACAAAACAAATTACACGTGTTGATGATGTTACTAAATTATTATTATTGTGTATTATTATTATTTATTATTATTATTAATATGTATTATTATTATTTATTATGGATTATCATTATTTATTATTATTATTATTATTATGTATTATTATTGATGTTTTTCAATGCATATAGTGCGTGGAAACACATTGAGAGAGTATCCCCTATCATACCATATATTTCTCGTTTTGTATATTTTATTCATTACAGAAAACGTGATTGATAAAGCGTCCGTCAATATGGATTTTATTTTGTCTAACTATGATAATAACACTGGTATGGGGTGTATGTGTACTAGAGTGGGGCACTGGTACACATATGTACACCTTCTAACCGCATGAAATTTATAATAACTTTTCGTATACATAAGCGTCCACAGACATCGGCACCAAGCAGTCAGGCCACATTTGTTCCAACGTATATTTCCATAGTCAGTACAGGTATACTATGTATACATATACATTGTATATAGTGTAAATAGATAGTGCAGGTATAAAATGCACATTGACAGCGCAGGTATATATGTACATAGGCAGTACAGGTATACAATGCAAATAGACAGTGCAGGTATACATTGCACATAGACAGTACAATACAGGTATATAATGAACATAGACAGTACAATACAGGTATATAATGAACATAGACAGTACAATACAGGTATATAATGAACATAGACAGTACAATACAGATATATAAACAATGACCAACAGTAAGTATATTCAACTATGGGTTTCCCAAGGCAACCATTTAAAGCTCATTTCTTCTAACGTTTTGTGTTAATAATATGATACTTTTAATTATTACAATAGTTTTCTCGCCTCACCTCTAATGGACTTCAGTCCTAATGGGCCCCAATGTTAATGGTCTGGTAGATTACGCTAAGGCCTATTGGGATTCATTTGTGCTACGGTCGAGTTGGAAGTGATGACGTCACGTGAGTGGTTACCAGATATTCCAAGACGTTCATCACAGTTATACGTTTACCCGGTCAAAAGAAAACACATTGCATCTCCTGTTTGATTATATTTATTCTATAATAAAGTTTAATACAACTGTATGTACCGCGTGACGCCTGAAGACGTTGGGGTGAGGCGGCGGTGTACAACAAGAGTGAGCAGCTAAGACTTTATGAGACTTGATTCACAGTAGGAAGTTAGTGAGCTTGTCCAAAATAATATAATTGTTGTCAGAACTAAGCCTTCTGGAGCCTAAAGTTGTAAACCATAAAAGTCGTCTCTTGTTGAGGATAAACGAGTATTGAAGTAGCGCACGTGGTATAAAATCATAGATAGTAAATAAACATTGGCTGCGTGTCCAGTATAAACAAGATGCTGAGTGTTTATGTCTGGGATGGTATCTTGTTTACTCCTAGATTTGAGTGTCGATTTCGGGATAGTTCACTTGAATGAATATAATCGTAAATCCTTCAAATGAATGAACTCTTAAGTTATTAACTGTGTATAACAGTAATTATACGATCTAGCATGTACTGTATATTGAAACATCCTCGTGTATATAACCATAGTAGAGAATCATATTAAAGACTCCCGATCCTCAAAGGTTCTTACGGTGTATTAATAACTTAACTGGTTAACTTTTACTTTATCACAAACGTTCATAAATACCATCAAAATTATACTGAGATTAACCTTTGGCAACATACGTTCAATCAACAATAATTAGTGGAAAACTTTACAAGAATCTTTAAAAATATTTTCTACCTTAATTTAATTATATTGTAGTGGAATTCTCCCCTACAAACGCTGTTTGTCGCTGACTAGTCGACCCCACCAATTCCCCAGTGTATGCCTCGTGGTCTGGGTCAACCAGCGCCGCCATACATCACGGAGCGGGGGTCAACTACTAAGCCACGCCTAACCCCGCTATTTAAGACCTGACCTCGTGGTGACCTGTCTCTTTCTACGTACAGCTGCAGCCAGCAACACCTCCTCCTCCGCCGCTGCCTGGCGGCCCTCGCTCCTCCGCCTGCCTGGCGGTCCTCTCTCCCGCCGGCGAGCAAGGCGACCCACAAGAACATAAGAATGGAGGAAACTGCAGCGGGCCTATTGGCCCATACTGGGCAGTCCCGTTTACACCCAGCCCCTATTGCTCATATGAGCATCCAACCTATGTTTGAAGCAATTCAGCGTATTCGAGTTAATGATGATATTTGGTAACTTGTTCCATTCATCCACTACTCTGTTTCCAAACCAGTGTTTACCTATTTCACGCCTAAATCTAAATTTGTCTAATTTAAAACCATTGTTACGAGTTCGCTCCTGGTTGGATAGTTTGAGTACCTTTGTAATGTCCCCTTTGTTTAGCCCTGCCTTCCACTTATACACCTCTATCAGGTCGCCCCTCGCTCTACGTCTCTCAAGGGAGTGCAAATTAAGATGCTTTAACCTGTCTCTATACTCAAGGTTCCTAATGCCTGGGATTAGTCTTGTCATTCTCCTCTGAATTCTTTCCAAGGATTCTATATCCATTCTGTAATACGGTGACCAGAACTGAACTGCGTAATCCAGGTGTGGTCTCACAAGAGCAAGATACAGTTTTAGGATGACCTCGCTAGTCTTGTAACTAACACTCCTTTGTATGAACCCAAGTACTTTATTAGCCTTGTTACGAGCAAAAACACATTGTTTACTTGGCTTAAGGTTCCTACTTATCATTACTCCTAAATCTCTCTCGCAGTCGGATTTCTCTATGGCATCGTTGTTCATCTGGTATCTGGTTTCCCTGTTTACATCTCCTATACTGAGTACTTTACATTTGTCCACGTTGAATTTCATCTGCCATTTTTCAGACCATTCGAAAAATTTGTTTAGATCTTCCTGTAGTTTTGCCGAGTCCTCGTCATATTTAATAACACGTCCTATTTTAGTGTCATCAGCAAATTTACTTATGTTGCTGTCTATGCCGATATCTATGTCGTTTATGTATATAACAATAATGGTCCAAGTACTGAGCCTTGGGGAACTCCACTTGTGACGTTGCTCCAATGGGACTTAGTGCCGTTAATGCTCACTCCCTGTTTCCTGTCCTGTAACCACGCCCTAATCCATTTAAGGATGTCACCTTTGATGCCATGAGCTTCACCTTTCTAATTAGTCTTGTGGGGGACTCTGTCGAAGGCTTTATAAAGTCGAGTGTTACGAGTTGGGGATTTAGAATATAGTTATACGTCTACCCAGATCCCAACAGGTAACAACAATAAAAAAAACACAAAGACAATCGGACTATAAAAGGGTAGACAAAGGATGCGAGTTTTCGTTGTATATAATAGAGTACCATAAATCCCTTAACAAAATATTCAGCTTATAAATTACCCTTAACCAAACTTAACCTAAACATTAACAGTATATACATATTAATAAACATAAAACAATCTCGAAGCAAGTGGACGTGGGGAAATTAACACAAGATACTAGTACTTAAGTGAGGAGCTGAGATGGCTGACGAGTAAGGCTGAGTATTGTAGAAGACGGTAGGTAGTCACTGCACGTAGGTTTAGAGGATAGATGATCCTGTGGTCACTTCCCAGAGCCAAGTCCCTCTCCTCGAATTGGAGCTGACAAAGAAGACTTTGAGGAGGTGACGCAACAACCAGGATATGGAGAAGGGAAACCTCGGAGTGGTAACTAAGACGAGTCATACTCGTGTCTCGTCCCTAGATGGCGTTGCTCGTGGTGCTGGTAGGTAGATCAGGACAATAGATGGCGTGCTTCGTAGTGCTGGGTGGAGGGGTTCGTAACACGAGATATACCACATCATAATTGTGCCCCTCGTCCACCGATTCGAAAACTGATGAAAAGAATGTTAATAGATTAGTTAGGCAAGAACGTCCGCTTGTGAAGCCATGCTGGGAATCATTGATCAATCTGTGCTTCTCCAGGTGATTTTGAATAGAGTTTGAAATGATTGCTTCCAGTAATTTGCCTACTATTGATGTTAGACTGATTGGGCGGTAGTTAGAGGATAGTGATCTATCCCCCTTCTTGAAAATCGGTATTACATTCGCTATCCTCCAGGATTCTGGTACTACACCTGTTTTTAAGGACATGTTAAACAACTTTGCTAAGGGCATACTAAGCTCTTCCTTACATTCCTTTAATACTCTGGCAAATATCTCATCGGGACCAGGTGACTTATTAGGCTTTAGTTTGTCTATTTGCTTACTAACATCGTTACTAGTCATTATCTCACTTAATTTGTTTTCTTTACCATCTCTGAATAGAGTCGGTGCCTCGGGTATCATGTTTATATTTTCGGTGGTGAAAACTGTTGAAAAATATTTATTCAAATTATTGCTCATTTCTCCGTCGTTATCAGTGAGCTCGCCGGTATCTGACCGTATTGGTTCAATCTTTTCTCGTGTTTTAGTTTGATACATTTGGTAGAATCCTTTGGGGTTTGTCTTCGCCTCCCTTGCTATCCTTACCTCATTATTCCTCTTTGCTTTCCTTATCTCGGTTTTAACCCTACTCGCCAATACCCTATAATAGTCCCGGAGGTGAATTTCGCCACGATTTATCCTTCTACCTATAGCCTTCCTTTGGCCAATGATGTTCTTTAAATAATTATTTATCCATTTAGGTCATTGTTGTCTGATCTGAGTTTTTTGTATGGTATGTTCTGCCTTTGTGCATTAAGTAACTCATTATTTAAATTGTCGTGGAACTCGGCAATCTCAGATCTCGTTATCAGGTCGGTGTCATCTGTCAGGTTCACGGCCAAGCGACACCCCCTCTCTCAGCTGCCTCTTTAAACTGTCAAAGTTTGCCCTTCTGAAATCTGGTACTTTAGTGGAATTTTCCTTACGTCTGCCCTGAAAATCTAACTGGAATCGAATTTCTTTGTGATCGCTGTTTGCAAGTTCGTTCCCTACCTCGACATTGCTAATGAGGTTTTCTCTGTTCGACAGAACTAAATCCAGTATATTATTACCCCGTGTGGGTTCGGTTATATGTTGACTTAGGAAACAGTCCTGGATCGTCTCGAGAAAATCCTCTGATTCTGAGTTACCCGTAAGGTCAGTCCAATCTATTTGGCCAAGGTTAAAGTCGCCTACTATACAGACTTTGTTGTGTATGGAAGCCCTGCGCATTTCATCCCAGATAAGTCGTTCATTGACGCTATCAAGATTGGGGGGTCTATATATTACTCCTGTTATTAATTTTTCCCGACCGTCGCTTAATTCTATCCAAATTGTTTCTGTATTCCTCTCAGTTTTTATTTCCTTATTTATTTCACACTTCAGATTATCCCTAATATAGATTGCTACTCCGCCTCCTTTCCTGGTCTGCCTATCGGTATGGAACAGTTTGTAACCCGCAATTCGGTATTCGACTGGTAACTCACGTGTGTCTAGGTTGATCCATGTTTCAGTGAATGCAATTATATCGATTTTTTCGGTACATACCAAGGCCCTAATATCATCCATTTTGTTTCTCATACTTCTACTGTTCGCGTAGTAGACATTTAAGTTAGTCGTGTTCTGAGTCCTCCCCTTACCGCGTTTAGTTTTAAACTCCTTGTCTAATTTAGTTTTATCATCATTCCTAACACTATTTCCCTGTAGTCTTTCACTTTGTTTACCCTCTCCCGCTGCAGTCTCCTCCACCCCCGTGCTCATATGTTCTCTTAGCAGTTTAAAGACTTCGATATCTTTTGAACTGCCCCCTCTAGAGCCCCAGCCAGGGTTGCTACTCCATCCCTAGACAGGTGCACCCCATCCCTAGCATAAAGGTCCCTTCTGCCATAGAAGTTGTCCCAGTTGTCAATGAATGGGACTGATATTGACTTGCAATACCTGTCAAGACGGTCGTTGACACCAACTGCCCTTGACAACCATTCACTGCCAACTCTCCTTCTAGGCAGGACACAATGCATATGATAGGGATCCCTCCCTTAGTCCTAATACGATCTATAGCTGCCTTGAATTTATCAAGAAGCTCCTCGCTCCTACACCGGCCAATATCATTGCCTCCTGCACTGAGGCAGATAATGGGTTTGTTCCCATTACCAGACAAGATATTGTCCATCCTGTCAACTATATCCCCCACCCCAGCTCCTGGCAAACACACCCTCATCCTATTTTTGTTTTTACCACAAAAGGCCCTGTCCATGTACCTTACCTGTGAGTCACCAACAATTAAAGTTTTTATACCTTCCTTGTCATCCCTGCCCCTGACTGTACTAACGTCCAATTCGTCTATCAAGGGACTGAACGGGTTGGTACACTTAGCTGTTGTTGTCGTTGTTGTCGTATCCTTGGTGTACTTCTTCACCACCAGCTTCGTCTTCCCACTACTCACAACTTTCCACTCGCTTGAGTTTTCGTCAGACACTGGCTTTACTCGTCCAGCCTCTCCTTTTAACTTCGCCAGCTCTTTCCTTAATTTCAGGTTCTCCAACGTGGCCCTCTCAATTTCTAACTTGGCCCTGGCTAATTCTTCAATGGACCACTCCAGTTTGGTCAACAAACTCTCATACCCAAGACCGCACATAGCACTGGCCATATCTGATAATTATCCCTCCGGAGCTAACCCTGCCGTGACCTTTCCCCTAGTGAGGTCAGAACACAACTGAGGTCAGAACACAAGCTGTCCTTCTCTGAGCGTCCTCACCAACCAGCTCTCTCTACATCACGCTTGTAACCATGCTGCCTTCCCAGCACCAAACTGCATTGTACATCCAATACAACATGTATATAGAGAGCACATTGTGAGTTTCCTTTCTCCATTCCATCCTGAGTGTGAACCAAACATCTTGAACCCCACAAATGGTGACTCCCGGAGATTCGCACTCACACAGGATGGAGGAGAAACTGATAACGCTCCCAGTCTTCAAGCAACATGGAAGACTGGCTTATCCACCCAGAAGCAGCTCTCATCGGCTCTACAGCTACTGTCTCTATACCGCAGGTTAGACACCCTAGAGCAGCTCTGCTACTCTAAGAAGACAGTCGCTCCTCTTCCGACGCCAGCACACCCGTCCTGCCTCAGACGCCGACCCCGGCCCAGCAGTAACCCCTGCCGCCCCTGATGCGGCCTCTGTTCCTGAGTGCGGACCCATACACCCCTCTTTTCTCCCTCAGGTACTCCCTGCTAATGTCCTGCACCCTGCTGCTGTCATGAGCCCTAATCCGCTTCTGCTGACGCAGCCCCTGCTCCTGACCCAGGTCCACACACCCTAGCAGGCGCATCTGACGACTCTGTACCTGCCGTGAGGGAAGCACAACATTCATCGCCTCCACACACCCTTTTTCTCCCTCTTTACTCCAACAGATATGGTGTATCTAGACAGTTGTATCCAGCGACCGGCTCATCCATGCCATCGCCGTTGTCTCACATGAGGCATGCACCGCCCGTTCTGCCTCACATGTGCTAAGCAACTCTGCAGACAACAAGTCTCCTACACCGCCTGGAGGGAAGGGGGAGTGTTGTAGTGGAATTCTCCCCTACAAACGCTGTTTGTCGCTGACTAGTCGACCCCACCAATTCCCCAGTGTATGCCTCGTGGTCTGGGTCAACCAGCGCCGCCATACATCACGGAGCGGGGGTCAACTACTAAGCCACGCCTACCCCCGCTATTTAAGACCTGACCTCGTGGTGACCTGTCTCTTTCTACGTACAGCTGCAGCCAGCAACACCTCCTCCTCCGCCGCTGCCTGGCGGCCCTCGCTCCTCCGCCTGCCTGGCGGTCCTCTCTCCCGCCGGCGAGCATGGCGACCCACAAGCTGTCCTTCACTGAGCGTCCTCACCAACCAGCTCTCTCTACATCACGCTTGTAACCATGCTGCCTTCCCAGCACCAAGCTGCATTGTACATCCAGTACAACATGTTTATAGAGAGCACATTGTGAGTTTCCTTTCTCCATTCCATCCTGAGTGTGAACCAAACATCTTGAACCCCACAATATCTAGTTAAGAGTCTCATTGCATTTATTTTGCTACATTTAGACTTTAGTTTTGTACTGTAGGTGAAATCAGTCAGTTGTGTGTATTTTTGTAGTCTTCAGTTCTAAGGAGTATTCTTCATATGGATCTTTTGAGGCCAGGTACCATGAATGTTACATAAATCATACAATACAGCCTTGTTTGATACCTTAACACGAATTAAATATAACATTATTTTATGTGTAATGTATTGTTTATTATGTTAAATATCATTGTATGCGTGAATTATATTTCTCTATAATATGCTATGAATCATTATACTAAAACGTCTTAATTATTAGGTAATATTTTACAGGAACAGCGGTGGACGTGACCGGCCGTTGTACCAGGCACGGAGCTCTTCCCGCTTTCTACCATTCAGCGTTTATCTGAGAAAGTTGAGCCTCGGGGAACTATGCCAGAATAATATCAGAGCTCTCACGATTAGTACTGACAGGTCTGTGATGTCCTCGGTCTTTGTTCACGTGCTTCTCTCGGCGGCCATAAGCTGTCCCTGGGAGCGGCCTTGTTTTCATCAATAACTCACCTGTTCGATTCTATCATGTTCCCCTTTATTTATTTTCTTAACTCACGCCTTAACCTTAGTATTTGTGGGTAGTCGCCGTTGGGGTCGGGGAAGCCTGATAGAGTTGTCACCTCTTGCAAAAGCATTTATCGCCTGATTACTGTTGAAGCTTGTGAATTACCCCCTCTCGCTGGCTTGGCAAGACACACTGTGCCAAATAATAATATTACGCTACATATGCCAAGTCTTCGTTTTCATTTTTAAAGTCAGTAAATTTTCCGGCTGCGTGTGGGTGAGCCGCTTCCAGGTTCTAGCTGGTTTGATTGCCTTCAGGAGATCTTCTGATGGTTGGAAGCTCGACACGGTGGTGCAGTCGGGTCTTGAGAAGGGTGTTGGAAATATTTTTCTCCTAAAGCCCGTGGACCTCTGCTTGTTGAGGTAGCCACCGTGCTTGCACGTGGTGCCACTTTTTCTGTTGACGCTGCAGTATTTTCCAAAGTCTGGCCAAGTTTGTCAGTAAACCCGACTCAGCAGGTCTCACTCATCTACTTAATTGAGATAAAAAAATTTAAAACTCATTCTATAATTTTTTTTTATTCCTGTTCACTAATCATAAAAGTTCCTTTGCAAGTTTAGATTCAGAATGAATGAAATTGCTTTATTTAACTTGTTTTCTTGGTCACTAAACGTTCCTCACATAAACAGTGATTGGTTGCCTATAAAATAAACAAATAAACCAATTAGCCAATAGGAGAAAAGAGAAAAGTTAAATGTCCCGACTGCTTAACCTTCGCCCCTTTGATGACGTCACGAAGCAGACTACACAGCAACCTTTCCTTACGTGTTGCTGTTGACCATTCCGTTAGTGCACAGTGAGCTCTCTCATAATTTTTTTTACCGTTGTTAGACTACGCGCTTCAAGACCTTCGCTGTTGAAGCCCAGTAATAACATACAACAACAACGTTAGTGTGTTTAATCTCGCTAGATGGCATTAGTATTTTTTCCTAACTCTTAATAACATTGTTGTTATAATGTTATTACTGCAGTTCAACATTAACCAATGTCTTTAAGCGGGTGACAAGGTTAGTAATCGCACTATTTTAACAATATTTAAAGAATTATGAGATAGAACTCTCCTCTTAATAAATAACGTCAGTTCCCAACAATAAGTAGATAATTATGCAAGGGTATAAATGTAATATGTTAAAATATTGGAAAGAATACGTGTTTATATATATATTTAAATTATCATAACATCATACAATGATTCATGTGCTCGCTCGGGTGTGAAGTAGCACTGATAAAACAACAAAAGACAACAGTTTTTATGTTAAGCGATACGCCACACTTCTTATCTGGTAAGCAAAGGTTATATCGTAGTTAATATATTATCTGGAAGTCATGCAGTGGTGATGATTTTGTAGCGATATTATCTCCTCAACGATTAAAATTTCCCAGTTAAATAAAAAAATTATGTCTAACACCATTTTCTTCTTCCTGGAGGTAAAAAGAATGTGGCTTTCTCAAGTTCACGTAAATCCGTCCACTCCTTCCAGAGTTATGGCATTCACAAGGAGGAGGAGGAGGAGGTAGCTCCTGGGTAAGAACAACGGAACAGGACGAGGTAATACCTGGAACGAGTTGAGCTACATGTACTGTATGTGATCATCAAGTATTATGTAGTAAGAATCTTTGTTATGGTCAAAGGGTGTGGACAGTCACGTAGTTTCCGCTCATCTTGTTCATAAAAAAGTGAGTAATTTCTAAGTAAATGAATGAGATATAAGTATGTTTTGGGTAATTATGTATTTAAATAAAAAATATATAGTTACGTTTGTTTTAATCGCCAGTAAAAATTAATGAGTCATTTGTGAAGCATTAAGGCAACACGGTAAGAAAATTAATCACATTGACAAGGGGATAGTTTGTGGAGCACGCAATTTTGTCGCTCGTAAAGTCTTGCGTTGTCAACGGCAGCACACACACACGGTATAATCAGTGCATTATTTCATCAACACGTCTATAATATACAGTACATAGTATATAATACCCATGGTGTAGTATAAACAGTGCACGTCTTTTACCACTCACATGGTATATACTGCAGAGTGCGCAGTTCCATCAACAATACACCTATAATAAACATATATCAAGTTTCTCGCTCGAGGATAGGTTAGGTTGTTAGGTTTCAATCATTCAATCCTCGGCCATCGCGAGAGACAACGTGAGGAGATTTGTCCGTACGATTAGCCTCTGCGTAATTAAGATAAGTCATTCAATATGCCCATCACTGTCATCTAAATGATAACCAAATATCCGTTTGAAATTGAGATCAGGCTCTGTTGTTTGGTTTATTAAACCATTTCACGTAAAATCAGTATCACGTAAAGTACATTTTTACAAAACCGTTTTGCGTTGCACGATTAATTTTATTTATTGCCCGAAACGGCACTTCATGTTAATTCTATGTACAGTATCTTTGAACAAATAACTGAGCTATGATAATTGACTAAACTTGATGTTTAAACACTCATGCATGCGTAAAAATTATTTGTTTTGAGGAATCTACTTATCTTTGACACTTTTCCTCAGAATTCACCTTCATGGTTACCATTTTTATATGAGTTTCGGCCTCCATTGCAGTGTTATAACATGTAACCTTGTTAAACCCTAAAATTCAGAAGCATCAGTAACCTGAATGACATACATTGACATTACTCTGGCTCTAATTAATCTGTAAAAAAAATATCTTCTTTACGATGGATAATATTTATGAAATAGACTTTCATGAGCTTAACAACATAATACTGTTAGGAGATCAACATAAACTTAAGTATTAGTAAAATAGTGAGTGAGAGCCATCCAGGGTCCATCTGACACCTTGCGTTAGTGTCTGGGTGTGAATCACAGGTGTGTTTGACCAACATTAACTATTAAATAATATACAAAAGAAAAATCATACCACTCTCATAATTTAAATAATATATAATATACAAAATAAATTAAATATTTGAATATAAATAATATAAAATTCATATGATTCTTATATATTTTAGTAGTAAGTTTGTAATGGTGAAATGCGCCTGTTGTCTCGGGGCGATGCTCAGCTGTTCCACTGTTTACTCCGCCATCTGTTGGCCAGCGCTGTAGTCGGTGATGAGCTTTGAGGATGGGTGAATGTCGCGGTGTTTGAAGTGCTTTAACTCTGATTTTTAATATATGAGAAAGTAGAAGATTTGTGTAGCAATGTTAAGACAAGTATGAGGGTGTGAGCAGTGCATCCAGTGATAAAATGTGCAGCTAGGGAGTGTTAGTGATCGCCAGCGGTGAGAGAGATGGGTGGGCAGCAGGGGAAAGAGAGGCACCTCGGTTCAGGCAGCGGCACAATAACCCGTTCCAGTAAGGTCAAATATCGGACTGGCCGGGAGATACGTACTACAGGAGCTAACATATTCACAGAACATAATGGCAAGTCTCTTATACTTTTTACAACGGGTTTACTGAGCGTGTGATAAAGGGGGGAGAAGAGAGGTGGGCGTTGACAGCTGCGGCGGCGGCGGCGACTCTTGCCAGCGGCCAAAGACGACTGGACGGGCCGGGCCGCAGCTGTCTCCGGTCAACTCCTACCCCGACACCCCTTACCTAGGAAATATGGGAATCATGTTTCATTACTATAAAATACAACTCCATTATTTCCTAGGTAAGGGTGTGGGTAGTGGGTTGTAGACTTGACTGATCTCCCCACAGTCAAGTTCCTCTCTTACCTTTATCACATTTATTGTTAAGAAATACATTATCTTGGTGGTATTTTGTAATAAAAGATCATGAATAGTGTATGAACATTATTTATGTGTTTTTCTTGACCACACAATCAATATTGATGTTATTGTTCCTCCCTCACCCTGTCCCAGTTGCTAGGGTCATATCCTCTTAGCTCTTCCTATAAATGACATTGTAGTTTGTCTCTACATGTTGCAAAATCAGTGTTTGAGTTACTGATGTAATATTTAATGCCTGTAATATTTTCAGTGTTATACAAATTACGAATACAATAAGTGTTCAGTACTTGTTATATTCCAGTGATGTTCAGTATATTAGAATCGTCAAACTAGTAAAGTGTGGTGGTGGGTGTTAAAGTAGTGGCTGTTCTTATAACACTATCCTTAATACTGATGGAATATGAAAATATCTTCCTAATGATGGTTTACAAGAAAATGTCCAAAGATACAGTACAGTCTTGGAGATACATTTCACATTAATGTACTGGACTCTGAACTTTGATTTACTTATTATGGTTTTGTCTGGGTTCTGAAGCATGAAACGGGCACAGGCCAAAGCCTACTTGCTTATTGTACAAATATAAATATAATTTTTTTTATTGCAACTCTGGATCCATTAACTATAAGAACATTCAACTACGAACTGTGTTTTGAACAAAATCCCAACTACTGGTACTAGTTTAGTGTCACCCTTGTTCTGATTATTTACAAAGATTGGTTGAGACCGCATTAGGTTAAAGAGCCCATCACGAATGGGATACAGGCCTGCTACGAGTGTGTCACGTATCAGTACTATCCAATAGCCACTGTGTAACGGCTCACGACAATGTTTATTTGGTCATACCTGGAAATACATGTCCCACTATCAGTTGTAAATACCAAACACACAAACAGTATCCATTATAATAATAAGAGCAATCAAGTGATTAACTTCTCAAGTTGGCTGAATACAATTCCCTGCTTAAGAACAGTAGCAGACGATTTTGGGTGAGTTATCACCGTACACTAAACTCTGTAGCTGGGTCACTGACACACAGTTGCTTGATATTGGTTAGAATTCGTCTCCGGACACGTAACCAGACCACCTCGTGTGCTCACTGCATCTCACACACTGTCATCCTATAGCTAAAACCCACATCTGGCCACCACATCCCATTCTCTTATCGAGTAGCCAATGGACTTGTTGCTGACTCTTCAAAATACTACCCTGATCTCTCTCTTCCAACTGCATCTCATGTCCCAAAAGATGCAGTAAAACACTGCTTTGTGTATTCAGTAACATATATTTTAGGATCATGAAATAACTAAATTGTGGAAGTAAGTAGCTAGTTATTAAATCATAAACTCAGAATTCATGAAAAGAAATACCTGTATTTGTAGCTAGATAAAATTCAGTGATTCAGTAATGGAAATCACTCACCCAAAGGGAAAAGTGTTTGTTGTTTTCTAGTACTGTACAGCACAGAATTGTATTATTGTAGGTTCAGCACATATGATAAGTGTATTTCCTTTAATGGACATTGCTATAAACAGCCTGATAATTTGAAAATATTTGGTCTGATATCACATTCTGTCACAGAAAATGTGTTCGTCATTGACAAATGTTTTCCATTTCTAGATTTTATTTTTAAGGAGAAAAGACGCTGTAACAAGAAAAGCGTGTAAGGTGTTTTGAAGAAACATTTTGTCTGGAAAACAAACTTATAATATCAGTTTGTTTTACTGACAAGCATTGTACTGCGGTGTCCTTCGCAATTCAATCTGCTCGCAACGTGAACACCCCCGTCCACAGATTGGTGTGTTTAAAACTACAGGGAGTCATTTATTTATGTGGAGGGTAGAAAATATGGTAGTATTTAAAATTTTCGTACAATGTATGCTTTACCAAACACTGGTCTAACAGTCTTGAACTTACGGAAAATCTGACTTTTACCGATAAATTTCTGTTTCATATACTGCACTGTACTATCCTGTATTACAGAATTGGTTAATATTAAGAATGAGAGTGCCAATGAGCTAACAGTGTTTGGGATTTTGTTTATTCAAAGTTTGTTTCTTGAATGTGCTATGAAAAAACAGCTTTGAATTTACTGTACACCAAAAATGGCAAGGATGTGGGTTCTACACCTCTGAAACTTTGATAAATTCACAAAAGCCATCACAGAATTTTTAAGGATCAAACTTCTTCATTCTTTGCAGAAAATAATTATCGTTCATTGATGGTTTGCATCAATTCGCCAATATGTCATGACCTATCTGCTGTTTCATAAGTAAATATTTTTTTTTTTACTATAGTTAACTAAATATTGAAGTATGTACTGTGCACTCAAATAAAAGATGATCTATAAACAAAATCTAAGGTGCTGTTAGTGCAATAGGGTGTCCGTTCTCAACTGTTACCACGGTGTGTACTGTACAGTATTATGAAAAGAGAGACAGAAAAAAACATTCACAAAATAATGTTTATAAATCAAAACACATTACAGTATACTGTATACCTTTATTTTGATGAAGACCCCATAGCTTACCTGGAAAAATTAAGAATTGTGTTTTATTTTCCTGTATACAAAACTGACAAGGAAAATTTTTTTTGTAATACAATATTTATACAAAACTTAACCTTGTAGTCTACAGGGCTAAACCAGTTATGCTAACACGAATGACTGAGCCCAACCTAACCTAACCGAAGTTGAAATCACGTCCAGAATTTAAATAAAAGTGAGCTACAGTATATTTGAGAACTGTGGTCATCATCTGGAGTCAACAAATGTCAAACCTATTCTTTAGTTTTACCATACGAGTTTTCACATTTTTTACATGTGCTGCTGTCTTGTTTGTATGGTAGCTGGAGAAGGAATTTTTCTCATCCATTAAAACTTTTAATATTAGTCAAAAAATAATGTAAGGCATCTTGGAATGATTTATGGTTGGATGCAGCTTACTTATTTTCCATAACAGTAAAAAAATAAAATAAAAATGTTAAGAAGAGCTCGACAATGTACTGTACTGTATTATTTTCCACTGTATGTCCTGTCTTAGCAAATGAAAGTAAGATACGTACTATTGAACTTCAGATTTAACAGTGGTGATTTCTTGCTAAATTTAGACAGTTCATTTATGGTTTGTTTTCTTTGTTAGAGCACATGGAGGCAGGTGCATGTTGCTGTTCTACAAGTAAATTCTGCATGGCCCTTCCCATACTCTCACTGAATTTGCATTAAAATAGATTGGTGATACAGGGTACAGTATTTGTATTTAAAAACAAATACAGTATTATGAATACAGTACAGGTATTGTAAGATGAGATATCTTCAGACAGTGTTTGTGTTTTTTTAAGCTGCAGTTTATAAGTTTGAAGGCTAATAGCTTACGTTATGTACGCTATTGGTGCGTGAACTACTGGGCTATCCATACATGTCAACAGAATTTCAAGAAACATCATACTTTTTCTGTGACGAAAAGATTTATAGGTGTCAGAAGTAACCCCAGAGACGAGTCAAGAGAAGGGAAAGCTTTTCATGAAAATTTTACTACTGTACCTGGAGGTGAAAATAACATTCTGTTTTGGGCTAATTTTTAAAATTCTACATTAATAGAGTCAGCAAAACAAATTTTATGGGGCACTGGTACCCAGTGTGCATGTTCTTGCATTGACACCCCCTGAGCTGTAGATTTGTTCTATCATTATTTTGTTATCAGTTCCATGTATAATACCATGATTCTACAAGTATTATATCATGCAATCTTGCAAATACTGTATGCATGAATAGTATTTGGATTGTGCCTCTCACGTTATTTTTTAGCTGTCCGAAGTCACTCCAAGTCTAAGCCATTTTTCACATACTGTACCCCCATTCAAGTCACATTCAGGTAACTAGACAGTCTAGGATAGTACTGTACTGTATATCATATCCCAGATTGTTTCAACATTTTTATGGTAGACATGTTTTGCAACATTTTAAATTCTTGGAAAAAAAACCAGATTTTGATAATTGACTTCTATTTATTACTTACACCTTAAACTAGCAAATGATGCTCACTGCATAATTAGGGCAAGATTTTGTTACTTTGCTTGCTATAACTGTGTTTGACCTGTCACCTCCAACTCTTTTTATCCGATTTTTGTCCGAAGGTGTACAAAGTCACCTCTTCTTACGGTATCTAATAGAATTCAATAATCAATAAATTCCACTTAATACTGTATATGTATTGTAGCTACCTGTTATGGCCCGAGTTTCATATTTAGTGGGGGCGGGGGTTATACAGTAACTTGACATTCGATTTATGAGTCGTTACAATGTCCTGTACTTGGTAGCTACCGGTCAAGTTTTGAAATTTTTTTCATTAGTCATGAATAAAATGGTTTTGAGTTTGCATGTACTGTATCTGGTTTACTGTAACTTGATAAGGAGAAGAAATGATTGTAATTATACATACAGTACTGTAGTAAAGTGATATCTCCATTAGCCGGAACAATAGGTGCAGAGCACTTCTGGAAACGAGACGACTCTCTCAAAGCCGGAAAAAAATCCCTCGCCCCCGGAATTTTCCGGGTAACAAAAAAAATTTCTCGGATTTCCAGGAAATGCGCCTCATTTTCATCTCAAACCCGGAAAAAATTCCCCATCCCCAGAATTTTCTGAGTATTTGGGAAATTTTTTTCAGAGTTTTCCGGAAAATGTGCCCCTCGGAAAATCGTTCCTAAAGCCGTATTTTTCCGGAAAATTCCGACTTTGGGAGCGATTTTCCGAGAAAATTTCAATTCCAGCTATCGCAGAGCTCCCGTTTTGTGGGATTCCGGCTAACGGAGATATTACTGTGTGATTAGTGAGGCTACAGTATTTCATATGAAATTTTTGAAATAAAACTTTTATGCATAGGTTTCAGTCTTGAGAAGGGGGATTACAGTGCAGTACTAGCAATATGCTGTGTCATCAGTACCCTGTACCGTATTGTGACACCGTCATCAAAAGTTTAACTTTCACGTAACTATATTATACGCAGGTAACAAATTTTCCAAGGAATAACATATTCTCTTCTATTTAATCAACTATCTCCCCTAACCCATTATTTACTGAGGAGCACTTTTACTATTTTATTTGGGTAATGCCAGACGATTTTATTCAGAAAAAGAGACTCAAATCCTAGAGGTTAATAGTCACTTGAATATACAGTATAGTACAGTAGCTGCATCTTATTTCAGCAACTGTGTAGAGTTGAATCATTTATGATGGAACATTGAAAGATTATAACATATCTGTCTGAACCACCCTGGTTATGCATTCGGGAAATGTCACAAACCTGTACCTATATAGTAAATGAATGATCATGGGGGACCCCCCCTCCCCCGTAATTTTTCTGGAAAGTGGGGCAGCATAACTTTTGTCTGGCTTCTCTGATGTTTCATGTGGAAACTCATGGGTACTTACAATGGCATACAGAGAAAAATTTGCAAATTCTATAACATGAAAGAAATAATTATACATACCATACTGGCTTGGGTGTTGTTGGAGACGACTTCAGAAGATGTCCAGGTCACCGTGAAAATATATGGTAGGCCTTTTGTGTAAAGTTTCTGATGTACACCAGTGATTCTTGCCATGCTCAAATGATTTTATTTGTGTAGAAACATCAGGATGCTTCTTCATACACATACAAGGACATTTTTGTTTGTTTTTCTTGTTTTTATACTGGTGTGGGCTCGGTAGCATGTGACTCCTTCTGTTAAAGTTGCACGCCTTTGTAATTCTTCCTGTGGATTATGAAGTACAGTATGGGACAAATAACAGTGATCAGAGCTTTACACAAGTTGTGAAAGCTTTTGAAGGTCTCATCGATGCTGTTCTGAGATTTGTATTTTCAATGACTTGGGATCACCAGGTTCATCACAATGAACCATTGACGAAAGGTCTGTGTCTCTTTCCGTCTCCTCTCGTAGATTATCTTTGGACAGGACAGAAACCTTTCCCCTGATACTTTAACTAAATCATAATACATACTGTACAGTACAGCATTGTTCTGTACTATAGGTGCTGTATTATGCGAATATGGTCATTTATACCTGAAGGATACCGTACATATACAGGCATCCCCGACTTACGAACGCCCGCCAATATGAATGGGGTTAAATTTTAAATTTACAGTATTTTATTTACCTGATGACATATTTTTGACTTTCATTTACTGTATTTTGTCATTCTTTTATCTTTTGTTTTAAATTAAGTGATTTTAGATGCATATAAGGACTAGGCTATGCTATACTGTAGTGGGATTTTAAACATTGTTCTGTAAGTATTGTATGCACATACAGTGGTCCCTCGGTTAACGAGCGCCTCGGTTAACGAGATTTCGGTTAGCGAGTTACCTTTCATAAGATTCTTAACTTCGGTTAACGAGCAATCCCTCGATTAACGAGTTTCTTACGAGCCGACCTGAACATGTTTTCGCTTGCATTTGGCGGTCCACCAGCTGTAGTATTAGTCCGCCAATACAGTAATCGGTTCTAGGGCTTAAATTCCTTACCATTTTAGCAAATATCAAGAAGTTTATACTATTCAATAATTTTAAAAGTTTAATATTAAATTTTTTAGTCATTTTAACAATTATTGAACATAATTGAAGGTAATGAAACTAATTTTATGCATGCCATCCAGCCTCTCAACACACCATACAGGCGTCAGTCTTTGTGTCTTTTCAGTGGAGGTAACATCTTGCTTGAGACTCTTCAACTAAACGCTTTTTTTCTGTGTTTGCAAGCAAATTATTGGTCATTTTGAAATTTATTTTACATATTGACAATATATAATGCAGTGCAGTGTTGATTTAAAGAAAATAATCTTGAATTACACCAAGAGAACTAAAATTTTATGGATGAAATGGCGCCATGGGGTGACTTCTCTTCCACCCCAATGCCTTCTCTTCTCCCTTCTCCTCCACCCCCATTCTAATTCCCATCATCATCATCATCCAGGAGCCTTCTACTTACACACCTCAAAGTAAGTGTACTTTTCTACCTTTTTTGTTGAATTTAGGCAATTTTCGGTGAGCTGGAACCAAATACCCAAAAACCCATTGAAACAATGGTTTTGGTTAACGAGTTTTTCGGTTAACGAGCAACCTTCTAGAACGGATTGTGCTCGTTAACCGAGGGACCACTGTAGTATGTGTTGCGACTTATGTACCTGTCCGACTTAAGAACGTCCTCAGGTTCCTAACCCGGGGACACCCTGTAAAAGATGTTTATACAGTACATTCTAAATAAATGTACAGGGAATATGGAAATAGTTGATAATTTTTCTAGTTTTTAGAGAAGAAAACCATTCATTCCCAAAGTACAGTACATTTACTCTAATAGTATCTTTCACAAAGAAAAATAGGAACTTACAGCATTTTTGGAATATTAGTAAATTTTCTAGTTATTTATCTTTTATCATATGGGTGGGCGTAAAGAACTTGTGACATAAGCTATAATTTTACAAGGAACTCTATTTTTAATTCCTGTAATGTATTTTAGGCCTGAGTTAAATCTAAACCTTGGACGTCTTACAGTATGATAGTATCAGTGTAGTTTTAGCTTGATAAATAAACCCAAACTACAGTAATCCCAGTACAAAATTAAAGGCCTCAGTCTGATTTACTGTCATCACAGTCAAGGAAAGGTAACAGTTATGTATAGAGTTGGAACTGTACTGTGCAGTTGTGGTATCATCTCATCATCTCTGTTTTACAACCATGCAGCTTCATGCTTGATTCAATCGTATATGAAAACCCAGTAGATTTTTTGTTTTATATTTTTCTGGGCCATTAGTAAATTAAGTTGTACATTAAGTAATTTGGCTAATAGCCTACTAGGTATATCTTTTCATTTTAGAATTTATTATTAATAGTATTAGTATTTATATTTTTTTGAAGAGCTGCATCTTTGAAACTGGCCGACGAGTTTTACTGAAATTATCATGGTTGAGTCTTATGAAGGAATTGATTGCTGGAAACATTGGATTTATGGCAACAATTGAACGTTTCTTGTGTAGGTAGTTATTCTTTAAATTTTAGTTTGAAAATAACATTTACTTTCTCACATACAATACAGCTTTCTTACTTGACAGCATTCTGGAATCACAAATTTTTAAAAGTATTTTAAGATTATACTGTATACTGTACATTAAACTACCGTACTGGCCTAATTTCTCGTCAAAGCTCCCATCTACCATAAATGATAGACTTTGGATCTACAAGCCAAGAGGCAGCCAAGAACTACTCTACCGTATTGTATCACTAATTGCTTACTGTCTTGAAGTGACTGGGGTCATCTTAGGGTCTATATTCACCTAATGGATAACAGGTAATTTGACAATATCTGGCTACACAGTAAGGTGCTAATCATAATGGTATCTTCAAGTGTTTTGTGGCATGGGGAAATGATTTTGATTGTCAATGTTATTACAGTATACAGTGATGCAGTTTAGCATTCTCTTATTTTAGTGTCGAGAATTCCGATTCTAAAACTGGCCTCAACGATCGTTTAACCATGTCAGAAGACCTAGATAATATTTCAACTTCAAGATGGCAGGCACGAGGCTCATATTGTGTAGCCCAGCCTCTATTTACCTGTGTGGTAGACTGATGACCTGCTTCAACCATTAAGGCAAGACTTGTTGAAGGATCTCTCTCTCTCTCAACATTTGTTATACAGCATTACTGTTCTTTTGGGTTTTATACAGTATGTTCGTTGTAGGAGTTTCTTAAATGTGTTTCTACATGTGAAATTGAAGTGCAAAGGTAGAGGTAGATTTCTTCTTTACTACAGTATAATGTTATTACCGAACTGTCTTAATAAACTTCGGGCATAGCTACTGTACAGTAGGTCATTATATCAAACAACAGAAACAAACATTTGATTTAGACCTACGTAAATGGATGAACGGAACTTTCCTGACGGCTGTAGCGGTTAACACTGGGTCACCAGTTTAACGTTCGATTACCCCACTGTCTGAATCCCGCCAGACCAGTTTTCATAATCGATTAAAGTATTAGTTGATCCTCGGCCGACAGTCGCGGACAGCGCACGAGAGCAGGTTAGAGACCAGTCTTCAACCTGAATATTACGTAAATTGTTGATGGTGTGTTATGACAAGTGGATGACAGGGGGGGCACTCATGGTGTTATATATAGCGTGTGACTCGGGTGGAGAGAAGCGAGGGACTGGGGGTCAGTCTTCCCTTCGGTGTAGGCTGTCACTTTCCAGGTCTGGTATTAGAAAGTTGAGATGATAGGGATAAAATGGAGGAGGTAGCCGCAGATGTGAGACCCATACCAACTTGCTGCTAAGATTACATCACCCACCTCTCCGCTACACACACATCCTACTTACTGTTTTTTTTAAGTTTTGTTTACAGTACAGCTATATCCCTTACCTGCTGTACGTACTGAATACTGAACATTTCCGATTTATTTCGTCCTGTTATCTTAATAGAGCGTAAACCTGGTTTTCTTCGCTATAAATATCAAATTTTTTATGAAGGAACTTGTTCTTAGTAAGTGAATAATGTACATCATGGCCTAGAACACAGGAAAAATGTTAGACCCACTGACTCTGGTGGGTTGACGGGGTACGAGCAGGTGTTTCTCCAGGTAGAAAATTTGGAAGGAAAAATACAACCAGACAGACGCACACTTGGAGAGGCTGTGACAAGCATAACTTACAGTGACTTGAACATATAGTGAAGTAAATAATTAAGCCTGTGCCTCCCCGTATAGGCCTAATAATTTGTTTTTTACTACATACAGAATTTGTCAGTTTAATTTGCTAGAGAGCACTTGTGGCGTATTTGTTGTGATTGAAGGGGGGGGTGACTTGTGGAAATGCGTCTCTGAACATAATCATAACAAAATACTTTACATCTTTTATATCGTTTTAGAAGCATAATGCGTTTTACAGAATTAACTTGCTGGGACTGCCATATTATGTATGACCTGACAGGCTGATCCATGACGCTAACATTAAGTTCATTAACAACACTATTGTGTCAACCCTTGTGACCGGAAGCAGTTATATGTCGGGCCTGGCAAGATCTTGTCGGTCTTTTTTAATACAAGCTTGACATTACTCTACATTGCACATGTTTCATCTCTCAAATACTTAATTACTAGAATAAACATCCACCAATTACTTTCGTGCTTAAAACTATTAAAAAATCACAAAATAAAACCACGAACTTACCTATGAGGTCCTGTCCTGGGCAACTCGCGCGCAAAACTATTTTTTGTTTATTTTAAATATCGGTTCTAGTTGGATGTCCCTTCAAAATGGTGGAATCAGCAAGCCAATAAACTTGAGAAATTGGAATTGCAATGTTTTATTAAGAATTACATTAATTGTATTGGAAATATTTCAACTCAATTGTAGAGCGGGACGTATCCCCTCCATCCTCCCCAGGTTTCTTAACCACTGACTGCTTTATGATACATCCCAAATCTTCAGGTCGGCCACAGTACTCAATTGCTATTCCAGACTGAAAATCTTAGGAAAAGGTTTTGGAAAGTAGAGTATTAAGGGGGAAAAGCATTGGAAAGTAGGTTTTTTTTTTTTTTTAGATAAAAAGCTCCCGAGTGGTGGACAAACGAACACACTGTCAAAGAATAAAGTGAGTATTTTTAAGTTGAAGTCAGGTGGTGAGCGTGAGGATGGGTACCTTTCATTACTAAGCCGTGTCAAAGTTAGGCCATTTATGGAGGAGGGGAACTGCCTGGTGTTGCCTGGTGCTGGCTAGCTGCGTCAAGGCAGGTAACCCCCCCCCCCACCTTTTTTTTTATTCCATAGACTTATGAAATCTTATAATGAGAATCTTCCATAGTTTGTGATGTGTTGACGATTTGTTTTTCATCAAATAGCACGTGTGGAAAAGTAAGTCTGTCGATTTAAACACGGAGGGCAGTTTCAATGTCCTTGACCGCTCTTCTTGCCATGCCAGTACGTGTTGTTACACTCTCAAACATATTTAGGTTCTGCTTGTGTTTTTTTATTCCTTTACGATTGAAGACTGGAAATAACCTTTTTTTTCATCCTTTTTTTAGCTGGAATGATTTTGTTGATTAAATAGCATCCAAATGAAGAGGACTTTGACTAATTTGGGTAAAGTTCTTAAAGTTCGTGTGTAATATACAGTATGTAGTTAGGCTTTAGGAGTCCTGCGTTTTAAAGCACCCGAATATTAGCATAGATTAAAACATGTCTGGGGGTATTTTTGTTCAGCTGGGAAATGTGTTTAATATGCCAGAACGTCAACACTCGGTGCGTAGTTAGGAAGAGGAGGTATGGGTGGTGGGGATGGATTGTGCTTTGTATAACACTCTTAAGTTAGTGCAGGATTTATATGCTACGAAATATGAGTTGTAAAGAGATCGTAGTCATAAGTAGTGTTTTGGTTATTTATTTCAGGAATATGCTGTATATAACACTCTTCAGAAGTGCTGGGTTTATGAGGATACACCACACTGTATTAGTCAAAGTGTTTTTCTCTACCACAAGGGGATTATGTGACCCCGGCGTTCTACTATATCACTCCCACCTACGGTACCTGTATAGTTAGGTGGACAAGGTGTGCCCCAGGCGTGAACCAGAGACCATTAGACCAGGTGAGAATTGTATCGAATTGGTCTGTAATTATTTAGACAGGGTGTTGCTGTTCAGAGAATAAGCGACTAAGTAATGGTGTGGTTGGTGTTTTTGTAAAGCAAGGTGGAAGAACCTGTGGGTGGGGTTAACAAATGTAAAATCTGGCATTTTTGTCGCTTTGAAAGTGTCCACTGTTTAGCGACCTTTTAACAGCTTGCTTGTAGGTTATCTTGATAAAATACTTGATTTCTGCAACTTTTTGTGTTAACTATAAATGTTTATGAGATTGTAGGTTGTTTTATATGACAAGTACACAAAGAGTGAAGAAAAAAAGGTAAAGCTTTTAAGTCGTAACTGTCGTGTGAACAGCTTGGAAATGTCGCCTTTTCTTCGTCCTTCAGTCATTACCAAAGGTTAGGGGTCATCTCGGAACCTCTCCTATCCACGTTCCTCTCCATCCAACCTTTCTCCTCACGGGTCCCATGTCACACTCAGCCACGTCCCTCCACCTAACTCCTGCCTTCCTCTTGATAGCCTCCCACTTAACAGATGGTATGGGAGAGTGGACCATTTACCTTAGTCTCACATTTTCCGTTTATTACTGATTTTATTTTTTTTTGAGGTTTACTATCACTAACTATATAATAATGTGACGAAAATAACTTTACATTTCATGGCTTGGCGCGATGTAGTCACGAGTACTCTGAGTTTAGTTAAAAATCAAAAGTTTGTTCGACTCTTTGCACTAGAAGCGTAGTAAACATGTACAGTAGATAAATTCCCAACTTTTCTACAGAATTACTACAAATACAATTTTAATACCTGGTAATGTGTATATCTCTCAAAATATTCTATTCATTCTGTTCATAATATAGAACATACATGTACTCTTAAACTCATTACGTGGCGAGAATAAACATTTCTCCTGATAGCGGGACAGTTCTCTGGTCAATGTTGTTAATCTGCCTGTGACTCGTAAATTGGTTTCAGCGATATCTCAATGTTTACAGAGTAAAGCTTTTAAAGAGGTAATTGAATGACAACTTTGGTAGTGTGGCAATTACGTTGATGGAGAAGTTGGCTGAACACTTGATACGTAACGCTGGTTAAGGCGACTGACTGAATGACGAGGTTTAAACTGTGTGTATCTCTCTCTCTCTCTCTCTCTCCCTGTATCCATTTTAAACCATCACTTTGAAGTTAACGTTATACCTGTACTTATATTTAAACCCTCCTCATTTGTAGACAGGTTTATAAGTATTACTGTCCCCCGCACGACGAATTTTTGCCCGTCTGTCTGTCCTGTTTCCCTGAGATAATCTGAGGGACGGTGATTTATCAGTTTTTAAGCAAGTGTCAGGAACCACAGATTGCCGACTCCTGGGTCTCTTCTAGTCCGGTTATTTTCCATCGATATTATGCACACACACACACACACACACACACACACACACACACACTGTAAGTATAATAGAAAAAAAAAGGTTTTATTGGCCTCTTCACTTAAAAGAAACAAAGGAAAACCAGTATGGGTCGAGACACGTGTGGGTGATGACAATAGCAGCAGCAGCAGTGATCCTGAACCGCTCAAGGATGGGAAGGGAGATGGGGCGACAGCAGGAGGGAGAGGGGGTAGGTGGGGCAGCTGCATGAGGGAGGGAGGGAGGGTAGGTGGAACAGCTGCATGAGGGAGGGGGGGGTAGGTGGGACAGCTGCATGAGGGAGGGGGGGTAGGTGGGACAGCTGCATGAGGGAGAGAGAGAGTGGGACAGCTGCATGAGGGAGGGAGAGTAGGTGGACAGCTGCATGAGGGAGGGAGGGAGGCAGGTGGGACAGCTGCATGAGGGAGGGAAGGAAGGTGTGTGTGTGTGGTGAGGAACAGTAGTATCCTGAGGGAGGGATCATATGTGAGTGGCTTTGGTGTCCCTTGCCACTGTCACTGGACTCCCTCCCCACCAGAGAGAGTGTGGTGATGTTAAGGAGTGTAGTGATGGTGCTGTGGTTATGATGGCGTGGTGATAATGGTTGCAGAGATGGTGTAATGGTTGAGGAGGGTGCTAGTCGACGGCAGCTTTGGTTAACAGTCAGCTGGTGTGTGTGTGTGCCTGTCACTCTCCCCACCACCAGCCTCTCTACTCATACACCAGCTGTCTGCCTCAATTTCCCACACACACTCCCCTTCGTTATTTCCTTGGCGTCATTATCTGTCCCGCCAGTCTTATAGTCTCTAGATAATACATTTTCCACATTTATTACTTAACATATTGTTTAATAATCTCAAAGACGAGCGAGAGGCGTCAGAATATACCAGTATGATAGTTTGACATATAGAGGTAATACGTCACTTATGGCTGGGTTTGTATACGTTCACCATATGATTGCGTTCAGGAGTGAGTCATTCATTGGACGTCACCAGCCAGGGTTGTTGTTTTTTGTTTCCTCTGGTTCTAAACGGGTTTGAGAACTTTTAGGAGGTCGTAGATATAGAGCGCATCTGTCTACCTTCCTTACGATAAACTACGACAAACGCAGGATTCCCAAAGGTACTTATGTTTAAATTTCTCCATACATTGTGGACTTGGAAATGTAATAACGCGTCCAACTGTATTCATTAAAATACGACACAAATATGGATTCTCACAAGTTTGTATCTATGTTAAATTATCCTCATGACTGGAGGTACAAGTGCTCATTAAACCGGCTGGCCAAACTTAAACCTCTAAAATAACCAAATGGTCTCAGAATTACACTAGGACTTTAAACTATAACGCTCAAATAAACGTATCATATGAACTGGTGTTATGGTATGAGGCGAGATTAAGATATAGTTTACACTATCTGGTCAAATTTGTATGTACTTGTGATTAGATTGTCTGTGTGATGGGATATTTGTCTGTCCGGTGAGAAATTGTCATATTTGGTGAGATTTTATGAACTCCCCGAGGCTGACAGAAAGTGGCGGGGTCATAGCCTACTTTCTCCCGTGCGGTCCTGTGTGTGTGTGTGTGTGTGTGTGTGTGTGTGTGTGTGTGTCCACCCCTGAAGGTTGATGCCACCACCAATACGTGTGACCTATAGTTAAGTTAATCCGAGGTACAAACTTGATCTTGGGAGTGGCACATCGAGCTCCGTGCAACACAGGTCTAAGGCGCATCTCTCTCTCTCTCTCTCTCTCTCTCTCTCTCTCTCTCAGTATACTTTACCTAGTACCTAACCTAAAACTCGCATTAATTAAATTTTAGGCGTCACCCGGACCCTTTACGATATATACACCTGAAGGCGGTGGGTGTCAGGGTACCTAATTTAAAGGTGTACTGCCCCCGTAATCCAGCAAGCAGTTGTGTGTGTGTGTGGACGACCGAGTTCCTTCCCTCCCCTCCCCTCCCCTCCGAAGATTATCCTATCCTTCCTGATCCACTTAAGCTGTTGTTGATGTGTCTGCTGCCCGCTTGTGTACTGTACCTATCGTCTAGTGCCAGGCCCGTGTGTGTGTGTTTTTTTTTATTGATTTATTTGAGGATTTTTCTCTGATTCCATGGTGTGTGGGGTGCGTTGTATAAGGTTGTGATGCGTGGGGTGCGTTGCGTGAGTCGCGTGGTGTAGGTTGCGTGCTGGGTAGTGTGATTAGCGTGAGTTAACCCTGGCACGTGGGGTGGTAGCAGGAGGCCTAATGCAGCACCGCCACGCCCTCCACAGGCCTCCTCACCCACACCCATGCCTCGCTTATCACCTCCATACGCCAGGTAACCCTCTCTTCCACGCCCCCTCCCTGCCTGTCCTGTTCCTCTTCCATCACGCCCACGTCTTTCTCATCACCCCGTCATGCCCACACCACATCCACCGGCCACACGTGATGACCCACTACCTCACCATCCCTTCACGCCCACACCACACCCACCGGCCACACGTGATGACCCACTACCTCACCACCCCTTCACGCCCACACCACACCCACCGGCCACACGTGAGACCCACCTACCTCCACCACATCCCTTCGCCCACACACCCACCGGCCACACGTGATGACCCACTACCTCCACCACCCCTTCGCCCCACCACACACCCACCGGCCACACGTGATGACCCACTACCTCACCACCCTTCACGCCCCACCACCCACCGCACACGTGATGACCCACTACCTCATCACCCCGTCATGCCCACACCACATCCACCGGCCACACGTGATGACCCACTACCTCACCACCCCTTTACGCCCACACCACACCCACCGGCCACACGTGATGACCCACTACCTCACCACCCCTTCACGCCCACACCACACCCACCGGCCACACGTGATGACCCACTAATCTCACCACCCCTTCACGCCCAAACCACATCCATTGGCCACACCTGATAACCTTCCTTCCTTCCTCACAACACTCACTACTGTACCATGGAGGACAAGCAACACTTCACGTGGGGTTTTGCGTCGTCCTGCCACCGTCCGCCACGTTATTAGGCAATAAACCGTTCACTCATGACACTTGGTCCATATTAAACCTCTTCCCTCCCACCCCCCCCCTTTTCCTTCTCCCTCTCTTCCTCTCTCCCTCAGCCATGGTTGGGTTTGAAGCCTGGTGCTGCCTCTTGAATGATTACGGTGTGTGTGTGTGTGTGTGTGATCAAGAGATAGTTGACGCCGTTTCACAACACAATACAACTACTTGGAGCTGCTGACGCTACGGTATTGTATGGTTGTAGAGTTCGGTGTTTTGATCAGGACTTTTCCCTTCGATTCATCTCTCTGATAACATGAAGATTAGCCCTTCCTTCCTTCCTTAGATTATTTCACCTGTTGATTAATTGCACGTAAGCTACTTGAAGGGGTTAGGTTAGGTTAGGTTTGGATAGAGAAGCACTAGGGTGTTTAATCATCATGTGAGATAAACTTGCGAGAGAAGGGGACTAATCTCCTCCTAATCTTACCTGCCTGTGGATTATATAAGAGATATTTCCTCTAGTTTTTAATTTTTTGAGAACTTATCAGATTCACGAACTTTAATGTCTAAAGTTATTAAAGCACAGCACCGTAATAGATTATATCAACATCTTGTACAGCATATTAGGCCCTTCAGAGGACTGTATGTTTGTCGTGGGGAAAGAGTTGCGAGCCACACTTTTTAACCTTTTAATGCATTATAAGTCAGTTTTATTCCTTTGTAGTGAATTATATTGCATGATAGTTTATGTTAGTGTTAAGGATAATAATTCATGTCCTTTGGGGAGATAAATTTAACCTGCAACCTGCAAGGACTGTCTCTTCCTCCCCACATTTAACCTGCAACCTGCTAGGACTGTCTCTTCCTCTCCACATTTAACCTGCAACCTGCTAGGACTGTCTCTTCCTCCCCACATTTAACCTGCAACCTGCTAGGACTGTCTCTTCCTCCCCACATTTAACCTGCAACCTGCTAGGACTCTCTCTTCCTCCCCACATTTAACCTGCAACCTGCTAGGAATACCTCTTCCTCCATTTAACCTGCAGCCTGCATGTTAGTTACTGCCGAGCGGGCCAGCGTTACCGAGGGAGCAGGAGCACCCAACCCGGCACTGCTCGACACTCGCTATAAACTGCATACGTTGGGAGGTTTCATCACGAGAAATCCCAGCCTTGAGCCGTGACGCTAATGGGCGTTCGTTACACCCACTAGCTAATTGAACGGCGCCGTGCTGGTGTGACCGTACGTGGGGCGGGAGGAGGATGTGTATTGTTGTAGTTTAAGGGATAGACACTAAAGGCAAGGCGAGGAGAGGCGTCTAGCGGAGTCTCCCCTTACTCCTCCTTTCTCCTTGCCTCGTTTTCAGTCGGTGCTTATTCCTGTTTCCCAAGACTGTTGTTGTTTATTCGTTGTTCCGAGTTAACTGTGTTTAATTCCTAGTTATTGGTGCTTAATTCCTAGTTATTGGTGCCTAATTCCTAGTTATTGGTGCTTAATTCCTAGTTATTGGTGCTTAATTCCTAGTTATTGGTGCCTAATTCCTAGTTATTGGTGCCTAATTCCTAGTTATTGGTGCCTAATTCCTAGTTAATGCTGTCTAATTCCTAGTTATGTGTATTAGTTAGCGGTGATAAATGTCTAAAGTTTAAACAGTGAAATTTGGAGTACAGTTTTCCCAGCTGTGATCACCGTTGTAAACTCCGTATTAATAGCCATAAGAGTAAAAAAAAATGTATCGCTAATGTAAACTCCGCGCCAGGGAATCTTTTTAAAGCAGTGAGATGTAGAGTACAGTATTCCTAGTTTACGGAGGACCAGCGTAAACTCACAGAAGCGCTACACTACATAAACTTTATTGGCCCAGTTCGGTGCCATTACACGGGGTAAAAGGACCGCCAAACCTATCGTGACAAGATCCTGGAGAAGCTTATATGACCATTGCTGGGCGGGTTTTATCGCGTTCAGTTCTGGGTACGAGTGTATGAGTGGGGGGAAGGGATGTGTGAATAGGGAGCTGTGTTGGGGGAAGGGATGTGTGTGTGTGTGTAGCTGGTGCCTGAGACACTTATCTTGATATTACTCATTCCTCATTATCCAAAAGGGGCGAAGGAGGAGGAGATTGGGCGGAGGAGGAAGAAGAAAAGATAATTGGTAGTAGGAGGAGTAAGAAGTAAGTTTGGAAGATAGGTGGTAGGAGGGGGGGTGGAGGAGGAGGGTTGCGGGGGAGGAGGAGAGAGAGAGAGCCAAGAAGATTGTGTCGAGGGCATTAGCATGTTATATGAAGGAGCTGAGGACTGGCTGCTCGTTATCACCTCTGTGTGTGTGTGTGTGTGTGTGTGTGTGTGTGTGTGTGTGTGTAGAAAGGTTGAGGTTACGGAGGATTTTGATGGCTTTAGGGGAGTGTGTGACTCGATCGGTCAGGACTGAGGGAGGGAGAACGGAGAAGGCTGGGGGATGTGGTAGGAGAGGGTGAGGGAGTGAGAGGTAGGCCGGGAGCTGTGTATGGAGAGGTGGTGTGAGTGCCGAGGAGGTGACTAGGGGCCCACCGAGGCGTATCTCGTGACAGACGCCACCCGGCCCCCCCCTAACCTGTGCTCCAGAGTGATTCACCTTTCGGCCATTGTTGTTTGTTTGTTTAGTCCTGAGCCACTATGGTTACACCGCTCACAAGGTCTTCGTTAAAAAGTAAAATGATCTACACAGAGCTTGTCTGGTACATACACTGCAGTGCAAAATGGACAACTGCAATAATTAAATAAAACATTACTGCTGTGACGCTCGCTTACACTTTATGCTGTTGTGACGAGTGTTAGTAAAACCAAATGTAAACTGAATAAACGGAGCTGAAATCCCTGTAATCTCTGCTGCAGTTTTTTTTAATACTGTAAATATTTTCATTTTAAACAAGTCACACTGGGAGATTTACGGTACACCTAACTTATAATAGATTGTAACCTGGCGCGTGTCTCGGTGCTCGGCTTCTGCATTAAAATGGAAAGTTGCTAAATTAGACGAGATGGGATAGTTACCATGAGAGGCGAGGCGCGTGGTTGTATAGGCTGTGTGGTCTGATGTATACGCCATTAATTATATACATTGTTACCTGTATTGTGTCTTCGTGTCCAGTCTGTATACATGAAGATAAAAGGCTGAACAGGTGTTGTGACTCATGGTTGTGTGTTGTAACAATACAGTCTACTTATGGCCACGATACACCAAAGTGATCATGGCCACGCATTCTCCCTGCTGTAGGAAGCACACACACACACACACACACACACACACACACACACACACACACAGACCTTTTCTTTGTTCACTTGTGTTACGCCGCGTCAGCTTGTGTACATCCACCTTTAACCAAAACAATAACAACAGCACCAGCAGAGGGGTAAATGTACACCCTTTAATAAACAAAGGATTGTAAGGCTTCATCATACGCGGACTAAATTGAAACCCTCATCAGTGTGAAGGTAAATTAAGGTAAATGCTTGGCTAACTATTGTAAAGAGCAGGGGGTGGGCGTTGAAATGGCCAGAAAAGAAGTTGTCATGCTTTGGGGTAGAGGGAGGGGTGAGTAGTAGAGGAGGGTGAGGGAGGTAAAAAGAGGGTAAGGGAGGTAAAAAAGAGGGGTAAGGGAGTGTAGGAGAAAGGCCTTAAAATGTGCAGAATCTTAAGGGGTGTGGGTTGGAGCCCCGCCAAATCAAGTTGTGGGAAGGGGTTTTTTGCAGTTCTGGATTTTGGGTTGTTGATGGCTGTGTGCAAGGGTGGCGTGGTTTAGCTGGAATGCACGCACGCTCTACATACACACACACACACACACACACACACACACTTGAAGTGAGAGCGTCAACATTACGAGTACACACACACACACATTACTGCGCTGGCTAAGAGGAGGAAGAGAGGCGGACGATGGTGGGGGAGGGATAAAGGAGCTAAGAGAGGGAGGAAACAAGCATGGAGATGGGGAGGAGCCGAGAAGGTGTGGGAGGGGGGGAGAGAGTGAGGGTGCTACTCCACTACTATCACCACCACACTACCATCACCACACCACCTTCAGTTTCATCACTAACCACCACCACCACCTCACCACCACCTCCGCCTCCCACTTTAAACTTGAGCCGGCCTCTTGAGGAGTGGAGCACTAGACGTTGCTAACACTTGATCACAGCAAGAAATGGATCCTTACCTCCTCGTCTCAACCTGAAGTGGCCGACATGAGGTATTGTGTGCCGCAGGTTCATTAACGCGGTCTGGGTCTGCTACCTGTGTCCACTTTGTTTACAGGCTTTATACCGATCGGCTGCCAGGGTGTCTTAGAGTCTTTATGATTCCTCCGTAGCTAAGTGAACATGTAAGAGTTCACCCTTGAAACACGTTGAGTTATACCAAAGCAGAAACGTCGCCTCCCTCGCACCCTAAAAAAATCAATATTAACCTGGGTCTCTACCTTAATTAGCTACCTACGTTAATTACCATATCATTAAGGTAGAGGCATCTATGGAAAGGTTCACTGGCTGATGGATTGTGAACGGTATTTAGCGAGTCTCAGTGTATTTGTGAGCATATATTTTGGGACGGTGTGTTTTGATTTTATTTAGCCCCAAGTCTGGCTGACTTAGATGCATTCATTCTCACATCTTCACTGGAGGAATATTCATCATATGACCCTTTGAGAACCCTGAACCTAACCACGCCGTGTGTGTGTGTGTGTGTGTGTGTTGTCAAGTCGTAAACACTCGTCGGGTACACCGAGGCTGCTACCTGCCAGGCCGAAGATACCCAAGGCGTGGAGTACACCTTGCTGCTCTTATCAGAGAGAGAGAGAGAGAGAGAGAGAGAGAGAGAGAGAGAGAGATGGTGATGGACGAGCAAAGAGAGAAAGAGAGCAGTTTAAGGTAGTCGAAAGTGAGAGCTATAAGGTACGAATTGAGAGAGAAGCAGAGAGAGAGAGAGAGAGAGTACAGTAGCTCTATTAGAATTCCCTGCAAGCTTCCCCAACCCAACTTTAAAGGACCGTGTCGCGTTCTGACAAACAATGAATATTTAAAACGCCGCCACATGACACTCGCCCCCCTGGCTCTCCCTCTCTGTTGCCCACCTCCTAACCTCACCTACCTTGATATCTCCCAGGTGTTTTGATCACCTTATAGTTATTCCTTGTGGGTTAGGGTTGGGTTAGGGTTTGGTTAGGTTAGGTAGGTTAATCGTGATTGAGGGTTTCATTTATTATGCCCCCAAAATATATACATGGTTCTCATATCACTGGTTGGTTAGTGATCGATTTATTAGGCCTAGGGGCCGTGTCTGTTTGTGGGTGGTCACTATGTTGGCAACCGGGTCAACGGGGCCACGTGAGGAGGGAGTTCAGTGCCATCTCTCTCTCTCGAATAACTTTTGTGTTTACATCGGCACCCAAACTCTGTGTGTGTGTGTGTGTGTGTGTGTGTGTGTGTGTGTGTGTGTGTGTGTGTGTGTGTGTGTGTGTGTGTGTGTGTGTGTGTGTGTGTGTGTGTGTGTGTGTGTGTGTGTGTGTGTGTGTGTGTGTGTGTGTGTGTGTGTGTGTGTGTGTGTGTGTGTGTGTGTGTGTGTGTGTGTGTGACCTCCTGTATTACTATCTGCATATTAACTAGAGTGTTAACTATCATGTCACTTACAATTGATTAGTAGTGATTAAGTTAATGGTGCAGTGAGTTAATGGATCATACAACACTTAAGACCTCAATGTAGTACGAAGTTAACTAATCAGACAGCTGCTTGATAGTGGTTGGTTAGGCTATCGACGTGGGAATCCCTGGCATATTGTACTTTCTTGGTTGTTTAGGGTTGACGAGGCAATCCGTGCTCTCAGTTTGGTGGTGGTGCTCAGTGTGGTGGTGGTGCTCAGTGTGGTGGTGGTGGTGCTCAGTGTGGTGACCAAGGTAGACCGAGGTTGCTGGGTAATATAGCCCCTCTTCCCCCTTCCCCCTTCTTTCCCTCTTCCCTTGCCCCTGAACGGCACTGAAGCCTGAAGAATTTAAATCCTTCAGGCATCAAGACAGCTGAAGGCGGGGGATTGGACGCTAACTCCCCCCCCCCCGTCTTAAGTCGATAGCATTTTTATGATATCACCTTCCTCTCTGGCGTATTGTATGACAGCGTCTCGGGGGCCACTTGTCGGAGACGTTCGTGTGAGGAGAGAACAGGACAGACGTTGAGGATCACTTGAAGATTAGACTCGACAACCCTTACAGCTTATTTCACCTGATGATTTTGACTACCCGAGCGTTACCTAGGGGAGGGGGGAGGTTGGGTTAGGTTAGGTTACGGTGGGTGAGTGTTAAGCTTAAGGTGAAATTAAGCTGGGGTGTCTAATATTCTGGTGATCCCATGTTGAGTAGAGTTTGTGATTTGCTTCTTAATTATCACCGAGTACTTCCACATTATCACCCAGTACCTCCACATTATCACCCAGTACCTCCACATTATCACCCAGTACCTCCACATTATCACCCAGTACCTCCACATTATCACCCAGTACCTCTACATTATCACCCAGTACCTCCACATTATCACCCAGTACCTCCACATTATCACCCAGTACCTCCACATTATCACCCAGTACCTCCACATCACTCTCCCCACCAGCACCCACCCCATCAATGAGCACTCCACATTATCACCCAGCACTCCACATTATCACCCAGCACTCCACATCATCACCCAGTACCTCCACCCCTTATCACTGAGCACTTCCAACACACCACCCAGCACTCCACACATTATCACCCAGCACTCTCCACAATATCACCCAGCACTCCACATCATCACCCAGCACTCCACATTATCACCCAGCACTCCTCATTATCACCCAGTACTTCCACATTATCACCCAGCACTTCCACATTACCACCCAGTACCCACACATCACCCAGCATCACATTATCACCCAGCACTCCACACATCACTCCAGCACTCCACATCACCTCCAGGGCCCGTGACGGTGGAGGAAGAACATGAGTTAGTCGTCCGGGGAGACTTGATATCGAGCAGGACTCTGCGGGTTTCCTGAGGTGGGTATTTGAGGAGGAGGAGGAGGAGGGGGGGCAGCAGGAGGATTACAGGCACATTGTATGAGGCCTAAGTCTGTGTTGTTGTGTTTTGTTGTGTTGTGCCGTATTGTGGTGCCGTGTCGTGTTGTGTTGTTCTGAGTTGTGCTGTGCTGTGTTGTGTTGTTCTGTAAGTGTTGTGTTGTTCTGAGTTTTGTTGTGTTGTTGTAAGATTTGGGGTAGGCCTGTCTCTCACTTCATAACTACTGTCGTGTTATAAATGGTTCCACAGCTTTTGTTGTTGACTCCTTGGCCTCATCTTGTCTGTTCTGTTCAGGAGTAAGACACACACACACACACTCTCACACACACACACACACACACACACACACACACGCTTGGTGGTGGTGATTTTGTTTACACATTTGTTAATTTTTTGCCTTCACGAGATTATAAAATAGATGATTCAATGATTCACTTTATGAACAACAACAACAACATAAACACCAACAACAACAATAACAACAATAATAACAACAAATTAGGTTATTCTCCATGTTATAGGTCACATAGTTATCTCCCAGTAAGATAACAAAGAGCGAGGTTGAGTTTAGTGGTTCACTCTCATCAACAGAGAAAAAAAGAATATAAATGATCTATTTTTCACACAGTTATGGCTCAGACTGTTGTTCGCCGCGGTGGTGTTTTTTTTCCCGTTAGCTGCATTTCCTGTCCACGGGGAGGTCTTCTGTGGTTGAGAGAGAGAGAGAGAGAGAGAATTGACGAATTATTAAAGACTATGTGAGTTGATAGTGTGTGTGTGTGTGTGTGTGTGTGTGTGTGTGTGTGTGTGTGTGTGTGTGTGTGTGTGTGTGTTAAATATCACGAACAATATCATGGTAGCAGCTCTGTAACCTCCCTCAGTATGATCTCTTCAAGGACGGAATGGCAAGGGACCACCGCCCTGTTGTAGCGGGAGTGTGGCAGAGTTGAACCTTCCTTTGGACCCATCTGTACACTACAGTACCTAGGGTCACTGTAGCTTTTTGGGGACATACATATACACATTTGGTTTAGATTAAATGTGTGTGTGTGTGTGTGTGTGTGTGTGTGTGTGTGTGTGTGTGTGTGTGTGTGTGTGTGTGTGTGTGTGTGTGTGTGGTGTGTGTGTCTCAGTATCACTTCCTCATCTCGGTGGAGCAAACACCCAGCAACGTGTGTGTTTGCTTGGTGATCTTCTCTTGCTGTTTACATATTCTGTTTTCACATCATGGCAGAATTATATATATTAAACTTTACGCTGCGAAGGTTAGGTTAGGTTAGGTTAATTACGATTTTAACATTTTTGACGGATATATGAACCTCTTTTCGAACTCTCCTGATTTTGTAGTTGTCAGTTGTTAAGTGTTATGTGTAATAGTTCTTATACCTGCTGTTGACTGTCACTGCTCTTAGACGGCTGTTGACTGTCACTGTTCTTAGACGGCTGTTGACTGTCACTGCTCTTAGACTGCTGTTGACTGTCACTGCTCTTGAGACGGCTGTTGACTGTCACTGCTCTTAGACGGCTGTTGACTGTCACTGTTCTTAGACGGCTGTTGACTGTCACTGTTCTTAGATTTGCTGTTGACTGTCACTGCTCTTAGACGCCGTTGATTGTCACTGTTCTTAGACGGCTGTTGGCTGTCACTGTTCTTAGGCGGCTGTTGACTGTCACTGTTCTTAGACGGCTGTTGACTGTCACTGTTCTTAGCATTGCTGTTGACTGTCACTGTTCTTAGACTGTTGTTGACTGTCACTGTTCTTAGACGGCTGTTGACTGTCACTGTTCTTAGACGGCTGTTGACTGTCACTGTTCTTAGACGGCTGTTGACTGTCACTGTTCTTAGACGGCTGTTGGCTGTCACTGTTCTTAGGCGGCTGTTGACTGTCACTGTTCTTAGACGGCTGTTGACTGTCACTGTTCTTAGACGGCTGTTGACTGTCACTGTTCTTAGACGGCTGTTGACTGTCACTGTTCTTAGACGGCTGTTGACTGTCACTGTTCTAGACGGGTTGTTGACTGTCACTGTTCTTAGACGGCTGTTGACTGTCACTGTTCTTAGACGGCTGTTGACTGTCACTGTTCTTAGACGGCTGTTGACTGTCATTGTTCTTAGACGGCTGTTGACTGTCACTGTTCTTAGACGGCTGTTGACTGTCACTGTTCTTAGACGGCTGTTGACTGTCATTGTTCTTAGCCGGTGCTGTTGACTGTCACTGTTCTTAGACGGCTGTTGACTGTCACTGTTCTTAGACGGCTGTTGACTGTCACTGTTCTTAGACGGCTGTTGACTGTCACTGTTCTTAGATTTGCTGTTGACTGTCATTGTTCTTAGACGGCTGTTGGCTGTCACTGTTCTTAGACGGCTGTTGACTGTCACTGTTCTTAGACGGCTGTTGACTGTCATTGTTCTTAGCCGGCTGTTGACTGTCACTGTTCTTAGACGGCTGTTGACTGTCACTGTTCTTAGACGGCTGTTGACTGTCACTGTTCTTAGACGGCTGTTGACTGTCACTGTTCTTAGACGGCTGTTGACTGTCACTGCCAATATGTCATCAGAATAACAACCTTACACGGGAATGGATCAATTTATTAACGCTCGAGAAAACTGGATTTAATAGATGAATTTTAATTTCTAACTCTTTACGTAACTCTTTGACATACATGAACCTATGCACATGACCATTTACATTAATCCCCCTTACGTACATGACCTTTAATCACCCTTACATTAATCCTCCTTACTTAATCTATGGCCATTTACATTAATCCCCTTATGTGCATGACCTTTAATCACCCTTACATTAATCCCCCTTACTTTAATCCTCCTTCACAGTCATCTCCCTTGACCTTAGGTTTGTTGTCAGGTCTGTCCAGGGAATTGTGTCCTCAACTGTACACACTATAAGCTAAACACCTGGACCTACAGTACAAGCCATCAATAGATCCCTCTACTGGACAACATTTATTGGGTCAAATTAATTATTATTAACGACGGTAAATTAAATAAACTCCTTGACTAATACTATTTTTTCCGTAATTAATTTTGGAAACATTTTTATTTATGATAATTTTTTTTTTGGGGGCATTATGTTATTATTACACTGTATATATTTTTTATTATTCGTCAATTTATTTATTATTTTTTATTGCAACTCAGGTATAGACTGGTGGAGGTAAGTTTGTTCTGGAGTAGTGAGGTAAAGGTGAGGGGTAGGCAGAGTCCTCACACACCTCCCCCCAGGACAATCAGACAGTCACGTACGTGGTGTGGGCGGGCCTGACTAGCAACTCTAGGGAGCGTGAGAAGGGGTGAGGGAGGGGTAGGGTTAGGGGGAGGGGAGGTGGGGAAGGGGGAAAAGGTGAGGGAGATGGTCCCATTGTTGACGTAGACCCCCTGTGGCCTCCATGACAAGACTCCCCTCTGCTTGTGGCCTCCAGGCTGAGGTTCTCTCCTCTACCTCGAGGTTGGAGGAGGAGGAGAGGAGTTGTGGTTCTTTATTCCCCTCACCTCCCAAGATTTTGAAGGGTGTTTCTCACTCCCTAAATAACTGCTTCTCACCCCTAAAATTAAGCCTCACCCCTAAAATTAAGCTTCCCTCACCCCTAAAATTAAGCTTCCCTCACCCCTAAAATTAAGCTTCCCCTCACCTAAAATTAAGCTTCCCTCACCCCTAAAATTAAGCTTCCCCTCACCCCCTAAAATTAAGCTTCCCCTCACTCCCTTTAAACTTTTGAGGTTAGTTTCCCACATGACCTAAAATATTAAGGTTTATTTCCCTCCCTCCCTAAACTCTTCAGGGCTCCTTCAAGTCCCTCACCACCAAGCATACAGGAATCCAGAATAAACTTAATTTATATAAAAAATTACAAGTATAACCAAGTAAAAGTTAAATAGAAAACAAGTTTGAATAACTACAGTAAGTAACAAAAATAAGCTAAAGTACATACAAAACTTAAGCTTGAATATCTATAAGGGAAAAAAAAAAGCTTAACTCATGATTTAAAAAAGTAACTTCAGCTCGAATCAACTTAGAAATTTTTGCTGGTTGAGGAGTGTAATTTTTTTTAGCCTCAAGAGTGAAGGCGAAGATCGTGTGAGTGTTTGGAGTTTGCTTGTTGGCGCTACTCAGGCGGTCCAGTCTAGTGGCTCTGGGGTAATGGTGTCTGTGTGAGAGAGAGAGAGAGAGAGAGCGTGACAGTGAGACAGAGAGAGAGAGAGAGGGCGTGAGAGAGAGAGAGGCGTGGCAGAAAGAGAGAGGGAGCGTGAAGAGAGTGAGTTAACTTTTTTAGTATCTCACACAGCAAAATAATAATAATAAACAAAATATTTCTCTCATCTCCTGGCCTGGGAGATGTCTCAAGCCGGGCCAGATTCAAGGGGAAATTTGTAGGATAATGAATGCAGGAGATGGCGCGTGTGTATGTAGATGAGAGGAGCGCGTGTCCCTGCATCTATGGGTGTGTGTGTGTGTGTGTGTGTGTGTGTGTGTGTGTGTGTGTGTGTGTGTGTGTGTGTGTGTGTGTGTGTGTGTGTGTGTGTGTGTGTGTGTGTGTGTGTGTGTGTGTGTGTGTGTGTGTCCTCCACCACACACACGAGAGAGAGTGAGTGAGTGAGTGTGAGTGATTACCCTGGTTCTTCTCGCACTAACCTCGTCCACTGTCTGTCTGTCTGTCCTGTGTTCATTCATATCACGTCCACCGTCTCGACAACACCCCCCCCCCCTCTCTCTCTCTGTGTACTCTACCTGTATATCCTTGATGGGTCATATGTCGCCTCAGAGGAGAGAGAAAGACTCATTAGTAGTGTCTTAGTACTTGGGTCTCTAGTTGTAATGCTCTGTTAGGCTCAGGTTGGGGTTTATGAGGGGGGGGTGGGGGCATTAGGAGTGGACAACCCGTCACCCCCACCCTACCCTCCACCCCCACCAAATCGAAGCTGTTGAGTTTGGCAGGGGTCTATTAAGACAGATTTTATTAATATTATACCAGTTTTAATTATTTGGGGTTAGGTTAGGTTGGGGCCTGTGAGGACTGGGGTCTTACAGCCGCTCTCGCCCTGATCTAGCCATTAGAAAGCGAGACGCACATTAGCGGGTCTTTCCACCACCCTTGTTCCGATGTTCTGGTCGCGTTTAATTAGTAATGAACGGAGATTAGATGACGCGTGGTGCCAGTGGGGGGGAGGGAGGGGGTATTTAGAGGGGACAGAGATACAGGAGAACAGTGGGAGAGGAGGGAGGTGAGAGGGAGGTGAGAGGGAGAGAAGTCTGAAGGGTGTGGAAAGAGATAAGAGGGGGAATAAGGTAGGGGATAAACTGGGAGAAACGGAAGGGGAGGTGGGAGAAGTGTGAGGACTGTGGGAGTGTGTGTGTGTGGGTCGGTGGGTGGGTTGAAGTCCCTGTGCCACCCCTTATGTTTGGGTCAGTTTGGAGCCCGGTAGGATTGGTAGATGGGGGTCTATTAAACCAGGACCCTATTTGACCTGTAGCCTTGTTTGTGATGCGTCGTGACTGGAGGTATGAGTTGACCAGACTGTTGTGGGGCAGAGGAGGTGCTGGGCGGTGTGTGTGAGGGGGCAGAGGAGGGTACTGGGCGGTGTGTGTGAGGGGGCAGAGGGGGTGCTGGGCGGTGTGTGTGAGGGCAGAGGGAGGGGTGCTGGGCGGGGTGTGTGAGGGGGCAGAGGAGGTGCTGGGCGGTGTGTGAGGGGCAGAGGAGGGTGCTGGGCGGTGTGTGAGGGGCAGAGGAGGGTACTGGGGGTGTGTGAGGGGCAGAGGGGAGGGGTCAGAGGAGATGATGTGTATGATGTTTGTGTCAGGATGCTGCTGCTGCTGCGCCCACACAATCTCCTGCCGCAGCGAACTGGGCTGACTCTCACGAACCTCCACCCAACAGTGTTATCCCAGTCACACACACACACACACACCATCCTCTCTTGTTCCTGCCATCTCTATGAAGAGTTTCCTGACTCACTGATGCACGATCTTACAAGACTTAGTAGTCTGGCGTGTCGGGTGTATTGGTTTATGACAACCTACACCTATATCATCTCTCTCTCTCTCTCTCTCCTCTCTCTCTCTCTCCTCTCTCTCTCTCTCTCTCTCTCTGTAATATGTGGGTCAGTTTAAAGACCACCCATCATTGTTAACGAGTGATAAGTGAAGATTGTCTTGCTTACTCACGTCCACTATACGGTCCCCCACACAACACGTCACACACTCGCGGGTCACCATTACTCTCTCCATCTCAGTGACTCTTAATATTTTCACATTTTTGTCTGCCCGGTGCTGTACTGTCCATACGACCTCGTAACGATAGTGTACCGTACTGCACCGCCGTAGTTTGTCTTTATGACATGTTGTCCACGTGTTCCTGTCATATTAAGGTAGTTAGTTAGACTGGTAGAGTATAAATAGGAATGTTATAAATCAAGAATACGAGAGATTTAAATGGACTATGGGCTGTTAACATGTGTACTATTACCCTGGGTTAGATGATATTTATTTGTATACCCCGTTGGAGTTACAGTGGCAGAGAGAACACAGTCATTCCATACTTGTCCTAAAGGTCGCTGGTTTGCACTAGGGAGTATTTCCAGTCGTGAATGACCACTTGACTTTAGTTGGGGAAATAAAGAGATTTGAGAGCAGTGTCGACCTTGTTTACCGAGGCTTAGTATTCAGTGTGTGGTATCCTCTGCTCTCCTAACAACCCGTCCCATCTTTGAGTCATTTTAACTATCAGGTCACCGCGCTGGCTGGCTGGCTTATTACGGCGCGGCACTGAGCGTTTGTATGTATAGTTGTGGTGTAGAGTTACTGCGGGACTCTGCTGACTTGTTAGTGGGGAGTTAATAAACGCGAGGTTATGCTATCATGGTGTGGGTGTGTGGAGCCCAGGGTGGTGGTGGTGTAGAGTTACTGTGAGGTGCTGTATCACCATCACACCTGCTGAGAATCCATGCCAATTTGGTTTTGTTTACTGTCTTCTGTAGTTGTTTGTCTTGTTTATCTTGTTTATTATTTTTTATATAATTTTTTTTCCTAAATGTTAGGTGTCAACATCTCGAATCTCCACTTTCTCGTCGTCCCTCTCCACTTTCTCGTCGTCCTTCCACTTTCTCGTCGTCCCTCTCCACTTTCTCGTCGTCCCTCTCCACTTTCTCGTCGTTCCTCTCCACCTTCTCGTCCTCTCACCTTCTCGTCCTCCTCCCACTGAGCGGCTAGGGTGTGTACACAGTTTCCCTCGCCTGGTTATTCCTGAGGTGTTGTAGTTCGTCTCGTATCTTCATCAGGGCGTCAGTTCTTACTTAACCTTCATTTTCAACATCATTATTCTGGACGTCACTGTCACTCACTGTCTTCCTCGCTGTAGACAGTGTCGGTGGTGGCCTCTCGCCCTGGCTCGCCTGTCACCCACTGTTATGACGAAGATTATTGATGTGCCAAACCACGTGATACTTGTTTTTGTTTATAAAGATTAACGTTGGCGCGATAGAGTGTGTGTGTGAATTGTACATTTGTGATGTAGCTTAAGTTAACCAAATGTGTCCGTACTTCTCCAGATAAGAAGAAAATTGATATTGCGAACACTTGTGACTACCGACCAAAGGAAGACCAGTAGTTAAGTGAGCGTCCTGCCGGGGTCAAGTGAACGTCCTGCCTGGGTCTGCGTAGGGAGGTAGGTTAGGTAGGTAGGTATAGGTCCCCGGTACTGAAACACGGGTAGTGACATCCGTAGAGCCGGGGCGGGTCATCCAGGAGGCGGACGTGACGTTTGTGGTGACTCCGCCCGCTTGGACCAGATGGAACCTTACCTCCGTGTTCCTGTGCCTCCTACCACCGACCCGCAGACTGTCCTGTATGGGTGCTATAATAATGGTGAATAATTAAACTATTAAAGAGTGAAGGAGTGAACGTAGGTGATGGGCATGAATGAACATGTAGACAACCCCCTTGTGAAACTTAACCCCATGAAAGATTATTATTATTAGTAGCAGCAGTATATAGCGGTGCCCTGGGGACTAAAGTGGTGTGGGTTGGTGGGCGTCTTGATTAGCGGAAACAGGCGTGAGGGAGAGGAGCCATAACAACAGGTGGTGATGCAAGTATTTGGCGTCTGCAGCTTCACCCCCCCCCCTGCACCCCCCCTCACCTCCTCTCCCCCCCCTCACACCCTCCTCCCCCCCCCTCACACCCTCCTCTCCCCCCCCCCATCTTTCCATTTTTCTTTCGTCACATCAGACTCTTCCTCCCTCCTCCCTCCCTCCCTCCTGCCTCCCCTCCCTCCTCCTCCCTCCTCCCTCCCTCCCTCCCCTCCCTCCCTCCCTCCTCCCTCCCTCCCTCCCTCCTCCCTCCCTCCCTCCCTCCCTCCCCGCCTCTCTGTCTGCATTCCTGACTCTGCTGGGTTGCTGCTTCCTGCTGGCTGTCGTCCAATAATCTTTTAAAATGGTATACGATGAGAGGCCGTATTTGTGTAAGTGTGGATAATAAGGTGCTTGTGTGTGTGTGTGTGTGTGTGTGTGTGTGTCGGGGGAGGAGGTGGTGAAGGTCAAGGTTGTACAGTATGTGGAGGGCCTTCATAGTGGTGAGACTATGACCCACCTCTCTCTCTCTCTCTCTCTCTCTCTCTCTCTTCAGGCCTCCTCCTCCGGCCCACACCGTCATGAACCTAACGCGCATTAATTTTGCTGATGAAAGGCTTCAAAGCCCCTTTTGGTCGGGCTAAAATATCAGCTGCTCATTACTCCTTTCGTGATGAATTTTGGTCCTGGTGTGTGTGTGTGTGTGTGTGTGTGTGTGTGTGTGTGTGTGTGTGTGTGTGTGTGTGTGTGTGTGTGTGTTGTTGGTATTATCATTACCATCATCATAATCATCAAGTGGATCTGCATAATTTCTATATAGCTAGGAGAGAGAGAGATCGATGTCTGGATGAAGGAGGACCTCATATACAGTACGTGGGTCTCTGAGATGGTCGACCTTGAGTGTCCTTCATACATACTGTACATTCCTTAATGGTAATGAAGAACTTAAGTGTAGGTGACTGTGTGTTAGGTGAGGTTAGGTTAGGTTACTGAGAGTGTATACCTGCCTTAACTACCTGATGACTACCTGGTCCTACCTCCCAATGACTATCAAGTGCGGTACACACACACACACACACACACACATGGATATAACTGCGCTGTAATTATTCACAGCTGCAGTGTCGTTACTATCCCAACCACAACACCACCTCCCACACCCACCCCCCGTCAACACGCGCGCTCTCTGCATCCTCCCCTCCCTCCTTCTTCCCCACACCTCCCTTACCTGCTCTCGTCCTCTCTCTCACGCCACCCACCCACAGGTGCTGTGATCTCCTGATTCCTCCTCACCGTCCCTCGCCACATACCGTTTATCGTCGTTATAGGCATCGATAACTAGCGCTGGGGGTTAAGGTGGTTAATCTTAGGTGAAATATGCTGAAAGGAGATGAGGGGGCGATTCTTTAGTGGTTCGATATTACAGAGGAAGAGGAAAGTGACTTGTATAATGATGATGATGATGATGATAACCTCCTTCCTGGTCGATGCTGAGATGGATTTACTGATAAGATAAAACAAGTCACCCTGGAGACCCGGTAGCTAGTTGTGGTCTTTGTTAGAACTGTAGTGAAGATCTGACTGTTTCGTTGGGGGGTTTAAGGGTTTTTATTGATTTATATGTAATCTGAATTCCTCGGTGATTAGCCTACATGAGTGAATTTATTTACCTGTAACACGCAACATTCCTGTCTAACGTTATTGACACACACACACACACACACACACACACACACACACACAGAGCAGCTGGATTTGGGTCCTAGTGGTGACTTAGGTTAGGTTAGGGTCAGTAGAGGAACATTGAGTAACTAGGTGATGAGGGAGGTGACAGGTGTGTGTGTGTGTGTGTGTGTGTGTGTGTGTGTGTGTGTGTGTGTGTGTGTGTGTGTGTGTGTGTGTGTGTGTGTGTGTGTGTGTGTGTGTGTGTGTGTGTGTGTGTGTGTGTGTGTGTGTGTGTGTGTGTGTGTGTGTGTGTGTGTGTGTGTGTGTGTGTGTGTGTGTGTGTGTGTGTGTGTGTGTGTGTGTGTGTGTGTGTGTGTGTGTGTGTGTGTGTGTGTGTGTGTGTGTGTGTGGGCGCGTGTGTGTGTGTGTGTGTGGTAGGGAAAGAGGCTTGGGGAGACAGGGAGGCCTCATATAATCTGGCTGGCCATCCCGCACCCTGTTGGGGGTGGTGTCTGGTTTACCGCCGCCGTGCAAGATTGACGAGCAGCTAGAGTGGGTGATGTGTTACTGCTCAACACCACCAGCCTGCCTCACCTATCACAGCTGTTTAATAGGTTCTAGATGTTCCTCCTCTACACCGATGTTCCTCCTCTACACCGATGTTCCTCCTCTACACCGATGTTCTCCGCTACCGATGTTCTCTCTACACACCCAAGAGTTAAACCGTATGATATCTTGTGTACATCTGGGCGGCCTGAGGTCCCCCCGTGTTGGTTAATGGTCGACCGTCCCATTATGCTGTAGTGGTACACGGTGTAGGGTTGTTGATACATACGGGATTATTGTCGGTGTACATGTTATTGTGCTGTTGTACACGGTAGATTATTATCAGTGTACACATTGCAGGGATGTTGTACAAGATGGGTGCAGTGTTTTAGTGCAGGTAAGGTTGTGGAGGGTAGAGAGACAGGTGTTGTGTTGTATGTCCTGGTAATCGTGTTGTGAGTCCGTCATCTCATTCCTGACGGCGGGTTCTGACTGGCCTTGGAGTAGGGTCCTCTCCTCCCCACTTGGACGAGGCCCAGATTTTTTCTTCACCACCAGCCTTCAGGGTGATGTAACACCACTCTCTTATTCTCTCTCTCTATTTGCCGTATTTCTTTTTTTTCGATGTTTGTTTCCGCTTTATTTCCTCATTTTCAGTTTATTCTATAATGATGAGGGAAATTTTAGTAACTGTGTGTGTGTGTGTGTGTGTGTTGTGTGTGTTGCGCGTGTGTGTGTGTGTGTGTGTGTGTGCGTGTGTGTGTGCGTGCGTGTGTGTGTGTGTGTGTGTGTGTGTGCGCGTGTGTGTGCGCGCGTGTGTGTGTGTGTGTGTGTGTGTGTGTGTGTGTGTGTCCAGGCCAGCCGTGACAGTGGAGGTGTTGCTTGTCACGTATTCTGGTTACAGCTATTCCTCTCACGCTGCCGCATACTGGTCACGGCATGTGTTGGTTGTGTGTCTGTTGAGTTAGGTTAGGTTATGTTAGGTTTGGTTAGTTCTGATTTGAGTATAATTTTCTGTCCTGGGGTCAGTGAGCAGAGGCACATAAAATATTTACGTAGATGGAGTCAACGGAGCAGTGTGGGGTGAAGGGTGGTGAGTGGAGGCGGCGTAGGAGGGCGGCAAGAGGAGGGCGTGTAGGGTGGAGGGGCGGCGTAGGGTGGAGGGGCGGTGTAGGGTGGAGGGGCGGCGGCCTCACCAAGAGTAACGGGAGACGGTCAAAGAGGAAAGTCGATGCCCCGCGGGGAATATTCACATAATCTCGCCTCCTTCGCCGCCTCCTCCTACGCCACAAAGGAACTAATGCTACTGGGCTTACGATCTGACCCCCGGCAACACCACCGCAATATTAGCTTGCTGCGGCTGCGGTAAAGTGATGGTGAAGAGGGTCCTTTAAATGTTTCCTGGACTTGGGTTTTTAATCCGTGGTGTGGAGGGGGGGGGGATTTTGTGCAGTGTTGGTAAAGTGAGGTCTCTCTCTCTCTCTCTCTCTCTCTCTCTCTCTCTCTCTCTCTCCGTGTCTCAGTGCATCAGGGAGTTGTTATTCTTAACAGTCTAACTCGAACAAATAGCACTTAATTAACGAGACATAGACAGGTAGATGTGTCACAGAGAGGCTTCGAGGCTTCACGCGAGTTCGATCATCTATTTTTCTTTTAAAGGGTCGAGTCTTTATTCGGATCACCTGAAGATTAACCCCCAGCTTATTTCACTTTAATGATTAACCACGCTAACCTGACGTAGCCTAACCTGACTTGACCTTTCTTTTATAATATCGTCTAATTCTCTCCCTTGTTATCTCTTATTGACGAATGTGACTTGGGTAAAGGAGGAGAAGAGGTGGTGGTGAGGGAGGTGGCGGGAAGCGTTGTTGGGGTGTGCAGCGAGCGGGCACTACCACCGCCACCACCACCGTTAAAGTTTTGATGCCTCTCTTCCTCACCCCCTTCCTCTCTCTCACTCTCTCTGTTTTCCTTCCTTCCCCCTTCCCTTTCTCTCTCTAACTCTCTCTGTTTTCCTTCCTTCCCCCCTCCCTTCCTCTCTCTCACTCTCTCTGTTTTTTCCCTTCCTCCCTCGCTTCCCCTCTCTCACCCTACGTTTCTCCCTCGCTCTCTCTCCCCCCCCCCTCCCTGGGATTGGCTTTACCATCCTGAGTTGGTTTAAAAAAATAGGTTCACCTGGTGTTAGCGGCGCTGTGTATGTTTTGATATTATTGTCGTCGCTTTCATTGTTGTTGTTATGACATAGTTTGGTGTTCGCCAGCAGCTCAATACCTGACGTCGTCCTGACTCATTAACTCTCCCACTTATATCACTGACATGGGAGAGTTTTCACTGACTCACTTTGTGCAGACGCTGGCTGACGAGTAACCCCGCGGCCCTGTGCTTGTGTAATGCAGTCGTTATTATGGCCGTGTGCCTCAAGATGAGAAGGAAACAAAGCAAAGAACGAAAGGTAAAGGGGGACATCATCATCATCATCATCATCATCATCGCTACTGGCTGCTGCTGGACGTCAGTGAGCGGGAGTACAACACCAACAACAGAACCTCAACCTGAGTCACAAACTTCCTGGGGGACAACAACTGTACTTTGTTATCGATTATTAGTTTGGTCCACATCAGCCGCGACAACTGACACTCACCGATTACCAGCAAGGAGGTAGCAAATGGGGCGCTGGGAAACGGAGGGCAATGGAAGCTTAACACTGAAAGGATTAAGGAGTGGGTCTCACGCAATCACCTCGAAGTCATAGTTTGATGAGGGAGTGTTTTGTGTGTGTGTGTGTGTGTGTGTGTGTGTGTGTGTGTGTGTGTGTGTGTGTGTGTGTTTTTTCATATATTTAGCTATACGAAGAGGTTGACTGGCCGCACACAAGGTCGAAGAGCCAGACATGCGTGGGTTTGAGGAGGGGAGGAGGAGGGGCACACCATCTTCCTCCCGTCTGGGTGAGGTGAGGTAGCTGCTGGTACTTAGTCATACAGTGGGTTGTATATGATAAAGGTTGTGTTGTGCTTTAACGTGTGGTAGTAACTCTGGACAGGAGCTGCCATGCACAGGCCAACCGGTCTATTGTAGACTCCTTATGTTAGGTAAGATTTGGTTAGGTCACTTTAGGTAGTGTTGGTTATTGAGTTAGGTTAGTTTAGGGAGGATTTGGTACAGGTGAGGTTCGGTTAAGTTAAGTTAAGTTAAGTGAGGAATTCATGAACTCGCTTATAGGTTTCACAGTAAGGTTGGCAAACACGGGGATGGGGCCGTCGCCAAGCTGTGACTCATCAGGCGGGGCACGATATGGGGGTCTCCTTGAATGGACCCCCCCCTCCCCTTCCCACCCAGTCTTTATATGCCCCAACCCACTCCAACCTAATTAAGTTTGGGGCCCAGTCCTAATGGGCCCCAAACCATCCCCAGCCCAATCTTTTAAGTACGCGGTGTGGGTTACGGTGGAGTGCTGTCATGTGTCTTATCGTCTGTGTGTGTGTGTGTGTGTGTGTGTGAACTACTAACCTAACCTTGTTTAAGACCCACTGACCTCTCCCCTCTTGACCCCCCCCCTCCTCTCCTCAACCCTCTAAGTGCAATCACTAATGTCGGTTTATATATATAAGGGTTAAGTCATCGTTCTCAAAGGCTTCCAATAAGTATCATTTTGTCCCTGATGTTTATATTATTATTATTATTATTATTATTATTATTATTATTATTATTATTATTGATATTATTATTATTTATTATTATTATCCATTATTATTATTATTATTTTTTATTTCCATTGAGTGTCAGCAGCAAAGTGTTGAATCGTTCTGGTGATGGTGTGTGTTGTGTGAGTGCTAACAGGTGTGTGTGCTGGAGATAAGCGGTCACTGGTAGGTCAGGCTCCAGCTCTGATGTGGTTCAGTTAGCTGTGTGTGTGTAGTAGTAGTAGTAGTAGTAGTCACTCATATTCACGTTAACATGCAACGGTATTTTAGTGTTGTCCTCTCTCTCTCTCTCTCTCTCTCTCTCTCTCTCTCTCTCTCTCTCTCTCTCTCTCTCTCTCTCTCTCTCTCTCTCTCTCTCTCTCTCTCTCTCTCTCTCTCTCTCTCTCATATACCCGTAGTTCTAGTTCAACACGTGTTTTAAAAGTTTCATCATTAAAGTTTGACGTAGTTGGTCGTTGTGGTTTATAGGACCGTATTTTTACCCCCGTGTTCAACCCCGAGGTCTAGTGGCCGACTTCCCGTGTGATATGAGACAAACATATAATTAAATTTATCTACAAACAAAAATAAAAGGTATAGAGACCTTTTTTTTACCACCTGTGTACTTGTGGTGTCTTAATCATTGTGTGTATGGAGTGTGAATACAAGTGGGATTAAATAAAATATGGATCACATGAAGATTAGGCACCCCGGATTATTTTATCCCGATGATTAAAGATTCAAACGCTATCCTAACCTAACCTGGGGTGATGTGTAGCCTACTCGTGTCATGGTCAACACCTCGATCTTATTCTGAGTTTACGGCAACCTCATCTACACGAAACCATGCACTGTATTGATTACTACTACTACTACTACTACTACTACTACTACTACTACTACTACATCAGTTGAGTCAGGGTGGCGTCCTCTAGCAACAAGGTACCTGTTATGTGGTTAGTGCACTATCTGACCACTAGGGGTAAACCTGGTTGGCTTTTCGTCTCATTTTACTGCATCGCTAAATAAACAACCGCACCCCCTTCCCCTCCCCTTCCCTCTAGTGGCCGGAGACTTAAAATATTTGCAATTCAAATATGTGGTCTAGGTTTTGTTTATCCGCGGCTCTCAGTAAATGCAGCGTTGTTGTTGTCGGCGCTACTGTATAATGGAAGGAAAGGCTCACACAAAGAGCTATCGACTGGTGGGAGGAACTTTCTTGTGTTCACTGTGGTAAGAGTTATCAAAATACCACAACTCGGGATTCCCTGTTGGTGCGTTAGGTTGGGTTTCTTCCTTGTAATTGCGGGATGTAGAGGAAGGCTAAAGTAAAGAACTGAGGTTGATTGATATTTAAGGCATAAAACTAATGGTGGTGATAAAATAACACAGAGACTCTATACCGCCACGTCTTACTAACACGAGGTAGATGAGGTATAAGAGCTTCGTGAAACAGGACTCGGTATATACCTCCGTAAACAAACTATCAGCCGAGGACGAGTTGACCCCCCCAGAGGACGTGGGTGTAACTCACTGTATGTCTGGCATCTAACACCCACTCAAACCCACATGATGACCTCTGACCTTTGGCAGTAGGTCAAGGGCTGACTGACTTGATCCAGGGGTCTATGTATGGTTTGGTTATATTGAATATCGAGACTTAATTCGCTTTTTTTCTCTAATAATCGAGCACACAAGCATGCGGGCATGGACAGTATTTCCTGGTTCCCTTCCGCTACTTACAAACCTAAATGTAAAGGCCGTCCACTGTTGTTAAGTCGAATGTCGCCTAAAATTGACAAAAAAAAAAAAAACTGCTTTACCTTAAATTTAGGACGTCCATTGTTACTTAGGAATGCCCTCTCTCCATCCATCATGTGTACGTGTGTCCCACCCACTGTCCGTCCGTCCGTCCAGGAGTTGTGAACGTGGTAATGGTCGTTTTCTGTCATTATTACCCGGAGTTATGACGACCCCCCCTGGACTGTGTTGCGGTGTTCGGCGAGGAATTTTAACCTACCTATAACTGGCGACCCTGTTGTTGTGGTATCCGGTTCTGCCTCTCAAAACCACGCCGTTACATTCTGCTGACGCTGTGTGGTGGTAGCAGGGGCGGCTTGACTATTTTATGTGATTGTCGCGGCTGGGTTGTCTCGTGCAATAACCACCGGTGGATAGTCTTTATAAATTAGACCAGAGTCAGCAGCGTTGGAGCAGGTAAGGTCGTGGGGTCAGGACGACGCTCCGCAGACCCTCGTTCCTCGTGGAGTTTGTACCTTACGACGCTAGACTGTAAGGGCTGTTTTTGCCCGACTTGGTGGAGGGAGGAGAGGTGTGTGTGTGTGGGAGTGCGGCGGTGGGTTTATGGGTTGCCAAGGGTCCCACCTCAGCATCACCCGCCCGCTCTTGACTCAGGTAAGCTGTCGGGGACGTGTGGCGGTTCTGTCGAGACCCTAGTTACCGGGGGTTAAGTGGTGTGTGTTACCTGTTGCTCCATATCATACCTGTACAGTAGATCCAAATCTTACCTGTAAAGACATCTGTTAATTTTAGATACAATTCTCTCTGTAGGTCCACCTCTCACTAAGCAAATCCAGGGATTATGGTTTTCCCTCTGACCCCGGAGGGACAGGGAGAGAGAGAGAGAGAAGGGGGGGGGGGAGTCGTCCTATTTCGGGAGTGGGTCGTGCATATTGTGACAAGCGCATGATGTTACGAATGGTCGAGAATATACCCTCAAAATCGTCAGACCTACACAACAACAACAACAGGTTAACGCCATTAAGTGCAAAAGACTGTTTGAGACAAAATCTTATGTTGATTTGTATTTTCATCAAGTTAGCCTAAATGTGTTTTGGTTTGGGGGTAAATTATTTGAATTATTCTTCAGTGTTTTAATAGTTTTTTATAATTATTAGTTATTAAGTTCGTGTGAATTATTCTTATGTGTTTCTGTGTTGGGAAAAAATAATTGATCATTGATATTAAATTAATTATTATTTCATGTTATTATTATTATTGTTATTATTATTATTATTGTTGTTGTTGGTTTGAAGTTATGAAAAATAATTATTATCAAGTGAAATTATTATAACCATCCGTGTATTAGAAAATTATATGAATTATTAATGTAAAAACTAATTATATATTGTATTAATGGATGAAGGAATTATGTAGCATCGAGAGGAAGTGAAAATTATTCTTGTGAAAGTTAGGTGATCAGCGGTGAGTGAATTATGGACGGTTGGCGCTGGGTCAGCCCTGGGAGGAGGAGTTGGCGCCGGGTCAGCCCTGGGAAGGGAGTTTAGGAGTAGTTTGTCTGCCCTGGGAGGAAGGTTAGGAGTGGTGGATATGAGTCATCAGTGTTTACAGCTGGGAGTAGGGACTAGGACTCGAGGGGCAGTGGGGTGTGGCTGAGGCGGGGCAGAGCGAGGCGGGGCGGAGCGGGGGTGTGTAGGTCACTCAGGGAAACGGGAAGCTGAATATTTCAAGTGGTTTTCTGTGGGGACACCAGCTGAATAATTTCTCACGGTTCGGTTGGATGAGGCAGTTTTTATATTTTTATTTTTATTTTCCTCCCCAAGAATACCTGTCAGTTTTATCCACTTAACAGTTATTTAAAGTAAGTGGAAAGGTGAGCCAGATGACTTGTGCACAGAGCCATCACCTAGTGCCAGCCTCTGTGTGTGTAGTGTTAGTTGTCTACTGGTGTTAACGAGGTCGTCCTTTGTGTGTGTGTGTCTGTGTGTGTGTGTGTGTGTGTGTCTGTGTCTGTGTGTGTGTCTGCTCCCTGACTGGATTTTGTGTTTTTTTGTCATTTTTATTACTTTTATTATTATCATTATCATTATTATTATTGTTATTGTCTTTGTTGTTTTTGTTGTTTTTGTCATTATTATTTTATTTTTTTGTTTTTATCATTATTATTGTAGTTGTTATTAGTATTATTTTTGTCGTTGTTATTGTTCTATAGTGTGGCGTTTACCTGAGTAGTTTTACCTGTACTGACCAGAGGAAGTGTGGGACAACATACAGCGCTGGTGCCCACAACCACTGTCTCTCTCACATACATGCATCGCCACTAGAATATTGGTGGCCGTCCCGTCCCAACCACCGGAGTTAACCACGTTATCCAAGGTAAAAGCCAGGGTTAACGAACAGTGTTAATCGCATCTATCGAGCTTAACGCCAGGGTTCACAGAGTTGGTTCATTCACACAACATACAACTTTCGTGTGCACTAATATATACGTGTACATATGTCGACTGCTACCTTACACACACATACACAACAGCATGTCAGGTACACATGGAAGGTTCGGAAGTATAGTTATGTACGCAGGAAGTCTAGAATTACTCTATATGAAGAGAGAAGTGTACAGCAACAGTAACACACACACACACACACACACACACACACACACACACACACACACACACACACACACACACACACACACACACCCACACACACACACACACAGAGCAGGAACAGAACACAGCAACAGTAATGTATAGTTAAGTAGAAGCACAGAGGAGCAGCTACAACAGGAAGCGACCACCAGCCACCCACACCTCGTACCCAACCTCCCTCCGTCACCACCATCATCACCACTACCACTATCACCACCACCACCACCACAATCACCACACATTATCAGCTCCGCCCCATTATAACTTCTGAGGTTGTGGTGAATTTCAACAAGTGCGTCTGAATATTGAGTGTAATGCTCACTCGACAAGAAAATCACACAAACAAACTTTCAGAACGGCGAGGGTGTAAGACGTGTGGTGTTGGGGGAGGAGCGTGTGTGTGGTGGTGATGATAGTGTTGGGGAAGGGGGCGTGTGTGGTGGTGATGTGGTGATGGTGTTGGGGAAGGGGGGCATGTGTGGTGGTGATGGTGAATGAGGTGTTGGGGGAAGGGGAGGTGTGTGTTGTGGTGGTGGTGATGAGGTGTTGGGGGAAGGGGGCGTGTGTGATGGTGATGGTGATGAGGTGTTGGGGAAGGGCGTGTGTTGTGGTGGTGGTGATGAGGTGTTGGGGGAAGAGGGGGCGTGTGTGGTGGTGATGGTGATGAGGTGTTGGGGAAGGGGTGTATGTGGTGGTGATGGTGATGAGGCGTTGGGGAAGGGGCTTGTGTTGTGGTGATGGTGATGAGGTGTTGGGGGAAGGGGGGCGTGTGTGTTGTGGTGAGGTGTGGTGATGAGGTGTTGGGGGAAGGGGGGCGTGTGTGGTAATTCCAGTGGTGATGAGGTGTTGTTGGGGAAGGGGAGGGCGTGTGTGGTGGTGGTGGTGATGAGGTGTTGGGGGAAGTGGGCGTGTGTTGTGGTGATGGTGATGGGGTGTTGGGGAAGGGGCGTGTGTGAGTGGTGATGGTGATGGTGTTGGAGGAAGGGGGCGTGTGTTGTGGTGGTGATTAGGTGTTGGGGAAGTGGGCGTGTGTGGTGGTGATGATGAGGAGGTGTTGGGGGAAGGGGCGTGTGCTGTGGTGGTGATGAGGTGTTGGGGGAAGGGGGCGTGTGTGGTGGTGATGAGGTGTTGGAGGAAGGGGGCGTGTGTTGTGGTGGTGATTAGGTGTTGGGGGAAGTGAGCGTGTGTGGTGGTGGTGGTGATGAGGTGTTGGGTGAAGTGGGTGTGTGTTGCGGTGGTGAAGATATGTGAAGGACGCTGTGTTGTGGTTAGGTTGGGTTCACTTTCCTTTTTCGTGTGTGTTGGTGAGATTAAACCAATTAATTAAGTGTTGTGTTTAAAAACCTTGGTTATTGTCTTCACTTAATTGTGTCTGTTGAGAAATATTCTTTTATTATCGACTTAAAATAACATCTCTTATAGGTTTACTTATATGTATTTATTTACTTCTTTAAGCTGTTATCGTTTCATTCGTCTGTTTGAAAAGATTTATATATTACAGTTGATACATTATTACGACGTGTATGTGTGTTTGTAATGTTTGTTTATATAGAATTGTGTCTTTTATAGTTAATAGGGAAATATTGTTTACGGTTAGGCTTTAGGTTAAGACTTAATAGATAGTTAGGTTGAGGTTTATTATGACTGGGGCTCCATTGACCTGCATCCATGGTAATGAGGACAGTGGGTTATGAGTAAAGAGTTAGTGGTGGTAGATGAGGGTAGTGGCAGGGCAGGGGTGCCTCGCATGACGCCACCACACAGGCTAGTGGTCTCCAACAGAACACTTGTGCCTTGTTCTTCTCCCCACGTCGGTCGGTCCCTGGTATGATCTTCCCGTTGCTGCTGCTGCCTCCTCCTCCTCCTGACTGACTCACTCATTGACTGGCTGGGTTGGTGCTAAGGCCTTGGAACCTGAAGCCACCAATCACCTCCTCCTTCTTCTCCTCTTGACTCACTCATTGGCTGGCTGGTTGGGTTCTAAGCCACCAATCACCTCCTCCGGTACTTTCCCCTTCGTCCCTGTATGTGATGTAGAATTGTAGATAGTCGGTAGTGTAGATAGATGATGGTGTGTGATGGTAGAGGTGACAGCAGGGTGTGTGGTGGTGTGATTGATGAGAGGTAGGCGTGTGTGTGTTTGTTATGTTGTGCCGTGTTGTTTGTTGGTGTGTGTGTGTGTGTGTGTGTGTGTGTGTGTGTGTGTGTGTGTGTATGCAGCAGCAGCACCTCTGGCCTGGGTGGGGGAGAACCTTTTCCTGTGCCCCGTTGATCAATTATGTTGCGTTAAAGTTGAGGGCTGGGAACCCGTGGCTGGTGGTGGTGTGGCCAAGCATCCTCGCCTCTGTAGAAACAACTATCGCCACGCCTCCTCCTATCACCTCACCCTCTTCCACCCACTCGCGTCTCACTCACTACTCACTCACGCACTCGCGCCTTCTACACTCACTCACTCTTTCGCCACCCACTCGCTCACCTCCTTCGCCACTGACTCGCCTCCCTCGCCACCACTGACTCGCCTCCCGAACCTCCTGTCTCCTGTTGACACTGTGCTTGTTGTTGCTCACCCTCCTCTTTCTACCTCACCTCTACTGCCACTGTCGGTGAGAGAGAGAGAGAGAGAGAGAGAGAGAGAGAGAGAGAGAGAGAGAGACACGATAACTTACCCCTAAACCAGTTTCTTGAGACCTTTTCTTCCTCTTTATCATCCTTTCATTATTCTTCTTCTTTGGTGCACCCTCTCTCCTCCTCTTCCCCCGCCTCCTCTTCCCCCTCCTCCTCCATCTTTTCATCATTTCCTATTCTCTTTACCACTCTTCGTGTGTTCCTTATTCATCTCTTCCTCCTCCTCTCCTCCTGCTGCTGCTATTCTGAAGACAAATATGATAATAAAAACATTGACTTGGAAGACGGGGGGAGATTTTTAAGGGAGGGGCACTGTGTGTGTGTGTGTGTGTGTGTGTGTGTGTCGCTCAGGGTGTTTGTCGTTCTGTCTGTGTCTGTCTGTGTCTGTCTCTGTCGGCGCACTCTTGTACAGTAAATACAGTACATCCTCTTTAACCCCGGCTTGTAGGATGTCTGCTTTCTGCTTAACTCCTGCTTCTAAGATGTCATGTCAAGTCAGGGGTTCGAGGGGTTACGTCAGGGGTTCAATGAGTCACGTCAGGGGTTCGAGGAGTCACATTAGGGGTTCGAGGAGTCACGTCAGGGGATCGAGGGGTTACGTCAGGGGTTCAAGGAGTCACGTCAGGGATTCAAGGGATCATGTTAGGAGTTCAGATTTACCAAGGTGATATTTAATCTTTGTTGTGACGCGGCGGAGGTATTACCAGCACCTGTATAACGTAGTGAGAGAGTAACACACACACACACACACACACACACACACACACACACACACAGAGCAGTGAGGGAGGGGGGCGGCGCCTTTTGTTGACAGTGACTCATCTATACACACCGTCTTATCCTCAGGGCTCTCTTGGTCCAGTATTTTTCCTCGTTTGATGTTGTTATGACGTGGATAGTGGCCCCTCACCTCCCTCTCCCTCTCTCTCTCCCTCTCTGCCTCTCCCTCCCTCTCTGCCTCTCCCTCTCTCCCTCCCTCTCCCTCTCTCTACCTTTCACCTCACCTCTTATCATTGTGTTTTGGTTTTGAGATCACCTGAAGATTCTCCTATCCTTCCTTCCTTCCTTCCTTCCCTCCCTCCCCTACGTGTGTGTGTGTGTGGAGTGTAGTGTGAGTGTAGTGTGAGTGTAGTGTGGTGTAGTGTAGTGTAGTGTAGTGTGTGTGTGTGTGTGTGTGTGTGTGTGTGTGTGTGTGTGTGTGTGTGTGTGTGTGTGTGTGTGTGTGTGTGTGTGTGTGTGTACCAGGAGGGGTGTCAGAGGCCGTTCGATAACCCGTATTTTGTGTCATTATTGTGCCAGAGTTACGGCCTGGTGGTGGACTCTTGTTGTGGCCAGGCGTGGGAGTCACCCGCCATTACCTGGGTCCATGTTTGGTCTCCTCCTCCTCCTTCGTTAATTTGTGGTGTTAGAACGAGAAGGTAAAGGAGAAGGAGACAGAGGCGAGACGGGGAGACAAAGGGAGGCTGAGACGGAGAGGTGATACAGGGAGAGGTAAGACAGACAGAGGGAGGGAGAGACAGGGAGAGGTAAGACAGACAGAGGGAGGGAGAGACAGGGAGAGGTAAGACAGACAGAGGGAGGGAGAGACAGGGAGAGGTAAGACAGACAGAAGGAGGGAGACAGGAGAGGTAATACAGACAGAAGGAGGGAGGACAAGGAGAGGTAAACAGACAGAGGGGGGAGGGACAAGGGACAGGGAGAGGTAAGACAGACAGAGGAGGAGGGGAGAGGAAGACAGACAGAGGAGGAGGAGAGACAGGAGAGGTAAGCAGACAGAGGAGGGAGGCAGGGAGAGACAAGGAGGGAGGGAGAGGTAAGACAGACAGAGGGAGGGAGAGACAGGGAGAGGTAAGACAGACAGAAGGAGGGAGGGTAGACAGAAGGAGGAGAGACAGGAGGGCAGACAGAGGGAGGGTTGGATAGGCTGGTCAGTTGGGCCCCAGTCATAATAGGCCCCAACCAAACTTTATCGTTGGGATTTGGACTTTCATCCAGAAGAGCCCCAAACGTGTCCCCATCGGCCCTCCCTGCCCCATCCCCCTCCCATCTCCCTCCCTACCCATCACCCCCACCTGTCCCATCACACCCGTCCCATCACCCCTACCTGTCCCATCTCACCCCCTCATCACCCCCCACCCGTCCCATCACCCCTACACACACCACACACACACACATGCACCGTTTACCATTCCTTTCTCTTGTCGAATTTGTCTCATTGTCCGCCAATTAAGAGTTGACATGTCGTAAAATCATGATTATTTACCCGTGGAAACTTCTTGAAACGATCATTTAAATTTTGACTAGCGCGGAGGAGGAGGGAGGAGGGAGGGAGGGAGGAGGAGGAGGAGGAGGAGGAGGAGGAGGAGGAGGAGGAGGGAGGAGGAGGAGGAGGAGGAGGGAGGGAGGAGGAGGAAGGAGGAGGAGGAGGAGGAGGGAGGGAAGGAGGAGGAGGGAGGAGGAGGAGGAGGAGGAGGAGGAGGAGGAGGAGGAGGAGGGAGGGAGGAGGAGGAGGAGGAGGAGGAGGAGGAGGAGGAGGAGGAGGAGGAGGAGGAGGAGGAGGAGGAGGAGGAGGAGGAGGAGGAGGAGGAGGAGGGAGGAGGAGGGAGGAGGGAGGAGGGAGGGAGAGGGAGGGAGGAGGGAGGGAGGAGGAGGAGGAGGAGGAGGAGGAGGGAGGAGGAGGAGGGAGGGAGGAGGAGGAGGAGGAGGAGGGAGGAGGAGGAGGAGGAGGAGGAGGAGGAGGAGGAGGGAGGAGGAGGAGGAGGAGGAGGAGGAGGAGGAGGAGGAGGAGGAGGAGGAGGAGGAGGAGGAGGAGGAGGAGGAGGAGGAGGGAGGAGGAGGAGGGAGGAGGAGGAGGAGGAGGAGGAGGAGGAGGAGGAGGAGGAGGAGGAGGAGGAGGAGGAGGAGGAGGAGGAGGAGGAGGAGGAGGAGGAGGAGGAGGAGGAGGAGGAGAGGAGGGAGGAGGAGGAGGAGGGAGGAGGAGGAGGAGGAGGGAGGAGGAGGAGGGAGGAGGGAGGAGGAGGAGGAGGAGGAGGAGGAGGAGGAGGAGGAGGAGGAGGAGGAGGAGGAGGAGGAGGAGGAGGAGGAGGAGGAGGGAGGGAGGAGGAGAGGAGGAGGAGGAGGAGGAGGAGGAGGGAGGAGGAGGAGGAGGAGGAGGAAGGGAGGGAGGAGGGAGGGAGGAGGGAGGAGGAGGAGGGAGGGAGGAGGAGGGAGGGAGGAGGAGGAGGAGGAGGAGGAGGAGGAGGAGGGAGGAGGAGGGAGGGAGGAGGAGGAGGAGGAGGGAGGAGGAGGAGGAGGAGGAGGAGGAGGAGGGAGGAGGGAGGAGGGAGGAGGAGGAGGAGGAGAGGAGGAGGGAGGAGGAGGAGGAGGAGGAGGAGGAGGAGGAGGAGGAGGAGGAGGAGGAGGTGATGCTTTCAAGACGCCAAGACGCTTCGGTTTCGCTCATGGCGGGGGGACTATTTTATTTTATTTTTATTGATTTATTTTTAAACATAGAAAAGAGATGATAGAAGAAGATAGACTGGTTAAGATAAATAATAATAATAAAACAGGGTGAGTAATAATGTTAATACCCGTGAAAATAATCCGGGTTAGGTTATACTCACGTGGTATTTAAGAGGATCTACTGTATACACAAATATCTCGGCTAAACACAACACCAAAAACTCCACAGTATAGATCATGCGTCATCTCCCTGCTCCCTCCTCTCTCACCCCATCCCCACCCCACCCCTCCCCACCTCCCCCACCTCCCCTCCCTCACCTCCCCCCTCCCCCCCGAGTCCGGAGTGTGTTTTACGTTCTGCACACCCGCCACCGTAACCCTGATGTTTACTATAGCGTGAAACTGCTTGAGGAGGTCATTGCAGGTTCAGACTTGGCCTCGTGCTGTTTTGGAACGTACACACACACGCACACACACACACACACACACACACACACATATTTACATAAGAGAACAGAAAGACAGAGGTTTGGAAAGAAGAAGAAGAAGAAGAAGAAGACAGGTGAGTAAAGGGAGATTTCTTGGAGTAACTTTTGCATTTTCTCTTCCTTTTTCGCGGGAAGTTTGACCTTAAAAGATTTTGGACGCCGGGAGGAAAGTATTTGATTCCCCCCGAGACAAACCCACACAGGAGTCCCCCTCAGTCACCTGCCCTCACTGTTCCTTAAGGGGGGAGGGGTGGGTGGCACTTACTTACTGGATCTCAAGGTCACTGTGTTAGTATAAAGTAACTCTATAGGCTAACGTGTAAGTGTAAAGTGGATTTCTAGTTTATTACGTTTATGTAAAGTGGCTCTATTGATTACCTAGTTCAGTGTACAGTAAATTAATTCTGTAGGGTTACCTTATTAAGTATAGTAGATTATCGCATAAGTGCTCAGTAAACATTTTTAAGTGACCTGAAAATGCAATCTCCTCTCCCAGGCAGCAATACACATGACTGGGTTAACTCATACTCAACACTGCCAGCCATAACAACAACAATACTAATAATAATACGTCAGGTTTCCTCTCAACTCCCCGTTCAGAGTTCGATGCTCCTGCGAATGGGGAGGATTATGGGGTCATGCTGTCAGGGGAGGTGGTGTGTGGTGCTGAGAGAGAGAGAGAGAGAGATAGATAGATAGATATGATAAAGCAAGGATGATTGAGAGAGAGAGAGAGATTTTTTCGTGTATATTCGAACCCATGAAGCCGTGTATATCGTGTCAACATTGAACCCACCACGCATTCCACTGGACATGAGTCAACACTGAACACCGCCAACCTGGTCGTGAACCTTTAAAACCAAGAACTTATCGTGATTAACATTCTGAGGTGTGAGTCTCAAAGGAAGAAGGTGGAGGGTGGGTGAGGGGTGGGTGGGTGGGGTGAAGGGTGGCAGTGTAGTGTATTACGCATTATCACGAGGAAGGGGCCGGATGGGTGGGGTGGTTAGGTGGGGGAGAGTCTATACCGGGAAACGTCGAGGGTTTTAAGGGTGGCGGTGTGAGTCACTCTGCTGGGCCAGGATCGAAGTCACTCGTCTGGGGAGGTTTAAAAGTCTTCGGGGTTTATAGATCCCATCGGTCCCCATTCCCAATAGATCCTGATCTAACCTAACCTAACCTAACCTAACCTAACCTAACCTAACCTAACCTAACCTAACCTAACCTAAACTAAACTACCTCATTTCAACCTTAACTAAGCTAACCTAACCTACCTGGAGTTTATTTAATTGCAACCTAACTTATTCTAACCCTACCCAACCCAGTCATTAGAATTGAAACCCATAGGATTAGGGGTCCATTAATACTGGTCCTTGATCCTAGTGGCACTGTCAAGGGCCAGCTAGAGGACCCTATTTACCCAGTCATTGGTTCTTGCTGGGGAAATTTGTTGGATTTTGTGGGAGTGAGGTTAGTGTGGCGTGCAGCGAGTGTGTGTGTGTGTGTGTGTGTGTGTTGGTCATTATGACTCGTGAAGCGGGTGTGGCACGTCATTAGCTAGGTTGGCACGTAAGGAACATACCGCCTCGCAGTGAAAGGTGGTGGACTTTGGTCACCTGTGTGTGTGTGTGTGTGAGTCCTTATGACACTGTGTAGGAGCCCTCGACCTCACCTGAGACTGGGCCCCAATGCTAATGGTTCAGATTTAATTTAGGGCCAGTTAATACAAGGGTCCGTTAAGGATTAGGCCCTCACACGTGGGGTTACATTACAGTAGATATAAGACCCTATTAGGATTGGGGGTTCCATCATTTAAAGTCACCGTAACAAGAGTTGTCAAGCAGAGTGATAGAGGAGGTACAGAGGCCAGGGAGGGTGGTGGTGGTCCAGGCAGTAACAATAAGAGGGTACAGCCGCTTCACGGGACCACCGCCGCAGATATGGTCAGCGTTTTGTTTACTTTGCTGGCGTCGTGGTGATGGTCGCTGTTGTTGTTTTAAACATTGAGGAGCTACATAAAGCGCTTGGGTCCTATTACAGGGTATAAATGATAACGTACAAATGCGATTAAATGCGATTTTGTTTTTTTCTTTCCTCATGTGTGACAGAAAACATTTATATACGTATATGAATAAGTGGATACATTAGTTAGTTGTATATTCATTCAGTAAAATCGTCACACAAACTCACATATTGTTCAGCGTATACGTAGAGAGTACAAATATACAGACAAACGGCGCTAAACATTGCGTCCCGCCCCGCCCCGCCCCTGCTTCTGCCCCGCCCCGCTTCGCCCCGCCTCGCCCCGCCCCGCCTCCCCAAGCAAGCCATTAAAAGCTTATATATCCTCCATTTAGCGTCCTGCCTCCTTTGTGTTGACCTTGGGGCCATTTAAAGAACTACTCTCTACGTCTTGGTTTCGACGCCCAAGACCAAAGTTTTTTAAAGGGAACATTGTATTTAGTGGCTCATGGTGTTGGTTTAAAGGTTTATGTTCCTAGAGAATACAACGATTAGTGTTTTTAAGATGTACTGATGGTCTACGGGTTTATTTTATTAATTAATTTATTTATTTATTGCTTTAGACTGGTAGGAATTGTAAGGTAGTTATTGTGTTTTTTTTCTTTTGCGTCTGATTTAAGGATGGAGAGCTGAAAGAAGAGAGAGAGAGAGAGAGAGAGATACGGGGGTAGGGAGAAAGTAGTTACGGTATAAGGGAGGGGAATACAGGCTATGGAAGAAAGGGGGGAGAGAGGGGCGGGTGTTGGATGGGGAGAGAAGAGAGGAGAGGGGGAGGGAACTGTGGTTGTATTGTAATGGTCGTGGTCTGTGTAACAACCTCGCTGGCCGGGCTGTTAAGGGAGAGTTATTTTTATAGGAGGTCGTCGACGAGAAGTGCTTCCTGTGGCTACAAGTTCAGGCCGGTAGATACCGTGTTGTCTGTCTGTCTGTCTGTCTGTCTGTCTGTCTGTCTGTCTGTCTGTCTGTCTGACCTCTAAAGCGTGAATAACCTAGATAAATCATTGGCAGATTATAAAAATAACTAACAACAACAAATAACAACAATAATAATAATAATAGGATAATAATAATAATAATAATAATAATGATGACCTTTGGTTGGTTCGGAGACACACTGGATTAGACTCTCTCCCAACATTTAATCGACCTGATTAAAAATAGAATATATAAAGTTAAATGCATATGAAAAATGATGTAACATTTTAACACACACACACACACACACACACACACACATACTTACACACACACACACACACACACACACACACACACACACACACACACACACACACACACACACACTAGATGAAAAAGCAGTATTTCATTTACAATTCAGGAGAAACTGAAGTCATATGACGTATACATGAAGCCTGGCTCTGCTGTGGACGAGATATACTGTACACAAACACTTCCAGATGATGTGGTGGTTTGTTTATATGTAGTTAATACTTGTATGTGACGTAGTAATATATGTACTGTATTGATGTTTATATGTATGTCTGTATGTAATGTATGTAAGTACGTATATGTATGTATGTATGTATGTATGTATGTATGTATGTATGTATGTATGTATGTATGTATGGATGGATGGATGTATGTATGTATGTATGTATGTATGTATGTATGTATGTATGTATGTATGTGATGTATGTATGGATGGATGGATGGATGTATGTATGTATGTATGTATGTATGTATGTATGTATGTATGTATGTATGTATGTATGTATGTATTACCCAATTGTCTAAGACGTGTCAGTGTATTTAAAGTGTCCATTATAACGAGGGAGACGGTGATGTTTAATTACCTTTAAACTTTGTAAGGGAAAACACTGACCTTGACTCACCTGTAATTAAGACACATGCAGCCAGGTACTGTGACTTAGGTATGGTAGTTAAATAATAAACCGCTTTTAACATTGTGAATACTAAAGTTTGTTAATGGATAAGTTATATTGGGTTATAGATAATTAGTTAATGGTGAAGTTCTTAATGGAAGGGATTTAGTCTGATGATGTTAGCAGACAGGTAAGTCAATGGTGTAATTAGTACAGTTACCTGGAGTTGATGGGGGTGTTGATGACTAGTTTTTGTGGTGGGTTGAGAGAGGATGGTGGGGGGGTGGAGGGGTTGGGGTGGATGGGTGGGTGGGAGAGAGGATGTTGGGAGGGGAGGGAGGGGGTCACTCGCCCAGGATATCAACTGTTGCTCCTGCCACCATCATCCCCCATCACTCCAGTGCCAGCCTCTCCATCACCACCATCACTACCACCATCACTACTATCACCATTACCACTACCCTCCATTACTACTAACCTCACCACACACCATCAAACCCACACCATCATCACTACCCTTCCCACCTCCATCACTATTCTCCCCATCACCACCACACACCATCGCCACTACCCACACCATGATCACTACCCTCCCCACCACCATCATTATTCTCCCCACCACACACCATCACCACCATCATCACTTCATCACCGCCATCTTTATCATCACTCCTTATCGTCCCACCGTCTGTACAACTGTCATCACCACATCACCACCATCACCACACACACACCATCACCACACACCATCATCACCACCATCACCACACACCATCATCACCACCATCACCACACCATCATCACCACCATCACCACACACCATCATCACCACCATCACCACACACCATCATCACTCACTTAGTGCCCTCCGTCTGCAACTGTCATCACCACCATCACCACACACCATCACACCATCACCACACACCATCACCACCATCACCACACACCATCATCACTTCATCACCACATACCATCATCACTCACTTAGTGCCCCTCCGTCTGCACAACTGTCATCACCACCATCACCACACACCATCACCACCATCACCACACAACACCATCATCACTCACTAGTGCCCCTCCGTCTGTACAACTGTCATCACCACCATCACCACACACCATCACCACCATCACCACACACCATCACCACACACCATCATCCTTCATCACCACATACCATCATCACTCACTTAGTGCCCTCCGTCTGCAATAACTGTCATCACCACCATCACCACACACCATCACCACCATCACCACACACCATCATCACTTCATCACATACCATCATCACTCACTTAGTGCCCCTCCGTCTGCTCAACTGTCATCACCACCATCACCACACACCATCACCACACCATCACCACCATCACCACACACCACTACCATCACCACATACCATCATCACTCACTTGTGCCCTCCGTCTGCACAACTGTCATCACCACCATCACCACACACCATCACCACCATCACCACACACCATCACCACATCACCACACCATCACTTCATCACCACATACCATCATCACTCACTTAGTGCCCCTCTCCGTCTGCACATTGTCATCATCACCACCATCACCACACACCATCACCAACACACACCATCACCACCATCACCACACACCATCACCACTACAAACCATCATCACTTCATCACCACACACCATCACCACCATCACCACACACCATCATCACTTCATCACCACACACCATCATCACTCACTTAGTGCCCCTCCGTCTGCAATAACTGTCATCACCACCATCACCACACACCATCATCACTTGTACCAACACCTACCACCATTTACCTACCACCATCACCACTACCACCACCAGTTACCACATACAGTACCAGCAGTGACAACAATAACCAACAACTCCATTACCACCACCACCACCAACAACAGCTGTGGTGTGAGGTACAGGGGGTGTGTCTGGACAGTCGCTCGCCCTCCCCTCATGATGGGAAACTTTAACACACCGTAATAGAACACTTGACTCTGTGTTCCTTCGTCTCTATGTTACGTTTAAGTTTACTTTTGACCTTAATGAGTCTGTGTGTTTATATCTATCTATCTATCTATCTGTCTATCTATCTATCTGTCTATCTGTCTATCTATCTATCTAGCTCTGTCTGTCTGTCTGTCCGTGAGCAGGTAAGAAGAATTAAGGTATTAGCCGATGAATACGATGGATATTAACCAGGACTTGATGTTAATACTGACCAGAGAGAAAGATTTAGGTTATATACAGTATTGACCCGGAAATAACAAAGTATCAGTAAAGTAATAGTGTTAATGTTGACCCGGAAATAAATTAATTAATCAATAAAAATAGAATTAATCTTCGACAGAAAATTGTGAATATTGATCAATGAATTAAATAAATTGACCAGAGAATGAAAATATTGACCAGGGAATTAAATAATTTGATCAATGGATAAGTATTATTAACCCCTTCCCCAAAAAGACTATTGATAAAAAAAAAAATAGCCAGTCACTGCTAGTCAAGGTAGTGTACCAATAGTGACCATGAAAGCAGGAGGTATTGACCAAGACGAGTCGATATTGAGGGATGAAGCGTGCAAGAAGCGTGCATGAGTCACGTGGAGGGTAGGGGTGTTGGGGAGGGGGTGTAGGGGCTGTTGGGGAGGGACTGAATGGGGGTTGTGGGGGAGGGGTGGAGAGAGGGTGGGGGGATAATATTGATCTGGTCCTGATGACATTTTATTGTTCATACAGGAATCGTGATATTGATCTGGGTTTCACTGTTGTCTGGGGTGAGAGAGAGTGGAAGGGGGTGGAGGAGGAGGGGCTGGGGGTGGGGGGGCAGGAGGAGGAGGAGGAGGTAAATCAGGGAGGAAGGTTGAGATGGGGGAGGAGAGAGGACAGGGAGGAGGGAGGGAGGAAGTGAGAATCAGGACAGGGACGAGCTTTGGGGAAGTGGGGGGGGAGAGGGGGATAAGCAGGTCAATGGGGAGAGGAAGAGATTTGTTTAGGGTAAGGTTGTTGAACACACACACACACACACACGCGCACACACACACACACACACACACACACACACACACAGCACACATACACTGGGATGCCTAATGCTCACATGATCTGTTTTGCACCGTGTACTGTACTGTGGGGACGACAACGGGACGGACCATCTTGTACCGCACACGATCCTGTTATATGATTTTCTAAACCAGTTGTGTGTGTGTGTGTGTGTGTGTGTGTGTGTGTGTGTGTGTGGACAGTACTAGTTAATGTTCGCTGTGTCTCTGTTCCGTTATCTTGTCTCGCCTCCAGTGTGTGTGTGACAATATAACGAAGTGGCTGATGCTAACATATCGAGTACGTTGTTCTTATTCGTTAATACGTCACACGAAACTCTGCTTTGTATATCTCGTTAACCTTTGTTGTTGTTATTCTTCACTATTTTATTTACACGAAGTTTAGCTGAATTATTCTATTTGGTAAACGACGGACACATCATAACAGTACCTCAGGTGAGTTCAGTGCAGGGTGGTAATTTGTGGCATTACCTGCCTCACTGTTATGGCCTGACCTTTGTTGTGGCGCGGCGGAGGACCCTCACACCTAACTAACCTAACCTATCCTATGAACACTACCGAATATTAGGTTTGGTTAGATTTGGTTTAGATTATATTTGAGTTTAGATTGGGTTAGGTTAGGTTATATTAGGTTACGTTAGATTAGGTTAGGTTAGGTTATATTAGATTATGTTATATTAGATTATGTTAGATTACATGTGGTTAGATTGTTTGGTTAGATTTGGTTTGCTTTGCTTAGGCTAGGTTATCGTTCTTTAGGGGGGCAGCTACTCTTTAAGGTGATGCTAATTTATATACAGCACCAATAAAGTCAGCTTGGAAATACTGGGTTAAACTGTTTTTCTACCAGTCTAAGTAGAGCGTGAATGACAGGACACCGTGTGTGTGTGGGTGTGTGTGTGTGTGTGTGTGTGTGTGTGTGTGTGTGTGTGTGTGTGTGTGTGTGCGTGCGTGTGTGTGTGTGTGTGTGTGTGTGTGGTGTGTGTGTGTGTGTGTGTGTGTGGTGTGTGTGTGTGTGTGTGTGTGTGTGTGTGTGTGTGTGTGTGTGTGTGTGTGTGTGTGTGTGCGTGCGTGTGTGTGTGTGTGCGTGTGTGTGTGTGTGGTTTGTGTGTATGTGCGTGTGTGTGTGTGTGTGTGTGTGTGTGTGTGTGTGTGTGTGTGTGTGTGTGTGTGTGGTGTGTGTGTGTGTGTGTCATGTGATGTAAGTGATAGCGGTCTAAATTTTGTTTAATGTCACTGTGTCAAGGACCACGTAGAGAGACCGACTCGTGTTATATAATGTCTTTTACCAACACGACTCACTCGTTCTTACTCACCCACTCGCTCACTCTTACCACTCACTGTTTTACTCACTCACCACCACCTCGCTGTTTCAATCACTTGCTCTTACTCACTACTCGTTCGTGCTTGTGTTGTTGTAATCTCGTGCTCGGTTCCTGGAACGTCCTGGTCATGGGGTTTATCCTCTCGTGTAGAACCGTAGTGACGTGTGTGTGTGTGTGTGTGTGTGTGTGTGTGTGTGTGTGTGTGTGTGTGTGTGTGTGTGTGCGTGTGCTGTGTGTGCGTGTGTGTGTGTGTGTGTGTGTGTGTGTGTGTGTGTGTGTGTGTTTTACTACACACTATGTCACCATAAACAGGAAGCTTCACCTTCAGGCAAAAGAGAAAAGATCCAGTGAATTAAAGAGGTGATTGTGATGGTCGGCCACAATAGAGGGGGGGTGAGGGAGTGTGTGGGGTGAGGGAGGGTGTGGGGTGAGGGAGGTATGGGGTGAGGTGAGGAGGGTGTGGAGGAGGGAGGGTGGGGGTGAGGGAGGGTGTGGGGTGAGGGAGGGTGTGGGGTGAGGTGAGGGAGGGGTGAGGGAGTGTGTGGGGTGAGGGAGTGTGTGGGGTGAGGGAGGGTGTGGGGTGAGGGAGTGGGTGAGGGGGAGGTGAGGGGGTGTGGGGTGAGGGAGTGGGTGGGGTGAGGGAGTGTGTGTGGGGTGAGGGAGTGTGTGGGTGAGGGAGGGTGTGGGTGAGGGTGGGTGGGAGGGGAGGTGAGGGGGTGGGTGAGGGAGGTGTGAGGGAGTGTGGGGTGAGGGAGGGAAGGGAGGAGGTGATGGAGGAGGAGGTGAGGGAGGGAGGGGAGGGGGTGAGGGAGCGGGTGGGGTGGGAGGGAGTGGGTGAGGGGTGGAGGGAGGCTGTGGGTGAGGGAGTGGGTAAGGTGAGGAGGGTGAGGGAGGAGGGTGTGGGGTGAGGGAGGCGAGGAGGGGTGGGGTGGGGTGAGGGGAGGGTGGGGTGAAGGAGTGGGTGAGGAGGGAGGGTGGGGGGTGGAGGGAGGGGTGGGGTGAGGGAGGGTGGGGTGAGGGAGTGTGTGGGTTGAGGAGTGTGTGGGGTGAGGGAGTGGGTGGGTTGAGGGAGTGGTGAGGTGAGGGAGGGTGTGGGGTGAGGGAGCAGGGTGGGGTGAGGGAGGGATGAGGTGAGGGAGGCTGTGGGGTGAGGGAACGGGTGGGTGAGGGAGTGGGTGAGGTGGAGGAGGGTGTGGGGGGTGAGGGAGTGTATGAGGTGAGGGAGTGGGTGGGGTGAGGGAGGGGTGTGGGGTGAGGGGAGGGTGTGGGGTGAGGGAGGGTGGATGGGGTGAGGGAGAGTGGGTGGGGTGGAGGGAGGGTGTGGGTGAGGGAGTGGGTGGGGGTGAGGAGGGGTGAGGGAGGGAGTGAGGAGGGTGTGGGGTGAGGGAGGGTTGGGGTGAGGGGAGTGGGTGAGGTGAGGAGGGTGGGTGAGGGAGGGTGTGGGGTGAGGGGGTGTAGGGTGAGGAAGTGGGTGGGTGAGGGAGGTGTGGGGGTGAGGGAGGGTGAGGTGAGGAAGTGGGTGGGGAGGAGGGTGGGGTGAGGGAGTGGGGTGAGGGGGAGGGTATGGGGTGAGGGAGGGTGAGGTGAGGGAGGGTATGGGGTGAGTGAGGGGAGGGGGTGAGGGGTGAGGGAGGGTGGGGTGGGGAGGGGCATGGGGTGAGGGAGTATGTGGGTGAGGGAGGGTATGGGGTGAGGGAGGAGGAGGTGAGGGAGGGTGGGTGAGGGAGTGGGTGAGGTGAGGGAGTGGGTGAGGTTGAGGGAGGGTGAGGTGAGGGAGGGTGTGGGGTGAGGGAGGTGAGGTGGAGGGAGGTGTGAGGTGAGGGAGGGTGTGGGGTGAGGGAGGGTGTGGGGTGAGGTGACGGAGGGTGTCTGTGTGAGGTTGAGGTGTGGTGTGGTCACGTGAGCTCCCAGTTCTAATAGGCTGGGAGTTATAATGGGTCCTCATCTATAATAGGTCTGCGGTTCCAATAGGTCCCTATGTTCCAGTAAACCCCAGTGTTAATAGTCACCAGTCTCAATAGTTCCCACTGCCAGTTGTCATGATAGGCCCCACCCAGTCCTCATAAACACTAGTCCGAGACCCACAGTGTCCAGGTCTTAATAGGCTCCACTTGTAATAGCTCTTAACCTCGACGACGCCCGTCAAGTTCTTACAGCCACAGGAATTCCGTCAGTAATGAGTGAATTGTAGTTGGTAACAGTGAGGGGGCGGCGGCGTTGTGTGCGTGGTGGTGGTCGGGGAGAAGCGCACGTGTGGTGGTGGTGGCGGCGGCGGGAGACACCACGTGTTTGGGGTGGTGTCGGGTGTCCAGCGGAGGGTAGTGGTGGTGGGCAGGGAAAGAGGAGCCATTGGGAAGGTCAGGAGGGAGAAGGGTGAGGGGAGGTCGTCAGGCAGGCAGGACGCGCCACCAGACGCACCTCCCCCACCGTCGCGGATACTAAGGCTCTTTATTGATTGGTGACTTCCCTCCCCGTCCCCCTCCTCCCCTTGCCCGTCCCTCGGTCCCCTTGTCCCCTCCCTGGCTTTGCCCTCACTTCAACCCCAGTCCAGACCCCGCCCCGGCTGTCCGTCTCCCCAGCCCCTAGTCCCGCCCCGGATATCCTCCTCCCCACTCCCTTGCCCTGCCCTGCCCTGCCCCTGCCCCTGCCCCTGCCCTGCCCTGCCCTGTCCTCCCTAGCCCTTGGCCCCAGTGTCCTTCTCCTTCGACACGCCCCGCCTTGCCCCGCCCCGTCTTGCCCCGCCCTGGCTATTTCCATCTCCCAAACCTCTGACCCTGACCTGGTCCACCCCGGATCCTCCCTCCCTCCTCTGCCCGAATCCCGTTCTTCAGAGCCTCAAACAGAGCCCTCCACAGCTTGGAGAGCCGCGAGCAGAGCCCTCCCCCAGCTTGGAGAGCCTCAAACAGAGCCCTCCACAGCTTGAAGAGCCTCAAACAGAGCCCTCCACAGCTTGGAGAGCCCCAAGCAGAGCCCTCCCCAGGATTAACCCCATCCATGAGAAGCAACCCAGCTTCAACCTGGCCCCGGCCGGCCCCGTGGTGCTCCCGGTGCTTGCCCCGCGCCGGCTGCTCCGCCCCGCCCCTCGTTTATTGCTTTGCCTCTCTCCCCCTCTTCTGGTATTTCACTTCCTTCTGTGCCTCTGTCTACCTTCTCCTCCGTCACCTTCTCTTTTTCTTACTTCCTTCTTTATCTCAGTCTGCCTCTATTTCTCCCTTTAACCTATATCTTCCTCTTCTTCCTCCTCCTCACGCACTTCCGTCGGCCTCACTTTCTCCTTCGCGTTACTTCCTCCTCCTACCACTGTCCACCTCCCATGTCCTTGTAAATAGTATTGCATCGTATTATTTCTTGAATCACCCCTCCCTCTCCCCTTTCCCCACCCCTCCCCAACACCAGCTGATCGAATACCCTCCCCGCCCCACCTGGTATATCCTCCCCGTTCCCCCACCGTCACACCCTGGGTCTACCCTCCGTGTTCTCAGGTCTTGTTTTTACACCACCTTCGCTAGATTGTGATCAGAGGCGACAGTGACCCTGCTAGTTGGCTCACTCTTCTTGTGTTAGATGTGTGGTGGTAGATAATGGTGGTAGATAATGGTGGTAGATTGTGGTGGTGTGGTGGTAGAGGAAGAGGGGAGAGGAAGAAGAGCTGGTAGTGATCATTCCCTCCCGACAGCACTTGAAGGTGGTGTCCCATTGGCCTATCCCCACCTACCCTCCCTCCCTCCCTCCCTGGCTTACTGAATTGAATTGAATTGAAAGTCTAATCTACACATTTAATTCAAGCCTTGATTTACTAATCCAGATCATTAATCCCGTCGACTTACTAATCCAGCTAACAAAACATACTAATCGAGCAGTTAATCCAAACATCAAAACAGACTAATCCTCACAGTTAATTTTTTCGTCATAATTAATCCACATAACTCATCTTACTGTAGCTAATCCGGACGTTTCATTCTATTTAATTACTAATATTGATTAACTTATCCAAACATCATCAAAACTTAGCTAATTAATTTCCCTTGAGATTTATTTTAATCCAGGATGATTAATTATCTTCTGAAACTTAGTAGTAGATTTAATTCGGTTAAGGTGTGCATGGTGGGGGTGGGCGGAGGGTCGGGGCGTGGGGTGGGGTGGACAGGGGGGTCGGGGCGTGGGGTGGGGTGGGCGGAGGTCGGGGCGTGGGTGGGGTGGGCGGAGGGTCGGGGCGTGGGGTGGAGGGTCGGCGGGGTGGGTCATGAAGCACCCCCACCTCCCCCACCATCAAACTGTTGCTCCTTATCACCCACAACAATACATTCTGCCCCCTACCTCTCTCCCCTCTCTCTTTCTCCCTCTTTCCCCTCCCTCCTCCTCTCCCTCCTCCCTCCTCTCCCCTCCTCTCCCTCTCCCTCTCCCCTCCTCTCCCCTCCTCCTCCCTCCTCCTCCTCTCCCTCTCCCCCTCCCTCTCCCCTCCTTCTCCCTCCTCCCTCTCCCTCCTCCCTCCTCTCCCCCCTCTCCTCTCCCTCCTCCCTCCTTTCCCCCTCCTCCCTCCTTCTCCTCTCCCTCCCCAGAACAACCTAAACTGGGGAGTAAACACACACACTTAATTACTATTCCAAACCTCTGGACTACATTCACCATTGAGTATAAATATATATTATGGTACGAGAGCCCATTAAACCCATGGTAACTAAGGATTGGGTTGAGGATGACTGAAGGTGGGTTAGTGGTGGGTTGTTGTGAAGGCAGTGTTGTAGGCAGGTGTTTCATGACTGTTTGCTGGCTATCCATACACCCTCATGTCATGTTGGATCGTTGTTGTGACTGTTTGTAGTGTGTGTGTGTGGGTTGTGATCCGTGGTTCTGTGGGTGGTGAGGAAAGGTCAGCTGGTATCAGGGTTGTCTCAAAATAATATCTCTGGCCGTCATTAAGATTTTTCATTTACACTATTGTATATTGTTTTATATGGAGGGAACCCTGTACTAAGTTGTTATGGTTAGTAATGGCCTTAACTATGGCAATTTGGTCATTTAGTAATTTATCTTTATCTCAGGAATACACCCCCCCCCCCTCTTCCCTGGTTTATTAAAGGTGTTTACGGAACACCCTTATTACCTTATTAAATGGTGATTATCAAATTAGTAGACTATATCCACTGACATCTTCACTACAGGGACGCCCATACAGGGAGGACCCCGTAAATTAACGATATGAAATGATAGATATTCAATGAAAACTAAAAATTAATAAAAATAAACTAAAGTTCCTCCCCATCCACGCTGCCATTCTCAAGTTATTAATCGGAAAGGGACAATAAAGATACGGTGGGACGGAGGAACGGTGGGACGGAGGAACGGTGGGACGGAGGAACGGTGGGACGGAGGAACTAATTGTAACTGGAACACATGCCGCCCCTCCCGCCTGTGTCTGATGGCTGGCGATATTTACAGTAGATGCTGATTAAAAGAGCTCAGTCAATACCTATCATGTGATACATCGTACTGTTGGAGGGAGGCATCTTCACTCAGTCAATAGCCACGCAAATACACACACACACACACACACCCACACACACCCACACACACACACACACACACACACACCCACACATATATAGCATGGCGGTGATAGACTCGAGTTGAAATGTTAACCTGATTTTATTTTTCAGTTTAATTTTTCGTGTGTTAATATATAGTGGACTTGTGGAGGTGTTTTAAGCGTCGGTTTAAAGTGGAGAAACTATTCCGCGCCTTTGCAGTATTTTGTTTGATGTAGTTGTCGGAGTGGGCGGGCCGGAGTTGGCGGGTTGGAGTGGGCAGGCCGGAGTGGGCGGGTGCTCATTGTGTGTAAGGAAGGATAGAGCGTATTATTATTATTATTATTATTATTATTATTATTATTATTATTATTATTATTATTATTATTATTATTATTATACGAATTTGCACAAGAATTTATTATTTTTATTGTTCATTATTGAGGAATATATTACCTATATTAATATTTGGGAGTATTATTTTTGCGAATACTTAGGAATACAGTGTTGCGTTCTTAGAGTGTTTGTGTTGCTGTACCAGGCGGTGCAGCGTGTCGGCCCCTCAGTAGTCCACCCCGGTATTAATTTAATGATGGCCGTGTGATACTACCAAGGCCATACCACACAAGCTGGTGTAGGAGTACGGTATGTTGCTCGTTAACTACCCACCAGGAATGACCCCTCTTACATCATAGCATTACCTGTCTATTAACCCACCAGTAGTTATTTTCTATTTTTATTTATTTTTGCTATTAAATGTCTTTAGGTTATTTTCACATCAAACTACTTAAATAATAAATGAAAAACAGAGAAAATTTTTTAATCATTTGTCGACTGAGTTTCATAGTTTGTGTGTCCAATAATGAGTGAATGTTATTACAGGTTTGTATCTCTGTACCACCTTAACACAGGCTCTGGGCTACCTGGTGGTGTAGTCTGGGCTATTTAGGGTGTTTTTGCGTGACTTGGGGAGGTCCCAGACAGCTCACCACCCCTCCCCCACCGTCATCTGTTGGGTCAATATGATGATGTATGTGTGTAGGCTTCGTGTGTGTGGGGGGGGAGAGGGGTGTGGTGGGGGGTGGGGGGGGTGAGTGTAGTTGCACCTGTCTGGCTGTCTACCTGTCCGCCTACCTGCCTCACACACCCACACGGTCATTTGATATTCATTCCTCGTAAATTGGTTTAAATTATGGGTGTGAAATGGAAGGGAAAATTGTTTTTGTTTGTGTGTATGTTGTAGGTACATGCATAAACAACTCGTGTAAGTACATATGCAGAAACACACACACACACACACACACACACACACACTGAGTATACATAGAGAACAGTGTGGAAGTGCATCTACTGTGTTTGTTTGCGTGTGTGTGTGTGTGTGTGTGTGTGTGTGTGTGTGTAAGTAATGTAGACGACTCTGTACATGACAGGATGATTGTTTGGAAGCGTACACATGCCATGACGCACACATGCCATCACGTACACATACTATCAGCTACACATGTTATCACCTAGACCTAACATTTCAGATAAGAGTTAAAAAAAAAAAATCATATTACATTTTTTATATTTTATTTTATTTTTGTTTTAATTATTTGTATCACGTGTCTGTCTCTCCGTTACCCTTCCTCTTGGTGGATCAAGGGAACACAAGTGACAAGACAGGGAGAGCGGTGGGACAGGTGTGGAGGACAGGTGTGGGAAGCAACAGAGGTGGAGGACAGGCGTGGGAAGCAACAGAGGTGGAGGACAGGTGTGGGAAGAAACAGAGGTGGAGGACAGGTGGGAAGCAACAGAGGGAGGACAGGTGGGAAGAAACAGAGGTGGAGTACAGGTGTGGGAAACAACAAAGGTGGAGGACAGGTGTGGGAAACAACAGAAGTGGAGGACAGGTGTGGGAAGGAACAGAGGTGGAGGACAGGTGTGGGAAGCAACAGAGGTGGAGGACAGGTGTGGGAAGCAACAGAGGTGGAGGACAGGTGTGGGAAGCAACAGAGGTGGAGGACAGGTGTGGGAAGCAACAGGCAAGACTGGGAACACAGCTACACTAGTCCTGGGCTCCTCAACTTACATAGCGCCACCGTCAAGAAAGTGAATTTTCATCCTCCTGAGTTAAGTCTGAAGACTGTGTGATATCTGGAGCCGAGTTGCCAGAGTAAACTGTTGAGTCATATTTTTTTCAAAGTTCATTGATTGATTTATGCAGTTAAACTTGTAAAATTCAGACTTTAAATTATTTATGCAGTAATATCAACACAGACGCATTTTTTTTTACAATGCAGTAGTAGTAGTGTGGCAATATGGCGTCCCATCTTGTGTATCAGCGACGTATACTTGTTTTTCAACTTGTAAATTCATGGATACAAACATGGTTCAGTTTACATTAGTCACTCAGACATGACAGGACAGGTAGAGTAATTGCCACAAAGAGTAATGTCGTGCTTCAACCTGTGCTTTGACTTGTGTTGTTGTTGGTGTTGTTGTTGGTGTTGCTGTTGTTTTTGACGACCTATTTACGGTAACAGTGTAGTATCGTTTAGTTTTATATACCATTTAAACACCCGGAGTGAGGATAAAAAGAACAGTGTTTCACTTTTAGCAAGACACAGTTTTCGTGTTGGGTGGCAGTGACGGTAGTTTATGGCGTTCCAAGTTCATGGTCACATTAGCTAATGGTGTTTCTTGTGTGCTGGGGGTGGTAGTGGTGGTCATGGTAGTAGATAGTTGGTGTTGGGAGTGGTGGTAGTCATGGTAATTGTGAGGGTGGTCGTACTAGTGGTGTGGGTAGTAATAGTTGTAGTGGGGTTGTTGTTGTTGTTGGTGGTGGTGGTGGGGGAGAGGTGTAACATGGACTGGGGTGGTGGGGGGGCTGGGGTAGTGGAGGGGGAGGTGGGGTAGTGGGCGTGTCGAGCTCCCAGGCTCAGAATTAATGTTATACAGTACACTTGTTTACTAACACGACAATAGGCGGTAAGAGTATCATAATGGTTTATTCTTGCAGGTACTTTGGTGGTAATGAGGAGGTCGTTGGTGGTAATGAGGAGGTCGTTGGTGGTAATGAGGAGGTAGTTGGTGGTAATGAGAGGTCGTTGGTGGTAATGAGGAGGTCGTTGGTGGTAATGAGGAGGTCGTTGGTGGTAATGGTGGAGGTTATGGTCGTTAGATGAGGAGGTCGTTTGGTAATGAGGAGGTCGTTGGTGGTAATGAGGAGGTCGTTGGTAATGTCGGTGTAAGAGGTCGATGGTCGTTGGTGGTTAATGAGGAGGTCGTTGGTGGCAATGAGGAGGTCGTTGGTGGTAATGAGGAGTCGTTGGTGGTAATAATGAGGAGGTCGGTAATATGGTAATGAGGAGGTCGTTGGTGGTAATGAGGAGGTCGTTGGTGGTAATGAGGAGGTCGTTGGTGGTAATGAGGAGGTCGGTGGTGGTAATCAGGAGGTCGTTGGTAATGAGGTCGTTTGGTAATGAGGAGGTCGTTGGTGGTAAAGGGAGGTCGTTGGCGGTAATCAGGAGGTCGTTAAGTAATGAGGAGGTCGTTGGTAGTAATGAGGAGATAGTTGGTGGTAATGAGGAGGTCGTTGGTAAAAATATGCTCCTGGGCTTTGGCGCCCCACCCCCACCCACCCCACCTCACTCCCCCACCCCACCTCACCCCACCACCACTCCCCACCCCACCCCCACCCCACCCACCCCACACCCCACCCCCACCCCCCATCCCACCCCCACCCCCCCACCCCCACCCCCCTCCCCCTCACCCCCCCCCCCACCCCCACCCCCACCACTTCCTCACCCCACCTCCTACCCCACTCCTCACCCCACCACCCCACCCCACCCCACCCCCCACCCCACCCCACCCCCCACCTCCCACCCCCCCCACCTCCCACCCCCACACTCCCACCTCACCCCCACCCCACCTCACCCCACCCCACCCACACCCCACCCCACCCTCCACCCACCCCCACCCCCCTCTCCACCCCCACCCACCCAACCCCAACCCCACCCCCTCCCACCCCCACACCCCACCTCACCCCACCCCAACTCCCCTCATCCTGTCACCCCACCCTCACCTCCACCCCACCTCACCCCACCTCCACCCCCCCATACCTCACCCACCCCACCCACCCCACCCCACTCACACCCCACCCCACCTCCCACCCCCACCCCCACCCCACCTCACCCCCACCCCACCCCCTCCACCCACCCACCCCTCCCCACACCCCACCCCCCCCCCCCCACCCCCACCCCACCCCACCCCCACACCTCACCCCACCTCATCCCCACCTCAACCCCACCCCACCCCACCCCTGCACTGCAAATAAAATTGAAGCACAAAGATTATTATCAAACTCGACCCACGATACAAAAGCTGAACACTAAATCCTTCTATTGATCCCTAAAACCTTTCTTAAGTTTGTGAATGGAAACGACGTAATCAACCTGGCGGACGGGGAGATGAGAAAGGGTGAGAGGAAGGGGGAAGAGGAGGGAAGGGGGGAAGAGGAGAAGGGAAGGGAAGTGAAGAGGGAGAGGACGAAGGGGGAAGGTGACAGATAAGAGAAGAAAGAGAGAGAGAGAAAGTCATAAATCAGGGTCATGTTAAGGTTAGGACTCTTAAACCTTAAACACGTACATAAATCCAGGAGTGTTGGAGATAGATAAGCATCACCCCGACACACCTGACCTGTTGTTGGATAAGCATCACCCCGACACACCTGACCTGTTGTTGGATAAGCATCACCCCGACACACCTGACCTGTTGTTGGATAAGCATCACCCCGACACACCTGACCTGTTGTTGGATAAGCATCACCCCGACACACCTGACCTGTTGTTGGATAGCATCACCCAACACCTGACCTGTTGTTGGATACATCACCCGACACACTGACCTGTTGTTGGATAAGCATCACCCCGACACACCTGACCTGTTGTTGGATAAGCATCACTGACACACCTGACCTGTTGTTGGATAAGCATCACCCGACACACCTGACCTGTTGTTGGATAAGCATCACCCGCACTGACTTGTTGTTGTAGCACCGACACACCTGACCTGTTGTTGGATAAGCATCACCCCGACACACCTGACCTGTTGTTGGATAAGCATCACCCCGACACACCTGACCTGTTGTTGGATAAGCATCACCCCGACACCTGACCTGTTGTTGGATAAGCATCACCCCGACACACCTGACCTGTTGTTGGATAAGCATCACCCGACACACCTGACCTGTTGTTGATAAGCATCACCGACACACCTGACCTGTTGTTGATAAGCATCACCCCGACACACCTGACCTGTTGTTGATCATCACCGCACCTGACCTGTTGTTGGCACCACACACCTGACCTGTTGTTGTAAACGTTTTAATGTTCAGGTTATTGTGGGTCCATATTTGGCCTGACACTGAATTTTGGCTCATAAACACACTATAAATGTCGTCTTTTTTCACCACACACACACACACACACACACACACACACACACACACTCACACACACACACACACACAGACACACACACACACACAGACACACACACACACACACACACACACACACACACACACACACACAGAGTATACATAGAGTGTACAGAGTGAGAGAGGGAGGGGGGGGAGAGAGAGAAATGAATATGTAAGAGAATAACGAGAGAATAAGAGAAGGATGATGATACGATGATGACGTAGAAGGGGTAGGAGAAGGAAGAGATAAAGGTGAGAGGAGGTTGGTGAGATAGTGTCATGTGGTACCTTGGTTATGGAGGAAGAGGAAATATGACGATGAAATGTAATAATATAACAACTTGAGAGAGGGAGAGAGAGAGATGGTAACGATAAGGAATAAGGGGAGAGTGTGTGCGTGGGAGAGAAGAGAGAGGGACATTAATATGGAGGAGGACCAGGGACGTCTTGCCATGATAACAAAGATAACAGTACTGTGTGTGTGTGGGATGGTGGTAGTGGTGGTGATGGTGATGGTAGTGGTGGTGTGATGGTGGTAGTGGTGGTGATGATGGTAGTGGTGGTGATGATGGTAGTGGTGGTGATGGTGGTAGTGGTGGTGATGGATGGTAGTGGTGGTGATGGTGGTAGTGGTGGTGATGATGGTATGTAGTGGTGGGATGGTGGTAGTGGTGGTGATGATGGAGTGGTGATGGTGGTAGGGAAGATGGTGGTAGTGGTGTAGGTGGTAGTGGTGGTAATGGTGGTAGTGGTGGTAGTGGTGGTGATGGTGGTAGTGGTGGTGATGTTGGTGGTGATGGTGGTAGTGATGGTGATGGTGGTGTTGATGATTATGGTAATGTTGGTAGGTGGTAGTAATGGTGGTAGCGTATACTGCACTAATGAGACCCAGGACTCAAGGTCTTTCTGTACGTATATTGATTCAATAACTAAGGTTAGTAAAACACGTCATCTGAGTCAACAGCAAAAGTCTTCAATTATGTATACTGAGTCAACCAAGCTAAGAATTTATACATGGTGTTCCAAGTCAACCAAGATAAGGCCTGAAAGTATATGTATATCAGCAGCTAAGGTCTTTAAGCATGTATTGAGTCAACAGCTAAGGTCTTTAAACATGTATATTAAATTACAGCTTTAAGTCCTGAAACACGTATTTACCTTTCTGATTCTTACTCTAAACAACAACAAACATAACCATCATCAACAACATCAATAATAATAATAATAATAATAATAATAATAATAATAATAATAATAATCTCTGTTGACGGTATAGTGTGCGAGAGACAGCCGCGGTCGATACAGTTGAGAAGCGTGTTACAGCATGATGAAATGGGGAGGTTAGGCACTGTACTGGAGGTGTGTGTGTTCTAACCCACGTACTTAGAGAAGAGAGAGAACCCACTCAGATTAATACACTTCACGCACGCACGCATGCACGCTTCCCAACAAGAACAAAATGTACACAGACACGTACACAGAACATGGAGTGGGTGTAGTGGCCAGATAGTACGCAGGGACAGTACACCTTTAAGTCTGTGGGTTACGTAAGCTGTACTGGGAGCTGTGTTAAACGGGATACCGCGTGTAGGGTGAGCCCACCGCTGTTACAGTGCTATAGTGATCTGTCTCTAACCTTACCATGGGACCCAGTTATAATACACCCAACCTAGCTCAACTCAACCTAACCCAACCCAACCTAACCCAACCTAACCCAACCCAACCTAACCCAACCTTACCTAACCCAACCTAACCCAACCCAATCTAACCTAACCTAACCCTGTGTGCGTATACAGGATATTTGATAGTGAAACCTCAGAAAATGCGACCCGGTAGTTTCCTTTAAGGGGTTCCGTGGTTTACAGTTCGGGATTGGCATTCAGAAACAATCAGTTTTGAATCCGGAAGACTCGCGGAGCCTTATACAATATATTTTCCGCTCGAATGCTAGATATGACCGATTGTGGATTGGTCTGTTGTCGTTTTAAAAGTTTGTTGGTGCAGTAGGTTTGTGTATGGTGGGGGCAGTTTGTAAGGGTAGACAGTGTATGTGGGGGTGTGTGTGTGTGTGTGAGTAGGTTGTGTGTGTGAGGGGGGGTAGGATGTATATGTGGGAAGAGACTGCACGTGGGGTGGCGAGGCGAGGAGGGGTAGGAGTTAGATAACACCCACACGCCTCACCCAGGTAAAGACAGGAGCCATCTCAAGTGCCACCTTTATTGGATTTCTGATGGCCCGGGCCGGTTGAGTCTCCCAGAGATTCTTACGTTAGATATTTTATATTTTTCCCGCCTGTACCCGGGGTGAAGGTTAGTTAGCTCCAGTTTCACTGCAGTTCCGACGCCATTATATACTTCGCCATGTTTACAACTTATTTTGTGATATAGAAAGGCTGGGCCTCCATCTCCACATTATGTACGCCTCCACCCCATGTATGCCTCCACACCATGTACGCCTCCATCGCCTGCACACCGTGTACGCCTCCACCTGGGGTCGTCGCGTAAGTTATGGCCAGCGAGTGATGATGCGTCCTGACATAAAACCCCAAGTGACTCCTTCCAGCTGACGTGCCGCTCTTCACAATATCTTACACACTCACGTCAGGGGGCCTGGTGGCCGTGCTGGACGGTCGCTTCTCACCACCACTGCCAGCTCCGTATACTGTGATGTTGGAGGACTAGGTACTGTGATCTCTACTGTAGAAGGTGTAGGGTGAGGTGTTCTTCTCCTGCACGTGAGGGTAGATAGGTGTCATTCTATACCAGTTGGGAAGAGGGTGAGGGAAAGCTTTTATTTACGATCGTTTTATAATGGACCTTCTATCTAAACCATTACGATTCTTGATCCCCATTAGAACTGGAAACCTATTTACAATTCGGCTCTGTGACTAGGATCTATTTGGATCTGTTATCACTAGACCCAAATTTTGTTTGGGGTTAAATAATAGGACCACTCCTCAAATCTTAGTGGTTAGGTCAGGTCTGGGGGGTACTAGGACTGGGGCCTATTAAAACTGGGTACGGTTTTGACTTTTGGTTTATGACTGGTGTTGCTACCCTGTTGTGAGTTGAGAGCCTATTTCACCAGTGAGCGTTTTAACATAGAGTGCTCCCTCCTCCTCCTGCCCCCCCTCCTCCTCCTCCTCTCGCCTCCTTCCTCCTCCTTCCTCCTACCCCCCTTTACACGAGCTGAGCGGCGGGTGAGTATATTTGTGTTTACAAGATGACTGCGGAGAGGAGGAGTAAATCTTCAAGGTACATTTATTTTATGGTCCCTCCCTCCCTCCCTCCCTCCCTTCCCTCCTCCTCCCTCCCTCCCTCCTCCCTTCCTTCTTGTTATCGCCGTTAGTGGGCCTACCTTCCTTCCTCTTCCTTCCTGTTCCTCCCTTCATATTTCTTCCGATCTCCCATCTTGACCTTCCCTTCCTCTTCCTCTCTCTCCTCTTCTTATCCTTCTTTAACTCTCTCTCTCTCTCTCTCTCTTTCCTTCCTTCCTTCCTTCCTTCCTTCCTTCCTTCCGGCACAGAACCTTCTCCTCCTCCCAGGTCGTTGTGACGTGAGGGGAGGTACAAGGGAGGGAGTCTCAGTTACGTCATCACTCCTCCAGGATTCACTAGTACGTTTAAAGGAGTCTTATTGTGTTAGATCTCTCTCTCTCTCTCTCTCTCTCTCTCTCTCTCTCTCTCTCTCTCACCATCCCTTTGTTTCTTGTTTACTTATACTCCTCTCTCTCTCTCTCTCTCTCTCTCTCTCTCTCTCTCTCTCTCTCTCTCGTATGTTATCGTCTATTATCTCGTCACTCTTCTGTCATTCCTTGTTCCTGTCCATCTTGAGGGAAGAAGGAGGGGGTAAGTTAAGATGTTTAGTTTAGTTTAACAAATTTATTGGCAAAGCTTGTAGTACAGTTTGCCTATTCTGAGTAATTCAGTCAGGTCTTGACGCTGAGGGTGGTATCACTTCACTGCCACGCAGGACAGAGGTTCATACAAAAAGAAATACATCATATTCATTAACAGCTATAAATGTATAGAGGTCAGATTCATATGGATAATGTCACTGTTCACTGCCATGCAGGACAGAGGTTCATACAGAAAGAAATACATCATATTCATTAACAGCTATAAATGTATAGAGGTCAGATTCATATGGGTAATGTCACTGTTCACTGCCATGCAGGACAGAGGTTCGTACACAAAGAGTTGCATCATATTCATTGACAGTACGTACACAAAGAAATACATCATATTCATTGTGATATATATAGGTCAATGGTTCATACATTGAGTCATATTCTGGTGAAGACTAATCAGTGTGGGCTAGCAAATTTGGGATAAACAGCAAGAATATCCTCAAGCACCAGTTCAATGAAATGTAATTACGCATAGTTCAGATACAATACGTCAAGGTGTTGGCCTGAAGTCTTTGACAGTGTCGTTCAATAGTGTTCAGAGTGTATGCTTTAAGGTTTATCACAAGTTTACATGCTAAGTGTTCCGGTATGGGTACAGCGTTACTAACACTTAGCAGATATTGTCTGTATCTACAGCTAATTCTGTACGACACATCCACATTATCTGGTTCATATCGCCCTTCTTTAGCCATACCTGGTACCTCTTGTCTAAGATTTGTCTGTATTTACTAATGCTACAACTGTCAGTCTCTCTGCATTTCTCACTTCTTCTAGATCGTAGTTCATGATTCTGACTTGAATGTTTTAATTACACACAGCCCTGTTACTAATGCTACAACTGGCAGGTCTCTCTGCATTTCTCAGTTCTTCTAGATCAGAGTTCATGATTCTAACTTGAATGTTTTTAATTACAGCATTGGACAGGCCAAGGTCACGGTCAACATTTTCTTTCTTACATGCCTCATTGGCCAGTCTATCAACACGGTCATAATACCTAATTCCAACATGGGACGGAATCCACACAAATCCGATACGAGAGTTGTTCTCATTGGCAGTTATCACATTCCTTTTAATATCACATACAACTTTAAACATAGAACCTGACGGGCTGTTCATTGATTTCAAAACACTTTGAGAGTATCAGAATATCACCCCACCTCCATTTTCTTTGAGGTAGTCTGTGGCTAAGTAGATTCCAGTTAGTTCAGTTTGTGTTGTGCTGGCCCAGTTGTTCAGCCTTTGCTTGTTTAACACCACCATCTCTTTTTCTTTATATATTACAATTGCACAGCCTGTTCTACCTGTGTTTGTCTGTACAGAACCATCAGTAAAAGCATAACATTCACTTGATTTAATACTCTCTATGTGTCTGTTAATAGTTTCTAGTGTGACACATCTCATCACATCGGTGTTTAACATTTGCGTACTACCAATAGGAGTGTAATTAATAGGAACTGATATATCCAGCCAAGGAGGAATGACATTAATGGGTTCGTCTGGGGTGATTGGGACATTCAGTTTCAAGAGATCTGCAGCACTTTTATGAAGCCACGCCCCAAACAGAGTCTTTTGTGGAAGGTTAGCGAGATAGTCGGGATTACTTAGATAGAACATCAACTCAGTTTGAGCTGTAGTTTGGGGACCATTGTTCTTCAAAACTTTGACACAAAACATGGTATTGAGTAGAGCTATCCTCTCAGATAGGGAGGGCAGTCCGAGCTCTTTCCTCATGTTTACAATTCTGGTTGATTTTTGGCATCCGAGAATGATGTGCATGGCTTCATTTTGCACTACCTCAAGGCTGTTGAGTTGTTTAGGCGGAATAGTCACAAGATGGAGAGCATGATAGTCAACTACAGAACGAATGAAGTGAAGATAGAAAGTACGAGCATAGGTGATGTTAATTCCATAGCCCTTGCCAATAAGGGTTCTGAGAGCTTTAATGCACTGCATTAGTTTGGCACGAAGGTTGCTGACAAAGTTTGCCTCATTCACACAAATTCCAAGATATTTATAAGAGCTACATAGTTCCAAGGACATGCTATTAATGTTAAAGTCAAGAGTCAGAGGGTGAGCAGAACGAGGATTGAGGACCCTCGTCAACAGATATTATGAGACCACATTCCACAGTCCTCCGAGCAAATACATCCAGCAAGGCTTGGAGCCTGAGTTTGGTTTGTCATAATGCAGATATCATCAGCATAGCATATTACAGCCTTGTTTGGCTGAACTGGAATGTCAGCAATAAGCTTGTGCATCAGTATATTAAAGAGCATAGGACTTAACATTCCTCCCTGAGGCGTGCCAAGCTCAAATGCTCTCATTCTGACACTTTTGACTCCCCTAAACAGAACACTGGCATACCTGTTGGACAGATAACCCTTTATCCATGTCAGGAGGTTACCTTGGATGCCAAAATTAACTAGTTGCTCAAGTATAATGTGTCTATTAGCTACATCAAAGGCTGATTTAAGGTCTATGAAGGCTTTTAGTGTCTTATCTTTTGAGTGAACAAGATATTCTGCAAAGCATGTCTGCGGGGTGGTCTTAGTAGTTCTGGGTGCCTTAAATTGTATCTCTGATTATTCCGGAACTGGAAGTAATTATTGTCAAGCAAGTGATTGATAGATTTGTAAACAAAGAGGTTACACCAGTAGGTGTTAAAGTCTTTGAATTTTAACATTTTCAATTTAGCAATTTTATTTTTTGTGTGATCAGTTTTTTTTTTCAAGTAGGTCATTGTCCGTACAACTACTGTTACTGTTGCGTTGTTTTCACTGTCTTAAATACTATTCATCACTGTTTAACATCCGTTAAAAATCTTTCCAAATGAATTTGTAACTTATGCGAGAACTTGTTGATATTTCGGTTGGGTGGAGGGTTCAGAGGAGGGAGTTGTTATGGGCCAACATAACAGTTGACCTGGCTGCTGCCAGAGCAGCGCCAAGTACGTCTTGACCCTTCGGTGGTCAAGGATGTGTGTGTGTGTGTAATAATTAACGGCTCATTGAAAGCATGGCAGCCGGAAGGCTGAAAATATAGTTATATAATTGGGGAATGGGCCACTTGATTGGCAAATAATATACAAGTAACATAAGTGATAAAAATATAATATATAATAACTAGGTGGGGAGAAGGTAATACTACAGGGCATTTCAACATAGTGCAATTCGCGGACGAGGGATCTCGGGCGGAAGTAGGAGCCGGTGTCGAGGATGGTGCAGAAGCATCTCGCCAAATTGCAGATGGGGTCGTGGTGATGATCAGAGAGGGTCAATGTGTTGAGTGCTTCTTGATATGTGGAATAGGAGGGGGAGAGAATAATCTTGCATGCCCTCTCTGCACTTTTTCTAGGTGTTTCCGTTGTGTGGCATTAAGGCAGGAAGACCAAGCAGGAAAGGCATAGGTGAGCTTGGGATGTATGAATGTTGAGTAAACACTGGGGAGCTGGAGCGCAGGAACTCTGAGGGACTTGAGTCGGCAGAGGAGGTGGAGACGAAAACTGGAGGATTTGACAACTGTACTGACGTGTGTTTTCCAATTTAGTTTATCTATAGTGACGCCGAGGAGCTTAGTGGAGTCTACAACCTGGAGTAATGAAAGGGGGTGGGACAACGTCGGAGGAGACGTTAATGTGCATAACAATGGTCTTAGTATGGTTGATGGTGATGTGGTTGTTGGTGGCCCAGTTTTGGAAACTGTTCAATAAATCCTGAAGGGCGGTGTAGTCGGGAGCTGAGTTGTTGACACTGATCCCAATGGTGGAGTCGTCGAAATATTTCGAGCGAGCAGGGGTTTCTCTTGGGGCATCATTGATAAGCATAAAGAAGCAGAGCGGTCCTATCTTGGTGCCTTGGGGAACATCACAGATGAGTGACTGAAAAGTGGAGTGTGTGTGTGGCGCTTATCCTCGTGACTGGATGATAGATATTATTATTATTACTGTATTATTGTTATAAATATTGATAGTTTTTGGACCATATGAAGATTAGGCATCCAGGGTTATTTCGCCAGATTATCAAGCATCTTAATGTTACTTGAGGGGGTTAGGTTAGGTTATTGTTATGGTATTTAATCAGGCATTCAGTGACTACTTTTACCATGTAAGCTCGTCACAATTCTAGCATTATTTCAAGAGGTACAGTACAAGGTATATACAGCACTGGGGCTGCAAACTCAAAACACCTCATCAGTTACGTACAGTAGCAGAGATACAGTCCCATAACTAACAGACTCTTGACAGTCTCGCAAATTTCCCATATTCAAAATTGACTTACGGGCTCTGTAAGCAGTCCGTAACTTTGGTGTTTACCCTGTAAATTCAGTTCTCTTGTCCGAAGGTAGATAGCATTGCAAGAGCTTTTTGGCCAATCGTCACTCAGTTAACAAAATCATCAACCACTCACAAGGGAAGGAGAAATCAGCTGATATCGAGGCAATGTGATAGTTGTTAGAATTGCATACTTCAAGGTCATTAGTGAAGATGGAATCATGTTTGAGTAATACTTGAGGACAATGGTTAACCAATGAC
>NW_024729259.1:8752712-8810212 GCF_018991925.1 Homarus americanus
GGGTGGGAGGGGTGGGGAGGTGGGAGGAGGTGGGGAGGAGGAGGGGTGGGAGGGGAGGGGGGTGGGGAGGTGGAGGAGGACGGGAGGTAGAGGGGTGGGAGGTGGAGGAGGGTGGGAGGTAGGAGGAAGGGGAGGTAGAGGAGGGAGGGGAGATGGGGGGAGGGGAGGAGGATGGGAGGTGGAGGAGGGGTGGGGGAGAGGAGGGAGGGGAGGGGGTAGAGGAGGGGTGGGAGGTGGAGGAGGTGGGAGGGAGGAGGTGGGGAGGTAGGAGAGGATGGGAGGTAGAGGGGTGGGAGGTGGGGGAGGTGGGAGGTAGAGGAGGGCGGGAGGTAGAGATAGGGGAGGGAGGAGGAGGAGAGGGAGGGAGGAGGGGGAGAGGAGGAGGGGAGTGGAGGAGGACGGGAGGTAGAGGAGGACGGGAGGTAGAGGAGGCGGGAGGTAGAGGTGGGTGGAGGTAGAGATGGGGAGGTGGAGGAGGACGAGGTAGAGGAGGTGGAGAGGGAGGGAGGAGGGTGGGAGGGGAGGAGGTGGGGAGGTAGAGGAGGAGGTGGGAGGGGTGGGGAGGTGGAGGAGGAGGAGGGGAGGAGGAGAGGAGGGAGGTAGAGGGGGTGGGAGGTAGAAAGGGTGGGAGGGGAGGAGGACGGGAGGTAGAGGAGGGTGGAGGTAGAGGAGGGGGGGGAGGTAGAGGTGGGGGAGGAGGAGGATGGGAGGTAGAGGAGACGGGAGGCAGAGAGATGGGAGGTAGAGGAGGCGGGAGGTAGAGGGTGGGAGGGAGGGAGGACGGGAGGTAGAGGAGGATGGGAGGAGGGAGGGGTGGGAGGGGAGGTGGGGGAGGTGGAGGAGGATGGAGAGGGAGGGGAGGAGGAGGTGGGAGGTAGAGGAGGACGGGAGGTAGAGAGGTGGGAGAGGAGGGGAGGGGAGGAGGGTGGGAGGAGGAGGGCGGGAGGTAGAGGTGGGAGGAGAGGAGGGAGGAGAGGAGGACGGGAGGAGGAGGCGGAGGAGGTGGGTGGAGGAGACGGAGTGAGAGGAAGGGGGGGAGGTGGAGGAGGAGGCAGAGGAGGGAGGTAGAGGGGTGGGAAGAGGACGGGAGGAGAGGAGGACGGGAGGTAGAGGAGGAGGTAGAGGTGGAGTGGAGGTAAGGGAGGTAGAGGGGTGGGAGGCAGAGAGGGGGGAGGAGGAGGGAGGTAGAGGAGGGCGGGAGGTAGAGGGGTGGAGGTAGAGGTGGGGGGGAGAGAGGGGTGGGAGGAGAGGGGAGGCAGAGGAGGAGGGAGGTAGAGGAGGGAGGTAGAGGTGGGTGGAGGGGAGAGGGTGGAGGGAGGAGGGAAGGGAGGGGGAGGTGGGAGGAGAGGGTGGGAGGAAGAGGAGGGCGGGAGGTAGAGGGGTGGGAGGAGGAGGACGGAGGTAAGAGGAGGACGGGAGGTAGAGGAGGCGGGAGGTAGAGGAGGGTGGAGGTAGAGGTGTGGAGGCAGAGGAGGACGGGAGGAGGGAGGGAGGGAGGTAGAGATGGGTGGGAGGAGGAGGGCGGGAGGTAGAGGAGGGTGAGGTAGAGGAGGGGAGGGGGGAGGAGGAGGGATAGAGGAGGACGGGAGGTGGGAGGAGGTGGGAGGGGGAGGTAGAGAGGGGTGGGGAGGAGGAGGGTGAGGTGGGGAGGTGGGTGGGGAGGTGGAGGAGACGGGAGGTAGAGGAGGAGGGGGAGGGAGGACGGGGAGGAGGGAGTAGAGGAGGGCGGGAGGTAGAGGGTGGGAGGTAGAGAGGATGGGAGGTAGAGGAGGGCGGGAGGTGGAGGTGGGAGGTAGAAATGGGTGGGAGGGGAGGAGGACGGGAGGTGGAGGAGGGGTGGGGAGGTGGAGGAGGGTGGGAGGTAGAGGAGGAGGAGGTAGAGATGGGCGGAGGTGGAGGAGGGCGGGAGGTAGAGATGGCGGGAGGTGGAGGAGGACGGGAGGTAGAGGTGGGTGGGGGTGGAGGAGGACGGGAGGTAGAGGAGGGCGGAGGTAGAGATGGGGGAGGAGGGTGGAGGTAGAGGAGGCGGAGGAGGTGAGGGCGGGAGGTGGAGGAGGGTGGGAGGTAGAGGAGGGCGGGAGGTAGAGATGGGGGAGGTGGAGGAGGGACGGGAGGTAGAGGAGGGTGGAGGGAGGAGGGTGGGAGGTGGGAGGAGGTGGGAGGTGAGGGGAGGGCGGGAGGCAGAGGGAGGCGGGAGGTAGAGGGGTGGGTGGGAGGTAGAGGGGAGACGGGAGGTAGAGGTGGGGCGGGGAGGTAGAGGAGGTAGAGAGGTGGGAGGGGGGGTGGAGGAGGACGGGAGGTAGAGGAGGACGGGAGGTAGAGGTGGGGAGGTAGAGGAGAGGGGAGGAGAGGGGCGGGAGGTAGAGGAGGACGGGAGGGGAGATGGTGGGGAGGTGGAGGAGGACGGGAGGTAGAGGAGGACGGAGGTAGAGGAGGGCGGGAGGTAGAGGAGACGGGAGGTAGAGAGGGCGGGAGGTAGAGGAGGGCGGGAGGTGGGAGGAGGGACGGGAGGTAGAGATGGGCGGGAGGTAGGAGGAGGGCGGGAGGTGGAGGAGGGACGAAGGTGGAGGAGGACGGAGGTAGAGGAGGGCGGGAGGTAGAGAGATGGGCGGGAGGTAGAGGAGGGGGGAGGTAGAGGAGGACGGGAGGAGAGAGATGGGCGGGAGGTAGAGGAGGACGGGAGGTAGAGGAGGACGGGAGGTAGAGATGGGCGGGGAGGTAGAGATGGGCGGGAGGTAGAGGAGGACGGGTAGAGATGGGAGGGGTAGAGGAGGGCGGGAGGGGGAGGAGGGACGGGAGGTGGAGGAGACGGGAGGTAGAGGAGACGGAGGTAGAGATGGGCGGGAGGTAGAGACGAGGGAGGTAGAGGAGGACGGGAGGTAGAGATGGGGGTAGAGGAGGGTGGAGGTAGAGGAGGACGGGAGGTAGAGGAGGGTGGGAGGTGGAGGAGACGGGAGGTGGGAGAGATGGGCGGGAGGTAGAGAGGCGGGAGGTGAGAGGACGGAGGAGAGGGCGGGAGGTAGAGGAGGGCGGGAGGTGGAGGAGGACGGGAGGTAGAGGAGGACGGGAGGTAGAGGAGGCGGAGGAGAGAGGGCGGGAGGCAGAGGGAGGGCGGGAGGTGGAGGAGGGACGGGAGGTAGAGATGGCGGAGGTAGAGGAGGACGGGAGGTAGAGAGAGGGCGGGAGGTGAGGAGGGGGGGAGGTAGAGGAGGACGGGAGGTAGAGATGGGAGGGGAGGAGGAGGAGGACGGGAGGTAGAGATGGGCGGGAGGTAGAGATGGGCGGGAGGTAAGATGGGGCGGGAGGTAGAGGAGGGCGGGAGGTGGAGGAGGGAGGGAGGTAGAGGAGGACGGGAGGTAGAGATGGGCGGGAGGTAGAGGAGGGCGGGAGGTAGAGGAGGGCGGGAGGGGCAGAGGAGGGGAGTAGAGGAGGACGGGAGGTAGAGGAGGGCGGGAGGCAGGAGATGAGGGGAGAGAGGAGGGAGGGAGGTGGAGGAGACGGGAGGTAGAGATGAGGGGAGGTAGAGGAGGGCGGGAGGTAGAGGAGGGCGGGAGGTAGAGGGAGGACGGGAGGCAGAGATGGGCGGGAGGTAGAGAGGGCGGGAGGTAGAGGGAGGGCGGGAGGTGGAGGAGGACGGGAGGTAGAGGGGGGAGGTAGAGATGGAAGTGGAGGCAGAGGAGGGCGGGGAGGTGGAGGAGGACGGGAGGTAGAGATGGCGGGAGGGAGGAGGAAGGGGAGGTAGAGGAGGACGGGAGGTAGAGATGGGCAGGGAGGTGGAGGAGGACGGAGTAGAGATGGGTGGGAGGTAGAGATGGGCGGGAGGTAGAGATGGGTGGGAGGTAGGAGGGCGGGAGGTGGAGGGAGGGCGTGGGAGGTAGAGGAGGACGGGAGGCAGAGATGGGCGGGAGGTAGAGGAGGGGCGGGAGGTAGAGGAGGACGGGAGGTAGAGGAGGCGGAGGTAGAGATGGGCGGGAGGTAGAGGAGGGTGAGGGGAGGGGAGGACGGGAGGTAGAGATGAGGGGAGGTGGAGGAGGACGGGAGGTAGAGATGGGTGGGAGGTAGAGGAGGGCGGGAGGTAGGAGGAGGACGGGAGGTAGAGAGGGGGGAGGTAGAGGAGGGTGGGAGGTGGAGGAGGACGGAGGTAGAGATGGGCGGGAGGTAGAGGAGGGCGGGAGGTAGAGGAGGACGGGAGGTAGAGATGGGCGGAGGTGGAGGAGGACGGGAGGTAGAGATGGGCGGAGGTAGAGAGGGCGGGAGGTAGAGGAGGGCGGAGGTGGAGGAGGAGGAGGTAGAGGAGGACGGGAGGTAGAGATGGGCGGGAGGTAGAGGAGGGCGGGAGGTAGAGGAGACGGGGGAGGTAGAGATGGTGGGAGGTGGGAGGAGGACGGGAGGTAGAGATGTGGAAGGGTGGAGAGACGGAGGTAGAGATGGGTGGGAGGTAGAGGAGGGAGGGAGGTAGAGGAGGGCGGGAGGTAGAGGAGACGGGAGGTAGAGAGGGCGGGAGGTGGAGAAGGGCGGGAGGTAGAGGGAGGGGTGGAGGTGGAGGAGGACGGGAGGTAGAGATGGCGGGAGGTAGAGGAGGGCGGCGGGAGGTAGAGGAGACGGGAGGTAGAAGGCGGGGAGGTGAGGAGGACGGGAGGTAGAGATGGGCGGAGGTAGAGATGGGCGGAGGTAGAGATGGGAGGAGGTAGAGGAGGGCGGGAGGTGGAGGAGGGTGGGAGGTAGAGGAGGACGGGAGGTAGAGATGGCGGGAGGTAGAGGAGGGCGGGAGGTAGAGGAGAGGACGGGAGGTAGAGAGGCGGGAGGTAGAGACGAGGGAGGTAGAGGAGGGCGGGAGGTGGAGGAGGAGGAGGTAGAGATGGGCGGGAGGTAGAGGGAGGCGGGAGGTGGAGAGGACGGGAGGTAGAGATGGAGTGGTAGGTAGAGGAGGGCGGGGAGGTAGAGGAGGACGGGAGGTAGAGATGGAGGGAGGTAGAGGAGGGAGGGAGGTGGAGGGAGGACGGGAGGTAGAGATGGGTGGAGGTAGAGGAGGGCGGGAGGTAGAGGAGGACGGGAGGTAGAGAGGGTGGGAGGTGGAGGAGGACGGGAGGTAGAGGAGGGCGGAGGAGGGGAGGTGGGGAGGTAGAGGAGGGCGGGAGGTAGAGGAGGACGGGAGGTAGGAGGTGGTGGGGAGGTGAAGGAGGGTGGGAGGAAAGGTGAGAAGAAGCTACAGGTGATATATATATATATAGGTCGGGAGGAAGATGATGTTGTCTTACAGGTATGAGAATTATTAAGCTGGTGACATTACCGGAGTTAAGGTTTACACAAGCAACCAGACAGACGGAAAGATAAACAGACAGACAAGAGACAGTCAGACAGGCAGATAAGAGACATTCAGTTCAATAAAGAGAGAGGGTTTTTTTCATCAGTAACAGGCAGGACAGGGAAAGCTATTTTCAGCATTTATGAACAAGATATTGTGGGTTATACTTCACTTTATCTTTCCCTTTGTAATATTCATACGAGAAGTGGACCCAATATACCACACGACCCGAAAGAATGAATTTTTGTTAAGTTGCAAAAAAAAAAACTTTGAGTTACTGATTGGAAAATAAAAACATCATATTTTTTTAGTTTATTGATTAATAAATGTAAATAAAAACCCTAGACTCAAAATTTCCAACTTGTGTGTTTTTTTATTTTAGTTTTCATTCTAAGATTTTTTTTTATCACACACACACACACACACACACACACCACACACCCACCCACACACACACACACACACACACAGGTGAGTTCGAGGTGAGCAGAAGGTTGACTCACCTGAGGAGAACCAGCCAAACTCAGCTGGTTGTGGCAGTCAGCGTCGAAGAGCGTCACGTTGACTGACTTGTGGTAGACTGAGGACACCGTCACCTGACAGCCCAGCGTCACGGCCCTCAGCCAGCCACTCCTCCGTCACTGTCACCCGCAGCTCCTGTGACGGGAAGGAGGTGAGTAACATAGTCCACCTCCCGTCACCGTCACATACAGCTTAACATAACATAACATAACATAACAACATAACATAACGTTAAATAGAAAAAGCAATGAAAATAATGTGAGATAAAACAGAGGCAGTGATTAAAATAGAGAATGTGATTAGAGTAAGTAATAATAGCATAGCGAAAAATTAATCAGACTTAATATTGTGATTAGAAAGAGATAAGGAAGAAATATGATACGTGACTGAAGGAAACCAACATAAATTATGACTTAAAAGAGACATGGAGAACTTATGACTTAGAGACCCCAATCAGTCATGACTTATAGAGAGACTTGGATGACTTATTGACTTAACAGAGACGACGAACATGACTTACGGAGACTTGTAGTGGTCGTCCTCGCTGGTCCCGCCCGAGGGAGCGAGGCAGGTGGGCGAAGGTGGGCGCCGCCTCTGAGTTGACGGTCCAGCTGATCTCCGCCGGGGGTCAGAGTCACCAACCTGACAGCGGGCCACCAGATGTTCCCCGGGCCGGACCTTGTCTCCCTGGGCCACACCTCTGGTCCAACGGCACGTCTGGAGGAAGGGTGAGGAGGATGGGAGGAAGAGGGAGGAGAGAGGGAAGGGAAAGGGAGGAAGGAAGGGAGGGGAAGGAGGGTATGAGGAAGAAAAGAAGGATAGGGAGGGGAAGGAGGTAAAGAAGGGGAGGGGAGGAAAGGAGGAAGAGAACGGCAAGTAGGAAGGAAGAAAAAGAGAATGGTGAAAGACTATTAATATTAGTAATATCAACAACAACAACAACAATTATAATATAATAATAAGCGCACTAATTAAATATATACCTCAAAATCATAATTCCCCTAAAATATACATTATATGTAATACTCAGTACATAAAACACTAAGAGTATTACGTCCAAAAAAAAAACAGGTGACCCATAAATTAGAGAGGAGACGACCCCAGAGAGCAGTTAACGTGATAGAGTGTAGGATGGTCGTGTTAGGTGCAGACGTATTGTGTAAGTAGGGAGTAAATTTTTTTTGTTACCTCTAATAACAGGTAATAGGCCAGTAAAATATTCTTGATTATATAGAGAAAAACGATGACTGGTTATAGAGCTTTGGAGAGAGAGAGATTGAAACAGATTACTTAGCCAGAAAAACATGAGAGTGGAAAATAACAATAACAATTAAGGTGTTATGTTGTTATTACTGCCTCTATAACAATTAAGGTGTTATGTTGTTATTACTGTCTCTATAACAATTAAGGTGTTATGTTGTTATTACTGTCTCTATAACAATTAAGGTGTTATGTTGTTATTAATGCCTCATAACAATTAAGGTGTTATGTTGTTGGTTACTGCCTCTATAACAATTAAGGTGTTATGTTGTTACTGCCTCTATAACAATTAAGGTGTTATGGTTGTTATTACTTGCCTCTATAACAATTAAGGTGTTATACATGTTACTGCCTCTATAACAATTAAGGTGTTATGTTGTTATTACTGCCTCTATAACAATTAAGGTGTTATGTTGTTATTACTGGCCTCATAACAATTAAGGTGTTATGTTGTTATTACTGCTCTATAACAATTAAGGTGTTATGTTGTTATTACTGTCTCTATAACAATTAAGGTGTTATGTTGTTATTACTGCCTCTATAACAATTAAGGTGTTATGTTGTTATTACTGCATCTATAACAATTAAGGTGTTATGTTGTTATTATTGCCTCTATAACAATTAAGGTGTTATGTTGTTATTACTGTCTCTATAACAATTAAGGTGTTATGTTGTTATTACTGTCTCTATAACAATTAAGGTGTTATGTTGTTATTACTGCCTCTATAACAATTAAGGTGTTATGTTGTTATTACTGCCTCTATAACAATGAAGGTGTTACGTTGTTATTACTGTCTCTATAACAATTAAGGCGTTATGTTGTTATTACTGCCTCTATCACAATTAAGGTATTATGTTGTTATTACTGCCTCTATAACAATTAAGGTGTTATGTTGTTATTACTGCCTCTATCACAATTAAGGTGTTATGTTGTTATTACTGCCTCTATAACAATTAAGGTGTTATGTTGTTATTACTGTCTCTATAACAATTAAGGTGTTATGTTGTTATTACTGCCTCTATAACAATTAAGGTGTTATGTTGTTATTACTGCCTCTATAACAATTAAGGTGTTATGTTGTTATTACTGTCTCTATAACAATTAAGGTGTTATGTTGTTATTACTGCATCTATAACAATTAAGGTGTTATGTTGTTATTACTGCCTCTATAACAATTAAGGTGTTATGTTGTTATTACTGCCTCTATAACAATTAAGGTGTTATGTTGTTATTACTGTTTCTATAACAATTAAGGTGTTATGTTGTTATTACTGCCTCTATAACAATTAAGGTGTTATGTTGATATTACTGCCTCTATAACAATTAAGGTGTTATGTTGTTATTACTGCCTCTATAACAATTAAGGTGTTATGTTGTTATTACTGCCTCTATAACAATTAAGGTGTTATGTTGTTATTACTGTGTCTATAACAATTAAGGTGTTATGTTGTTATTACTGTCTCTATAACAATTAAGGTGTTATGGTGTTATTACTGTCTCTATAACAATTAAGGTGTTATGTTGTTATTACTGCCTCTATAACAATTAAGGTGTTATGTTGTTATTACTGCCTCTATAACAATTATGGTGTTATGTTGTTATTACTGCCTCTATAACAATTATGGTGTTATGTTGTTATTAGTGTCTCTATAACAATTAAGGTGTTATGTTGTTATTACTGCCTCTATAACAATTATGGTGTTATGTTGTTATTACTGCCTCTATAACAATTAAGGTGTTATGTTGTTATTACTGCCTCTATAACAATTAAGGTGTTATGTTGTTATTACTGCATCTATAACAATTAAGGTGTTATGTTGTTATTACTGTCTCTATAACAATTAAGGTGTTATGTTGTTATTACTGTCTCTATAACAATTAAGGTGTTGTGTTGTTATTAATACTGTCTCTATAACAATTAAGGTGTTTTGTTGTTATTACTGCCTCTATAATTAAGGTGTTATGTTGTTATTACTGCCTCTATAACAATTAAGGTGTTATGTTGTTATTTACTGTCTCTATAACAATTAAGGTGTTATGTTGTTATTAATGCCTCTATAACAATTAAGGTGTTATGTTGTTATTACTGCCTCTATAACAATTAAGGTGTTATGTTGTTATTATTGTCTCTATAACAATTAAGGTGTTATGTTGTTATTACTGCCTCTATAACAATTAAGGTGTTATGTTGTTATTACTGTGTCTATAACAATTAAGGTGTTATGTTGTTATTACTGTCTCTATAACAATTAAGGTGTTATGTTGTTATTACTGTGTCTATAACAATTAAGGTGTTATGTTGTTATTACTGTCTCTATAACAATTAAGGTGTTTTGTTGTTATTACTGTCTCTATAACAATTAAGGTGTTATGTTGTTATTACTGTCTCTATAACAATTAAGGTGTTATGTTGTTATTACTGCCTCTATAACAATTAAGGTGTTATGTTGTTATTACTGTCTCTATAACAATTAAGGTGTTATGTTGTTATTACTGTGTCTATAACAATTAAGGTGTTATGTTGTTATTACTGTCTCTATAACAATTAAGGTGTTATGTTGTTATTCTGCCTCTATAACAATTAAGGTGTTATGTTGTTATTACTGTCTCTATAACAATTAAGGTGTTATGTTGTTATTACTGCCTCTATAACAATTAAGGTGTTATGTTGTTATTACTGTCTCTATAACAATTAAGGTGTTATGTTGTTATTACTGTCTCTATAACAATTAAGGTGTTATGTTGTTATTACTGTCTCTATAACAATTAAGGTGTTTATGTTGTTATTACTGCCTCTATAACAATTAAGGTGTTATGTTGTTATTACTGTGTCTATAACAATTAAGTTATGTTGTTATTACTGTCTCTATAACAATTAAGGTGTTATGTTGTTATTACTGCCTCTATAACAATTAAGGTGTTATTTTGTTATTACTGCCTCTATAACAATTAAGGTGTTATGGTGTTATTACTGCATCTATAACAATTAAGGTGTTATGTTGTTATTACTGCATCTATAACAATTAAGGTGTTATGTTGTTATTACTGCCTCTATAACAATTAAGGTGTTATGTTGTTATTACTGCCTCTATAACAATTATGGTGTTATGTTGTTATTACTGTGTCTATAACAATTAAGGTGTTATGCTGTTATTACTGCCTCTATAACAATTAAGGTGTTATGTTGTTATTACTGCCTCTATAACAATTAAGGTGTTATGGTGTTATTACTGCCTCTATAACAATTAAGGTGTTATGTTGTTATTACTGCCTCTATAACAATTAAGGTGTTATGTTGTTATTACTGCCTCTATAACAATTAAAGTGTTATGTTGTTATTACTGCTTCTATAACAATTAAAGTGTTATGTTGTTATTACTGCTTCTATAACAATTAAGGTGTTATGTTGTTATTACTGTTATTATTACTGCATCTATAACAATTAAGGTGTTATGGTGTTATTACTGCGTCTATAACAATTAAAGTGTTATGTTGTTATTACTGCCTCTATAACAATTAAGGTGTTATGGTGTTATTACTGCGTGTATAACAATTAAGGTGTTATGTTGTTATTACTGCCTCTATAACAATTAAGGTGTTATGTTGTTATTACTGTTATTATTACTGCATCTATAACAATTAAGGTGTTATGTTGTTATTACTGCCTCTATAACAATTAAGGTGTTATGTTGTTATTACTGCCTCTATAACAATTAAGGTGTTATGTTGTTATTACTGCCTCTATAACAATTAAGGTGTTATGGTGTTATTACTGCCTCTATAACAATTAAGGTGTTATGTTGTTATTACTGTCTCTATAACAATTAAGGTGTTATGTTGTTATTACTGCCTCTATAACAATTAAGGTGTTATGTTATTATTGCCTCTATAACAATTAAGGTGTTATGTTGTTATTACTGTCTCTATAACAATTAAGGTGTTACGTTGTTATTACTGCCTCTATAACAATTAAGGTGTTTAAGCGTTACAGGGTTTAGGGTCTATCATTGTAAGTTAAAGAAGTTATTTAGTCTGTTATATGTTCATTCTTTATCTGTTATCCCATCTATCTTGTTTTGTCGTATTATTTGTATATTTATTAGACATAAGTGTTATTAGTCATTGATTCACAAGATGTCTGCAGTGTTGTAGTGAATGTATGTCTTAATCATTGGCCGATAACACATTCCATTATTTTACATAATTAAGCTGACACGGCTGACGGGATGTGCCGGTTATGTAAAAAGAACTTGGGACGTAATTACTTTTGGCACCTCAGTGAGTGTGTGTATTGTGTGGACTGTACGACACACACACACACACACACGCACGCGCATACACACACACACACACACACACACACACACACACACACACAGACACACACACACACACACACACAGACACACACACACACACACACACACACACACACACACACACACACACACACACACACACACACACACACACACACACACACACACACACACACACACACACACACACACACACACACACCAGCTCTTCTGTGTTGGGGACAGTTTGGACGTACACAACACTGGATCGCGAGCATTAAGGGTGTTTAAAGGGACTTAACACAGCCTGGTCCTTGGCCTTACCAACATGAGTGTAGATCAGTAGTTTGTGTACTTCTTTTATAAGGGAACAAGTAGACAGGTGTGTGTGTGTGTGTGTGTGTGTGTGTGTGTGTGTGTGTGTTGGTAAGAGGAGGAGGTATTGTGGAGAACTTGTATCTGATTTTTGTTTGTGTGTATCTTAATTACTACATAAGATGCAAGAAGCTTAGTAGTAGTAGTAGTAGTAATAGTAGTAGTAGTAGTAGTAGTAGTATAGTAGTAGTAGTAATATTGATATTGAAACAGTTCATTTACCCAGAAAAATACAGATACAGTGGATAATACTAACAATATTAACATGGCTGAGCCAGTTGAGAGCCTGAGCGTAGCTTGGTAGTAGTAACTCTTACCACGGTTGTCACTTGATTTATTTTATTTATTTTATTTACTTGTTTACATTATTATTATACTACGTGTATCAGCTCTCTCTCTCTCTCTCGCTCTCTCTCTCTCTCTCTCTCTCTCTCTCTCTCTCTCTCTCTCCCTCACCGTCAACTTACCCACCACCGTCATGTTTACAGTATGGTCGTCCGTCTCGAAGAAAGGTTTGTCGCCCATCACCTCACACCTGAAGCTGCCAGAGGTCTCCCTCGTCACCCCCGTCAGCCGCACCTTCTCCCGCGTGCTGTGGCTCTCCTGCGGCAGATAAATTAGCTTATTAATTCCCTGCGGCATTCATGAACAATATTTTAGTTACCTGCGGGAACCAATAGGAGTTTATTTCCTCGGTGCTCTAGTTAATTTGGCTAACTACTTCCATGACAGTTGACAGCAATCCTAGTTGATAATAACACAACATAAATTGACGTCCACTAGCTAGTCATAGCGGAAAATGATCAAAGTGTCTGATGAATATTTGGAAGAGACGATATATTTTAACACAAACATCAAGCGTCTGGACACATTAAACTGATTTGTACATTGCAGAATAATTTAGCGTTTTGGAACAGGGAATTATTGGTAGTTTTTTTTTTGTTTGAGGGGGAGGAGAGGGAGCTGGGGAAGTGAGAGGGGGTTTTAATAAGCCTTTTGAAACGGGGAAATATCTGCAGGCATTTTTCTATTTTCCATTTACCAGTTCATCAAGGGGTTTGAAACTAATGATTTTCCCTGGAACGTTTACAGCCTTACCCGGGCCACACACACACACACACACACACACACACACACACACACACACACACACACACACACACATATACGACGGCTGTAAATGTATAAATGCAAATGGTTCCCTCGTTTTGGGTGACCTGACAACCATCGTCTCCAAAAAATTGTCACAAAACCTTTGCCTGTTAGGGTGATACTCTTGAAACTTGGCGATGACTTTAACAATCCTGAAGTGGTGCCTTTATCCTTAAGTGTTCCATAAGGAGTGTGTTTATGGTGGTGTTTGTGCTCTCTCTCTCTCCACGAGACATTAGCCCCACCCCCCTTGTATTAGCCTCTGTCAATATACTGACACTAACAATTATATAAATGTGGGCTAAATACATATTCATATCGTATAATTTACATCACCCGACTTAATTAGATAATGGACACTGTAGTAATGGTCATCATCTGTCACGCATCAAATGACCTTCAGATGTTTTCCCCGCATTATAAGTCTAAAGTGACTAGTGTTCAGGTCAGTGGAAGACTGTATGTGAAACACGACGGACGTGTCATTAAAGGCTCTCGTAAAAGGACAAATCACACGGGGTATAGAAACACCTTTCACTGCCTGTACACAAAACATGGTACACACAATATATGGTACACACAATATATGGTACACACAATACATGGTACACACAATACATGGTACACAAAATACACGGTACACACAATACACGGTACACACAATACTCACGTCAACATTAATGTGAGGTACCGGGAACACCCTTATGGGAGGCTTCCTCTTGGGGATGTACTCGTAAAACTGGTTCACGTCCCGGTACCACTTGACCGAGTAGAGCGGGTCGGGTCTGTCGAGGCTGTGGTGATAATTACACTCTAACTCAACCGTTGTTCCCGACACTACTACAGGCGGTACTAACACTCCTGACACCCTTAGTGTACAACCTGCGGGTGAGAGATGGTGAGAGATGGTGAGTGAGAGATGGTGAGAGATAGTGAGAGATGGTGAGTGAGAGATGGTGAGAGATAGTGACTTCCGCAAGTGTCACTTAACACCCCCGGACACCGTAGTGTGTCATAAATAAAAACAATATAAATAAAAAGATGATATTAGCGAAGCGTCATCATACCAAAAGAATAAAATCATAAGGTCGTGCTGGGCAAATATTACCCATGTGACCATGAACTATACAACAAGTGGTTAAATACACGATATTGGTTCGCTATCATTCTGGTACAGGATTCACAAAGGCTCGTAAGATGAATACTTCTCATAGTGGCTGGATTCATAATAGATATTCCTCGTAAGATCCGATTCACTGAGATTCGTATACATAATTGTCGGATTCATATATACTCGCCTAATGAATCCTCACTTAACAGCCAGATTCACAAAGACTCATAACAAAACACTTAATTGCTTCACTCATATAACAAAATTACATCCAAAAATATAACTAATATTTTACTAAGACTCTAACTTAACTAGGAATCTTAATAACCATTTATATAACTGAGGCTTAATATTAATACCGAACTCTAAAGCAAAATTTAACCTCATTTTCATTTCCACGTATCTTGAATTGGATCCGATGATAGGTAGGTTTATATTGATTTTTGACACGTTAGCTCGGAGGCGGGAAGCTACTGTACGTATATGGCTGTCTCGCTCACTGTGTGGTAATATGTATTGGGTGGATGGATTACTGGCCCGGCTGTCACACCACCAAATGCACTGTTGTTACTCTAATATCCTTACAAATTTTGTATATGTATGAAACACAAATACACACACACAATATATAGAAATACATATACATGTAGGCTACACAAACGCGCCCGTACGTGCTGGACATATATGCAAATTCTCTTTTTTTTTAACTAAAAATGATTCGATTTTACACACATAGTTTTATGATGCAAATTGATTTATAATCTTCATGGACGAGTGTTTACAAGACCTGGACCCAGCGGTCTATCTCGTCACCAGCTCTTGTGCTGGCGCCCCGCCAGCTCACTGCTAACACACACACACACACACACACACAGAGTTTTACGCCGCGAGGAAATATTTATACACACAAAAACCCGCATGTGATACAAACAGATGCAGACAATAAAACTGATGAGACACAAGCTTCCTAAGAGGTAATGTCTTCAACATGACCCTATGCTTCTACCTTACGGTGAATAAAATACTCCAGAAGCAGGGTGACGAGGAGCAACACTTACCCTTGTTAGCGAGACCCAAGAACAGGAGGACTCTGAGGGCCACGACCGACCAGTGATCAACCACCATCCTGTAGGAGGCAGGGCAACTCCCTCTCGACCCTCGCCCACGCCCCCGCTGGTTGCCCATCAAGCCTCGTCCTCACCACCTGCAGGAGAGAGTCGGAGAAGAAGGGGGTGGGGGAATTAGAAGTGGTGTTAGTGTGTGAACCTATATGTAGGCTCTCTCTCTCTCTCTCTCTCTCTCTCTCTCTCTCTCTCTCTCTCTCTCTCTCATCTTTATCTCGTTTTGTTGCTGCCATAAAAGAAGAAGAAGAGGAAGAAGAAGAAGAATGAATCACAAGGTAAAATATCACGTCTTACCATTGTGAAGGAAGGAGACAAAGATACGCTAATCGTCGCTTCAATTCATTAGCGAGCCGCCTTAGATTAATCCAGTGGTGAAGGTGGTGAGGGGGGGGGGGGTCCTTACTGAGCACTGACGGGTTAATTTCCTGAGGGTTTACCTTAATTAATGTGTGGAGGTCATTAAGGCACGTGATACCTTGGGACCCGGAATCTCAAAGGTTCTTACGATAAATCTATGACGTAAAAAATAACCCGATTGACTTACGATACAAAGTTGGATTCTCAAAGGTTCGGACGATATATTTGAGGCATAAACACGTATCATAATTACCTCAATTAAGCTATGATACAAAGATAGATTCTCAAGGAATTTGAGATACGAAAACTCATCTAAATATCTCATTTAAGTTACAAAAACATAAACGGATTCTTAAAGGTACGTTACGATAATCTTTTACCGTAAATTTATGGAGAAAAAACACCTGTAACTCATTTAATCTACATCACCTAAATTGATTTATAAAGGTTCCTAATATGATAAAATCCATCTTGTAACCTTGATGTATGATGCCTTTGTCTCCCTCACATAGTAGGTCAGACAAGTTCACCATGACACCCAAATGGCGCTGAGAATATTCAAGGTATATATATTGTACATCTCCTTATCTTAAACCTAATAGCTGTACCTGTTTACCTCATTAACCTGTAACCCCCTTGTGTACGTGGGGGGGGGCTCTGTCCTGAATAAAATCATCTGACGTTAACCAAATAAAATATTAAAAGTGGCGTCCGTGTAGTGAAGGGGCAGGACACCAGAGCACAGTCATTAAGAGGAAAATGCTTAATGATATGTCTAAGGTCGCGAAGTTTAATGACCCCAAGGGTAATATATATCGTATTCTTAATTACTAAAGCGGTTTCATTTTAGTTTTTTTTGATAGGCGAATTAAGTACGTACTCTTAATTCATGGCCTGGGAAAAAAAATCAATTACTCACGACACATGAATCTTACTCTTGTTTTGTTTTTTTTACAAGTTTCACCTCGTCTCAGCTCCACCAGGGTGCTTCATCAGGGTGAAAAAATTTTTGGGGGATGATAATCGCTAATGAGATTTGTCGTTTGTATGTAAAAGTGTATTAATGAGTCGAGCGAAATATGTAAATTCACATCGACATATTTTACAGCTACACCAAGGTAATGCTTCACCGCCTCTGCCTGTAACATACTGCTGACGTGTTTTGCTATTTACTATCGAGTCTGGTGGCCATCTTGTTTGTTTTTCTTAACTTAGAGCTAACTTTACCAAGGCGTCATATATTATACTCAAACCACGTTTATAATATAGTTTGAATAAGATAATTGTTTGTAGACGACTATAATATATTTCTATACACCCTGATGTCCTATATAATGTGTTAGATATAGGAAACATAGGTAAAATAGTGATAAAGTGAGGTGAAGATTACTATACACTCTTACACACAACACAAACCTGTATACAGCAATAGCTCAGCAACACATACGTAGCCCCACTCACAACACCACCAACACATACACAATACAACTCATCACAACAACACCTTTAACACATACGTATCACAACAATAACACCATTAACACATCCGTAACACAACACCATTAACACATCCGTAACACAACATCATCAACACATACGTAACACAACACCATCAACACATCCGTAACACAACACCATCAACACATACGTAACACAACACCATCAACACATACGTAACACAACACCACCACCACATACCTTAACACAACAACACCCCCAACACAACAACACCACCAACACAACAACACCACCAACACACAACACCACCAACACAACTCACCACCAACACAACAACACCACCAACAACAACACCACCAACACAACAACACCACCAACACAACAACACCACCAACACAACAACACCACCAACACAACAACACCACCAACACAACAACACCACCAACACAACACCACCAAATACAACACCACCAACACAAACAACACCACCAACACAACAACACCACCAACACAAATAACACCACCAACACAACAACACCGCTAACACAACAACACCGCCAACATAAACAACACCGCCAACAAAACAACACCAACCAACACAACACCACCACAACAACACCACCAACACAACAACACCCAACAACACAACAACACCACCACAACACAACACCACCCAACACAACAACACCACCAACACAACAACACCACCAACACAACAACACCGCCAACACAACAACACCGCCAACACAACAACACCGCCAACACAACAACACCGCCAACACAACAACACCGCCAACACAACAACACCGCCAACACAACAACACCGCCAACACAAACAACAACGCCAACACAACAACACCGCCAACACAACAACACCGCCAACACAACAACACCACCCAACACAACATCACCACCAACACAACATCACCACCAACACAACAACCACCACCAACACAACAACACCACCAACACAACAACACCACACCAACACAAATAAACACCACCAACACAACACCACCACCAACACAACAACGCCACACCAGCAACAACGCCACCCAACACAACAACGCCACCAACACAACAACGCTACCAACACAACAACGCCACCAATACAACACACCACCACCAAGTGCCAACAACACCACCAACACAACAACACCACCAAATATCACCAGCACTACCAAACAAAACACCACCACCAACACACAACAACACAACCAACACAACAACACCACCAACACAACAACACCACCAACACAACAACACCACCCACCATAAACAACACCACCACCACAACAACACCACCAACACAAACAACAACACCACCAACACACCAACACTACCAACACACCAACACCACCAACACATCACCACCAACACATCAACAATTGCTCAACACAACAACACCGCCAACACAACAACAACACCGCCAACACAACAACACCGCCAACACAAATAACACCGCCAACACAACAACACCACCAACACAACAACACCACCAACATAACACCACCACCACAACAACACCACCAACACAACATCACCAATTCAACACAACAACACCACCAACACAACAACACCACCAACACAACAACACCACAACACAACAACACCACCAACACAACACCACCAACACAAATACACCACCAACACAACAACACCACCAACACAACAACACCACCAACACAACAACAATTCACCAACACAACATCACCACCAACACAACACCACCACCAAAACAACACCACCACCAACACAACAACAACACAACAACACCACCAACTCAACAACACCACCAACACAACAACGCCACCAACACAACAACACCACCAACACAACAACACCACCAATACAACACCACCACCAACAATAAACAACACCGCCAACACAACAACACCACCAACACACCAACACCACCAACACCAACACCACTACCAACACAACAACAATTCACCAACACAACAACACCACCAACACAACAACACCACCAAGCAACAACACAACAACACCACCAACACAACAACACCACCAACACAACAACACCACCAACACAACAACACCACCCAACACATCACCACCAACACAACAACACCACCAACACAACAACACCACCAACACAACACCACCAACACAACACCACCACCAACACAAACAACACCACCCAACACAACAACACCACCAACACACAACAACACCACCAACACAACAACAACACCACCAACACACCAACACCATCAACACACCAACACCACCAACACCACACCAACACATCACCACGAACACACAACAACACCACCAACACAACAACACTCACCAACACAACAACACCACCAACACAACAACACCACCAACACACCAACACCATCAACACACCAACACCACCACCACCAACACATCACCACCAACACAACAACACCACCAACACAACAACACCACCAACACAACAACACCACCAACACAAATACACCACCAACACCACAACACCACCAACACAACATCACCACCAACACAACAACAACACCACCAACACAACAACACCACCAACACAACATCACCACCAACACAACAACACCACCAACACATCACCACCAACACAACATCACCACCAACATGTCAACACCACCAACACAACATCACCACCAACACAACAACACCACCAACACAACAACACCAACAACACAACAACCCCACCAACACATCACCACCAACACAACAACACCACCAACACAACATCACCACCAACACAACAACAACACCAACAACACAACAACACCACCAACACAACATCACCACCAACACAACAACACCACCAACACAACATCACCACCAACACAACAACACCACCAACACAACAACACCACCAACACATCACCACCAACACAACATCACCACCAACACAACAACAACACCACCAACACATCACCACACCACCAACACAACATCACCACCAACACAACAACAACGCCAACACAACAACACTCCACTCAACACAACAACACCACCAACACAACATCACCACCACACAACAACACCACCAACACAAACAAACACCACCAACACAACATCACCACCAACACAACAACACCACCAACACAACATCACCACCAACAACACAACATCACCACCAACACAACAACACCACCAACACAACAACACCTTCACCAACACAACAACACCACCAACACAACAACACCACCAACACAACAACACCACCAACACAACAACACCACCAACACAACAACACCACCGCAACATAAACACTACCCACCAACAACAAACACCACCAACAACACATCACCACCAACACAACATCACCACCAACACAACATCACCACCAACACAACAAATGACCACCAACAACACAACAACACCACCAACACACAACATCACCACCAACACAAATAAACACCAGCACCAACACAACATCACCACCAACACAACATCACCACCAACACAACAACACCCACCAACACAACAACACCACCAAATACTAAACAACACCACCAACAACAACACCACCAACACAACAACACCCACCAACACAACAACAACACCACCAACACAACAACACCACCAACACAACAACACCACCAACACCACTAACATTCACCAACACCACCAACACATCACCACCAACACAACAACACCACCAACACAAACAACACCAAACAACACAACAACACCACCAACACAACATCACCACCAACACAACAACACCACCAACACAACATCACCAACAACACAACAACACCACCAACACAACATCACCACCAACACAACAACACCACCAACACAACAACACCACCAACACAACAACACCCCTCCCTCACATCACCCATACAAGACCAGTACCCACCATCACTCACGCTTGGTCTCGTAATATCACACTAAGGCCTTATGAAGATGTATCTGTTAAAACTGAAATATGTCCCTAATTTACTCAGGAATAACTTATGCTGCTCCCAGACTTCCTGACGCAATTTTCAAAATTTACGTCTTGCTTGTGGGTCCCAATGATGTTTATGGCGGCAATAGTTTTACTCTAATATTTTATCACCAAAACAAAATTACTTTTTTTTTTCTCACGTGTTATATTCCTGCGGTTGTAAATTCATGTATTATTATTTTAGTTTTTTTATCACCATAATAATGCCTAAAAGACTTAGTTAACATTATAATTAAATGTCTACTTAAGAAAGTCTTTATGATTGGTTTTAGTTAAATCTTAATGATATCAAGAGGGAACACGTGCTATCTTAAGACTTATTATTATTATTATTATTATTATTATTATTATTATTATTATTATTTTATGTACTATTTGTATTGCAACACTGATTAAGGTTTAAATAACTTTTGAGAATAGCTCCCTGGAATACGGAATAATAATAATAATAATAATAATAATAATAATAATAATAATGATAATAATAATAATAATACCACCAGACTTAGCTCCACAAACAACCAAACAATATTGGCCATAAATATCCCCAAAATATTAATAAACGTAATATCCAAGACGCCCAGATACTGCTAGCATAAAATACCCCCAAAGAAACAAGAAAAAATAACAGCGAAAACAAAGCATTTTTTAATCCCTTTCATCTGATCGTGTCCAGTGAGCGTATCAATATTTTTTTCTTCCACCCTGGAGTACTGTGTGGTTCATGGCTTCAATGTGAACTCATAAAACCGAACATTTATGAGCAAACACACACAATATGAGTCATGCAGATCTGGCTATATCACACACACACACACAGGTTGAGTTACAACATAGATATATCACTCTCTCTCTCTCTCTTTTGTTGCGGTTATTTGTATATCAATTTGGATTTATATATATGAGACAAAAGGTTCGCCCACCAGCCTAAAAAAAATAAAACAAAATCGAGTAAAAATAATAATAATAAATCGTAAATATATTATATAATCCACACAAAGATATTATTAACTAAATTTAATATAACCTGGTGTTTGTGTGTATGGATATGTAAACTACTTTGTATTAGATATATGTAAACTGGGATCGAACCTTGGTCATTGTATGTGAGAGGCGAGTTTGTATGCTATTGTTATGACTTGTGGAGTTATATTGGACTGAGGTGTAAACTGTGAATACAAATAGCATAAATAAAAGGTAAGGCTATTATTATTATTATTATTATTATTATTATTATTATTATTATTATTATTATTATTATTATTATTATTATTATGGTCTGATGAAAGAATGCCGCTGTATAGATGAATAGAAGAAACAGGAGAGAAAAGAAACATTTGAGAGAGAGAGAGAGAGAGAGCCTGACAACAGTCTTCCTCACACCCCGGAGTAAACTGTATGTTGTGGTCACAGTTCATATCCACCGCCACTCCGTCACATAAAGTTTATAATCAATGTTGGAGTATTAAAGTCTTCTGAAAATGTTGTTGTTCCAAAACTTCCATAAGTCCAGCTAAGATTTATATCCAGCCAGGTCCAAGCTTCTTCGGAGTTCAGCTTAGTGGCTACATAGGTTCAGCTTGGAGGTTACATGGACTCTAAGCTCTTCCATCAAGCTTCATTTTGAGTCATTGATTTAAATAGTTGAGCTCGAGGTTTCATCAATCATCAGCTACATCCAGTTCAGTTTTTACTTGATTTACTGATCAATCTACTTTAGCTTAACGCTTCATGTAGCAAAAGTCAGCTTCAAATTGACTTAATGATTTATCTATTCTGGCTCAGGGCTTCACTTAGCTAAGATTAGTGTCGATTTGACTTATATATTCATCCAACTTAGTTCAGTGCTTTCTGGTTCATCTCACGGCCTCATATGATTCATTACATTTTAAAATCCAGAAGGGCGAGAAAGAACCAGTCCACATATACCACCAGTAACTCTATTTCACGAAGACCTAAATATAATTTCATTAATGGTTACGCCAGGTAATAATAACAACAAAAATAACGGCAAATATTATAAAAAATGGCTGAACACAATCATGCATGAAATATGAATCCACTCGCCATGTTTTCAGTGGTGCGAAAATTTATTACTATCGATAATATAATATGCATCAGTGTGTCAGATAGAGTGATCGTTCATTAACCTTGTCAGATTACATAGTTGTTGCACTGCATTCCCTGTAAATAATGCATGACTAAACATACAAATATTAACTCAGACTATGACAACTTTGATCTACTGAAGAAAACTCAGTAAGTCAGTACTGGGTAGGAACTGAAGTAAGGCTTTAATTATGAGTCTCAGAGTCACTGTTAAAGGCATAAAATGGGAGGATTATAATGTTAATAATATCTTTAATAATGATAATTACAACACAGGCTCAGACTTCTACAACGATGACGCTGTTGATCTCTTTACAAACACGAACACAAAGCCGCCTCATCCCCTAAACAGCTGAGAGAGTCAACTAACAGGACGAGGGCAACAATATTGTGTTTACAAAGAGTAGAAACGCGGGAGATAATTCCTCTTAAAAGGGGCAGGGAGGCAGGTATATTTCCGTGAGGAGTACAGACTGACCCAACCTGGCTTTCAAACTTCACTTTCTTAGTGGTTGGAGGGGGTGGGGGTGTGGGAAGGAGGGAGTGGAAGGGGGAAGGGGGGGGAGGGGAGAAAGGGAAAAGATGGCCAGAGAGGCGATTGTACCCTTATCAGAGGTCCCCCATCTGCCAAGGATTTGGGAAGGGGTCCTAGAAGGCTTTGTCGACTGGCAAGCATTTGGACAGCATCGCCCCGAGCATCACAGTCCGTCCGGGTGCTCTTTAAAAAAAAAAATGGTTACAAGAGAAGATGCAAGTGCTCCAGGGTCTGGCGAGAGTGCATGAGGATCGGCTAGTGTGGTTGAGAGTGCTAGATATAATGTACCACTTAGGTTGTGTGAGATGGGGAGTTACCAGCCCCTGGACCAGGAATGAAACCAAATTTAAATCTTATCTGACCTACTTCCACCATTACCAAATCTAACCTAACTTACCCCTAATATAACCTCATTTAACTTAACCTAACCTACTCATACCCTAATCTACCCCACATGTTTACAAATCTCTTAACAACATATATTTCGCCTCGTCGCAGAATTTCTATAGCGTGAGGGATTAAGTGGGTTTCTACAGTACCATTAATGGCCTTTATACCTATATGGCGAGGCTAAACTACTATTAACAACAACAACAATAACAACAATAATAATAATAATAAACTCTAACAGACGCCATACAGTACACGTGTCTGTATATATGAATGTATAAAACGAAGGCTGGTGTGTAGAATAAAGAATGTTACTTGTTTTATGCTGTAATAAGGGAGGATTTAAAAATTATATTCGCTATTATTAAAAGAATGTGGAGGACCCCTGGTGGTGCATTATTAAATTAGTATTCACTGTTGTGTTTGTGGTGTGTGTGTGTGTGTGTGTGTGTGTAGTGTGTGTGTGTGTGTAGTGTAGTGTAGTGGAGGTGGTGTAGTGATGTGTGGTATGGTAGTGGGTGTGTGGGGGGAAAAGTGTGGTGTGGTGGGTGTAGTGTGGTATGGTGTGTGGGGGGATATTGTAGTGTGGTATGGTGAGTGTGTGCATTTGTCTGTGTCTGTATTTGCCTAGACATGAGAACTGCAACTTTTCACCTTCCTTAACTAACACACACACACACACACACACACACACACACACACGTCCTATTAACCAACAAGACAAACACATTATTACATTTAAATCCCATATGTAATGAGCGTATTATTAAGCATTTTAATGATCAAATATTTTTACCATAATTACATTGCCCTAAAAAAAATATCCCCCCCCCCACAAAAAAAAAGAAAACCGAACTCATTGTCTGGGTTTCATTTTTCATAATTGAGATCTAATTAAGAGCTTTTATTTGGAATATTTATCCATTATTATGAGCTAGTAAACACAGTGGTTCTATTTTTTTTTCCCAGGATGGTCTTTGTCTGGTGGTTGTTAAAATACTGTACATGATTTTTTTTTTTCAAGTGTAATGGTATTGAGGCGTTGTCAATATTTAACCACAAATTACTATTATTTTCTATACTAGTTAATTCTGATGTTTTCTTTGTATGGTCTCTTGAGGTCAATGATATAAGAATGATTAATGTTATAATTATTAGTATGATTATTTTGTTATTACACTCATTCTGCAGGTTTTTAAATATCTTTAAACCTATACACACCGAGATGTATGTATGTATGTATGTATGTATGTATGTGTATGTATGTATGTATGTATGTATGTGTATGTATGTATGTATGTGTGTGTATGTGTATGTATGTATGTATGTATGTATGTATGTATGTCTGTATGTGTATGTATGTATGTATGTATGTATGTATGTATGTATGTATGCATGTCTGTATGTATGTATGTTCGTGGCCTCTCTATTGTACCGCATGTTCCTGACCTCTACAACGTGAGGTGCGTGAGATACAGAGGCCAGGACCATAAGAATTAAGATAGTGATGTCAGGAGGTTGCGAGACCGGGAGCATAAGCTCGAGAGGTCAGAAAGTTGCGAGGTCGAGAGGTCAGGAGGTCACAGGAGCCTACACACAACGCAGCTCACCATGGCGCTATTTCTCTGATTTTTAGGTGGTGAAAAATTCTCGTCTAGAATATTAAACTGAGAGGTAGTAGTGGTGGTGGTTGACAACATCTGGCGGGATGGGACCATGTACAGTCACTGAATGTCGTGCAGATCTGCTGGGTAACTAACTTTTGTATTAGGATAGTTAGTAAATAAAATAGACACACACACACGGACTATATCCTAACCTCGGTGTGTGTGTGTGTGTGTGTGTGTACTTCCATATCATAACAATTCACCAATGGGTTTTAAATGCGTTTACATGATGGTAAAGTAGATCACATGAGCTTACGTGTGAACCAAAATACCTACAGTACACGGTCGTAAAATACAGTCCAAAATATTTACTACAGTTATAAAAGTCATTTTGTAACACAGTGATTTATTAATTCTGGAAACTTTTATTCATAATGATTTTAAAAGCTGCCGTGAAAACACAAGACTTGTGGAAAAATTAATTTATATAAAATGTGAAAGAGTTTTATGTCAGCGACGCTATAACTAGTATTTATTTTGGTGTGTTATTTTTGACGCTGATCTAATTAGATATTGACAATAGAGTGTTTGTGTTTGTGTGGTGAGTGTGTGTATGTGTGGTGTGTGTATGTGTAGTGTGTGTATGTGTAGTGTGTGTGTGTGTAGTGTGTGTATGTGTAGTGTGTGTGTGTATGTGTGGTGTGTGTAGGTTTATATGTCAGGTGTGTGTGTGTATGTGTGTGTGTTTATGTTTTGAGCATGTGTGGTGTATGTATGTATGTATGTATGTATGTATGTATATTACTGAGTAGAGACATACACACAGGATATAATAATGGAAGCTACTATACATAACTTAGTATTGAGAAACACACGCAGCAATAAGACAACAACATTAATCTTAAGACATATATCATAGTTTCTTGTCGTTAGGGCGGCGTGACACACCACTAAATTTGGTGTTTCATAATATTTCGTTCAGAGGTGAGTGACTACATTATACCTCATATTTAACTCGTGTCTTTTAAAATCTCAATGGTGGTTTAAAGTACTGTGTGGATTAATTCTTCCCTCTTACCTTAAAATCCCTTCATCTATTCCTACTTCCCTCTACTTTAATAATCCCTAAATTTACCCTTTCTTCCCTTTTCCTTAAAGTTCCATCAGATATCTGTCTATCTGTCTGTTCACCTGTCTGGTTATCTGCCTGTCTAGCTGTGTGTATGACTGGCTAAATGTGTAGATGTCTAACTGGCTGGCTATATGGATGTCTAACTCTGTTTAACTGGCTGACTGACTGTGTTGACATCTAACAGACTGGCTGACTGTGTGGACATCTAACAGACTGGCTGACTGTGTGAACACTTAACTGGCTGGCTCACCACTAAGGTAAGTTGGGGTCACTGAGACAATACCCAGCTTATCATTTTCTCTACAAGCCGCTCGGGACACGACACGACACGACACGACACGACACGACACACCCTGACACGACACGACACGACACACCCTGACACGACACGACACGACACACCCTCAAGACCTAAGACTTTTTCTCCTCTTAACGTAATGACCAAAGACTAAAACCTTCTCGTAAAGGCTGAAGGCTGACGAGACAGTGACGAAGGGACTGGTTCTAACGTCACAATTTTACCACATTAAGAGATGATGCATTCTGGTTATGTAGTTTTGTTCTGTAAGTTATTCCAAATTCTTGTATAGATAGATAGAGGAATAAAGTTGGGAGAACAGAAAGAGAAGTGAAGAATTGTGGAAAAAGAAATAAATAACATCCAAAGTTCCCTCCTCTCTTACTGTTTCTTCCTTCCTCCTCCTCTTCCTTCCTCCTCCTCTTCTTCCCTCCTCGTCCCCTCCTTGTACTACACCCTCTCCACGCCACGTACTACTACTACTACTACTACTACTACCTTCCTCCCTTAGTAAACTGATGCTTTGGGAGATATCATTCACGTACTGTACATAAGGACAGATCACGGACGCAACGGACGAGATGTAAATTTTATAATAACGAGTCCAGGGAGAGAGAGAGAGAGAGAGAGAGAGCTTTACTTTGTTGATCATGAAGTAGGTTGTTTATTATTCTGGGTTGTAAATTGATTAGGTTGTGTAGTGTTGTGGACACGTTGATTCAAAGGTTATAGCCTCACCTTCATGGTAAACACAACACGATAATGACTTATAGTGAAGGTGAAATGATGTGATATTAAGCTCACCTTCTGGAGGTTTTGGAGACTTTTCTTGTATCTGTATCTGTGTCATTACTTATACTTATACCTATACTTTACTTATACTTATACCTATACTTTACTTATACTTATACTAATACTTCACTTATACTTATACCTATACTTTACTTATACTTATACCTATACTTTACTTATACTTATACCTATACTTTACTTATACTTATACCTATACTTTACTTATACTTATACCTATACTTTACTTATACTTATATTACCCTCCACACGGGACCAGCTGGCGGGTTACAGAAGCGGCCCTCCTCACACCTCAACACTCGCTCACACTGATGGACGGATTTGGGTTTATATCTTAATTTACGATTTTACCCCAGAAAGAATTACCGTGGATGAAGGATTAATGACCGGAAATGTGATTACAAGGTTTAAAATTGCATATTTGTGATTATTTTTAGATAAAATGTGTATATATATATATATATATATATATATATATATATATATATATATATATATATATATATATATATATATATATATATATATATATATATATATATATATATATATATATGTATGTGTGTTTGTGTTGGTGGACACACACACACACACACACACACACACACACACACACACACACACACACACACACACACACACACACACACACACACACACACACACACACACACACACACACACACACACACACACACACACACACACACACACACACACAAATAAGACTCTGGTAATAGCTGAACTTTTCCGATTAAACCCTAAACGCGAACGGAATTTTTGCAAAATAAAAGAAACTTTCTAATAAATACATTACCATACCGCCTTAACTCTATGTAACTCACACTAATTACCATAACATACGCTAACAGTCTAACTCACACTAATTACCATAACATACGCTAACAGTCTAACTCACACTAATTACCATAACATACACTAACAGTCTAACTCACACTAATTACCATAACATACACTAACAGTCTAACTCACACTAATTACCATAACACTCTAACTCACTAATTACCATAACATACGCTAACAGTCTAACTCACACTAATTACCATAACATACGCTAACAGTCTAACTCACACTAATTACCATAACATACGCTAACACACGCTATAACTCTAACTCACACTAATTACCATAACATACGCTAACAGTCTAACTCACACTAATTACCATAACATACGCTAACAGTCTAACTCACACTAATTACCATAACATACGCTAACAGTCTAACTCACACTAATTACCATAACATACGCTAACAGTCTAACTCACACTAATTACCATAACATACGCTAACAGTCTAACTCACACTAATTACCATAACATACGCTAACAGTCTAACTCACACTAATTACCATAACATACGCTAACAGTCTAACTCACACTAATTACCATAACATACGCTAACAGTCTAACTCACACTAATTACCATAACATACGCTAACAGTCTAACTCACACTAATTACCATAACATACGCTAACAGTCTAACTCACACTAATTACCATAACATACGCTAACAGTCTAACTCACACTAATTACCATAACATACACTAACAGTCTAACTCACACTAATTACCATAACATACACTAACAGTCTAACTCACACTAATTACCATAACATACGCTAACAGTCTAACTCACACTAATTACCATAACATACACTAACAGTCTAACTCACACAATTACCATAACATACACTAACAGTCTAACTCACACTAATTACCATAACATATTACCATAACATACACTAACAGTCTAACTCACACTAATTACCATAACATACACTAACAGTGTAACTCACACTAATTACCATAACATACACTAACAGTCTAACTCACACTAATTACCATAACATACACTAACAGTCTAACTCACACTAATTACCATAACATACACTAATTGTCTAACTAGGCCAAGGTTCTCTAAGTGTTATTAGTTAGGTTATCAAGATCACCTGATAATTACTTTATACCAGGTGTTGATGGTCAGGTTAATGTAATATACGCGTCTGCTTAACCCAATATTACCTATGTTAATTACCGTACCTGTACTGTAGCACCTACTAGAGAATAATTTAAGTTAATAATTATAGGTATTGTTCACGCGTCTTTAGTTCGATCAAGAATGGCTCAAGAATCGTTCATTAGTTTATATAAAATCCCACCCGATAAAACATCCCCTCCAGGTGATTAAAACATACATCATTAGGTCAGGAAAGGCGGCAGTGTCATCGGCTACATACTGTACTCAACCTGATGTAAATATTGTATTCATAACTCCCCATTTGGCTGTAGAACAATGTACCTCAACCTCTGTGTCACCTGGTGTATATTTCAACACCTTGGATATAATACGACCTCTCTCTCTCTCTCTCTCTCTCTCTCTCTCTCTCTCTCTCTCTCTCTCTCTCTCTCTCTCTTATGTTGGATGGGGGAGAGGGGTGAATTTCATACAAAACTTTCATTCATTCAGTCAAATATTCATTCAGTCAGTCAGTCAGTCAGTCAGTCAGTCAGTCAGTCAGTCAGTCAGTCCACAGAGAAGATCCGTCAGACACAAGTATTGTTTCGTGAGTTTTAATCTGTTAATATATTAATCTGTTGACCTTGATAATGACCCTGTTAACCCGTTATAGGAAGTTAGGTCAATATTCAGAGTTAAAATAGACCTCTTCATGCTGACCTCGTCCAACTTGTCGACCAGCTGTAACGTCGAAGGTCACGGTCAGAGGTCACGGTCAGGAAGAGAGGTTTTCCACGGTGCTGTAAACTATTTTTGTGTCACTCCTTGCTCAGGATGCAAGAGTGTGCCCAATAAACTAGCCCCCTAGTGGAGCAAATTATATAATTATATAACTGTGGCTTTTGTTGATTAGTTGACATATATAGCGTGTGTGTGTGTGTGTGTGTGTGTGTCTGTCTTGTGTGACAGTAGTAATGTGTCAATGTCTGTCTGTCTGTCTGTCTGTCTGTCTGTCTGTCTGTCTGTCTGTCTGTCTGTCTGTCTGTCTGTCTGTGTCTACATATTTTGGTCAGTAAAAAATATCTCATTATAACAAGAGTATAAAAGTTGGGAAGGAAATTAAACCTTGCTCTTTATGCGTCGCCATTGTTCATGTGATCTCACCTAACCTAACACTAATCTAACTCTCCAAATTAATTCATTAACACCAAAATATTATTCGCTTTACACTGTCCTATATTATAAGAGAATTTATTTACTATACATGCAACATTTAGCTCAACCTATAGTACAGGTAGCTAACGCAAATGTTGTTGTTGTTGTTGTATTGTTGTAGTTGTATTATTGTTGTTGTAATTTTACTTCCCATTTTTATAGAGTTTATCAAATTTATCCGTGTCATCATTTTCTTTTCGTTTATTTAAGCTATTTTGTAGGATTATTTTAAACACTCGTGAACAATACTCAATGAAAATTAATTTAACTCACTAACAACCTCTATAACTCAATAAAACCTCTATAACTCACTAACAACCTCTATAACTCACTAACAACCTCTATAACTCACTAACAACCTCTATAACTCACTAACAACCTCTATAACTCACTAACAACCTCTATAACTCACTAACAACCTCTATAACTATCTAACAACCTCTATAACTCACTAACAACCTCTATAACTCACTAACAACCTCTATAACTCACTAACAACCTCCATAACTCACTAACAACCTCCATAACTCACTAACAACCTCCATAACTCACTAACAACCTCCATAACTCACTAACAACCTCTATAACTCACTAACAACCTCTATAACTCACTAACAACCTCTATAACTCACTAACAACCTCTATAACTCACTAACAAACTCTATAACTCACTAACAACCTCCATAACTCACTAACAACCTCTATAACTCACTAACAACCTCCATAACTCACTAACAACCTCTATAACTCACTAACAACCTCTATAACTCAGTAACAACCTCTATAACTCACTAACAACCTCTATAACTCACTAACAACCTCTATAACTCACTAACAACCTCTATAACTCACTAACAACCTCCATAACTCACTAACAACCTCTATAACTCACTAACAACCTCTATAACTCACTAACAACCTCTATAACTATCTAACAACCTCTATAACTCACTAACAGCCTCTATAACTCACTAACAACCTCTATAATTCTCTAGTAACCTCTATAACTCTCTAATAACCTCTATAACTCACTAGCAACCTCCATAACTCACTAACAACCCTAACTCTAATAACCTCCATAATCTTACTAACAACCCTATAACTCACTATCAACCTCAACTCTAACAACCTTTATAACCTACTAACAACCTCTATAACTCGCTAATAACCTCCATAACTCATCACCAACAACCTCTATAACTCACTAACAAACTCCCCAGGTAACTCACAACAACCTCCATAACACACTCAATGTCTCCCATAACTCACCAACAACCTTCATAAACTCACCAACAAACTCCATAGAATCTACCAACAACCTTTATAACTCAGCCAACAACCTCTATAACTCGCCAAGAACCCCATAACTCACCAACAACCCCTATAACTCACTAACAACCTCCATAACTCACCAACCTCTATAACTCACTAACAACTCCTATAACTCACTAACAACTCCATAACTCACTAACGACCTCTATAACTCACCAACAACCTCTATAACACACGAATAACCCCCTATAACTCACTTCAACAACCTCTATAACTCACTAACAACCTCTATAACTCACTAACAACCTCTATAACTCACTAACAACCTCTATAACTCACTACAACCTCTATAACTCACTAACAACCTCTATAACTCACTAACAACCTCTATAACTCACTAACAACCTCCATAACTCACTAACAACCTCTATAACTCACTAACAACCTCTATAACTCACTAACAACCTCTATAACTGACAGGAATATTGGCCAAGATAAGTTTCCCACTAAAAATTCCGTACCACAACATACGGTCTGAATATTAAATGCAAAAACAATAATAAAAACTGAATAAATAAGACGACAATATGTGTAGGAAAGGCGAGCAATTCTGACCCCTTGTGAATACTGTTGTGATGAGAAATTCAATATTTGGATTAGTTATTGGTTTTGCTGGTAAATTGTAGTCTGTCTGTCTGTCTGTCTGTCTGTCTATATGATTCCATTATCAATATTCTCTCTCTCTCTCTCTCTGGTTTTGCTTATTGCTAAATATTTCATCTATTTTATCTCCCCTCACGTACCTCGAGATTTACAACACTTATCTTGTTATTACTTCAGGGTTGAATTAAGGTCGGGGGATGGGACGATACTGTTTGTGTGTGTGTGTGTGTGTGTGTGTGTGTGTGTGTGTGTGTGTGTGTGCAGAGGTTGTTAGCGGCATCAAAACTATACAATGGCTTAGGAGATGAGGTGATTAACGCCACATCACAGTAACATTAACGTACCTATCTTAACCTAACCTAATCTAACTTTAACCACTAGTTCGATAATATTCCCATTTCGATACACTAACCATCTCGTGTAGGTGGTGTGGTGTGGCGGATGAGTGGGTACAGATGTCGCCCTTCTCATCTACGTTCACTGGTTCACGTCTGGTATACCCCTTGTCAACCCAGCTGTGAAATGGTACTAATGGTCTAATTTTCAGTGTGCTGTATCCACGCCGCCTCTCACTGACCATCAGGCTGACAGTAACCACTTCCACATGTCAGGGGATAACGTAACGATACCGGAATGATATCAGCTGCAAGAATACCTCACCTAACCCAACTTAACCTAATTTAATCTAAAACCTAGCCAAAACTAACGTAACCTAACGTAATCTAATCTAACCTAACCCAACCTAACCCGAGTCTAACTTATTCAAACCTAGCTTAATCTAACCTTATTTAACCTAATCTAAGCTAACCCAACCCATGTTAGAGCATAGAGGCGACAGGACTAATTCCGTGTCGCGAAAATACAAGGTCACTTACAAAATAAAAATACGGGTTATAAATGGAGGGGATTATGGGTAAGTGTGACTCATTTAGCAGAATAGTGACATGACAACGGGACCCAGGCAGCGTGACAAACATTTAATGACAACGTGAATGACAGTGTGTGTGTGCAGTCATTGGTGTTACAAGTTGTGTTGGTATTGATCTTCTTCTGGTTAGGTTAGGTGAGGTTTGATTAGGTTAGGTTAGGTTTGATTAAAGTAGTTGTTTTGGATCTGTTTAGGTTAAGGTACGGATAATTATTTTACCTGTACTGTCTTTACCAATTCATTTTGGTTTTTTGGGTGTACAGTAATTATGTAATTCTTGGACATACAGTATATCACCATCTATATCTGAGTTGATATACCAACGTTATATAATTTTATATATAATTAATCTTTTAATTAAGTGACGTCAAATGATTTAGTTATATAATAATGGGATATATTCATCTTCATATCTACCTTAAGGCAACACATGAACGGTCATCACCCTACCTGTACTCTATACTTAATTAAGCTTTACACCTGTATATCTTAATAAACTATCTGGCTTTAATCCCATTACCCAAATTTCTAATATATCGATAAATTGGCCACTTGATAATGGCTTCTCAGTTTAAATTCTTTGCCCAAATTTCGAATAATACGAGACCTGAGACACACTACCTTATCTCCGGGTTGTTTACAGAGCAAAATAAGACCTCTGACAGCACGCGATCCATCAACTGGGTTCACTACACGTCTCTTCACTGTTGTTGAATTTCCGTGTTGGCAGAGGATAACGTAACGATAACTTAATCTAAATTAACTTAACCTAACCTAGCTTACCTAGCCTAACTTGACCTAACCTAGCTTACCTAGCCTAACTTGACCTAACCTAGCTTACCTAGCCTAACTTGACCTAACCTAGCTTACCTAGCCTAACTTAACCTAGCTTATCCTAATCTAACCTGACGTTATTATTCTTGTAACATATAACTGCAAATAATTAAGACTAAACGTTGACTTATAACCCCTAAAAGTTAACAATATGACCGGGAAATAATCAGATTTCTCCCTGATGACACACTACTGACACACAGATATTTACCTGAACCCCGTCACGTCAGTTAAGACACTGGCTGAACGGCTGCTGACCTCCCTGACGGCTGACGAACTTGACATAATCTTGTAAAATCGAAAAAAAAAATATCACTTCCCAAAAGTTCCTGAGTTCATCACTTGGGTCAAATCAACACACACTGAAGTATAACATTTATCTAAGTAGTGTCCGTCATGGCTCTGTTACAAGACGTTACATTGCGTTACCAAGACGATTAATGGGTTCCTGTTACTAAATTCACATGTTCTTTTTTTTTGGGGGGGGGGGGTTTATTGTCTTCTTTAATTACACTTTATTCGTTATTAGTCGATGTTGAGAGGGTGTTTAGGAATGTGTCCCCCGTTGTGATGCGTAAGTGAGGTCTGGCAGCCGCGTTGTTGTGGTGGTGGAGGGAGTCACATGGTCTAGCTGAAGCTGGAGCGGCACGCGGCCTGACCCACACCTCGGACGTCACCACCAACACTGACTCCCTCCCTCCCTGACTGCTCTCCTTCTTCCTCCCTTACCGCCATTCCCTCCCTCACCGCCAACCCTCCCTCACCGATATTCCCTCCCTCACCGCCAGTCCCTCCCTCATCGCCACTCCCTCCTTCACCGCCACTCTCCCCTCGCCACTCTCCCACTGTCACTCCATCCCTCAACCCCTACTCCTCCTCACCGCCATTCCTCCTAACCACCACCTCCTCACCGCCACTCCCTCCCTCACCGCCACCCTCCCTGTCGCCACTCCCTCCTTCACCGTCACTCCCCTCCCCCCACCTTCATTCCATCCTCAACCCCTACTCCTCCCTCACTGCCACCCCCTCCCTCATCACCACCCTCCTTCACCGTCACTCCCTCCCTCACTCCCATTCCATCCCTCAACCCCTACTCCCTCCCTCACCGCCACTCCCTCCCTCATCGCCACTCCTTCCATCACCGCCACTCCCTCCCCACAGTCACAGGTAGATGGACCTTCTGGTAAAGAGACAGATACCCCCCCCCACCCCAACTAAGGCCCCAAAGCTTAATAGTTTGACCCGTAACAGTTCTCAACCGATCTCCTCTGGCGGCAGAAACTGGGTCCAGCGCTCACTCACTTGTACACACACGTTATCTCTGTACCTTCCTAGCAGCAGCCGCGTGTGACTAAAGGTCTGCTTGTCTTTATAACCGGTTTAGAATGCTCTCGTCTTTACCGGTTATGAAATTTACCTTGACTATCTTCATCATGGTCTCGTGGTGTTTGTGTCCTCGTCTCGTGGTGTTTGTGTCCTCGTCTCGTGTGTCCTCGTCTCGTGGTGTTTGTGTCCCTCGTCCTGTGGTGTGCTCTGTGTCCCTCGTCCTCTGTGGTGCTCTAGGTCCCCGTCTTGTGGTGCTAGGTCCCTGTCCCCTGCAGGTTTGTATCCCCGTCCCCGTGGTGCTCCAGGTCCCTCGTCCCGTGGTGTTTGTGTCCCTCGTCCTGTGTGGTGGCTTCAGGTCCCTCGTCTCGTGGTGTTTGTGTCCCTGTCTTGTGGTGTTTGTGTCCCTCGTCTCGTGGCAGTTTGTGTCCCTCGTCTCGTGGTGTTTGTGTCCCTGTCTCAGAGGTTTGTGTCCCTGTCTCGTGGTGCTGTGTCCTGTCTCTGTGGTGTTTGTGTCCTCGTCTGTGGCGGTTTGTGTCCTCGTCTCGTGGTGTTTCAGGCTCGTCTTGTGGTGTTTGTGTCCCTGTCCTGTGGAAAGTTCGGTGTCCTCGTCTCGTGTGTTTGTGTCCCTCGTCTTAGAAGTTTGTGTCCTCGTCTCGTAGTGTTTGTGTCCTCGTCCCGTGGTGTTTGTATCTTCGTCTCATTAGTATTATGTTTGTGACGATGATGATAAGTTACCAAGTCATGTTGCTATTTATATTTACATATTGGTATATGACATATTCATTCACTCTTTGTTCTGCTATTTATCGCCTCTCTCTCATAGGTGCAGATCTCAGAGTAAGGAGGCGTGAAATGCGTTGATTGATGTCTGTGAATTATTATCAGGACGAGTCTGGAGTCTCGATACCATCTTTGTTGCCAACTATCTATCTTTCTCTGTCCGTTAGTGTCTGTCTGTCTGTGGTTTTCTGTCTATTTGTATGTTTGTTTTTATGTCTCTTTGTCTGTGTCTGTCTGCCTGTCTGTCTGTCTGTCTATTTTTATGTTTTTCTATCTCTTTGTCTGTGTGTTTGTCTGTGTTTGTTTTTGTCTGTTTGTCTGTCTATCTGGCTGTATGTTTTTCTGTCTCTTTGCCTGTCTGTGTTTCTGTCTTTGTCCTTTTTCTATACATCATTTACTTTATTTCATATTTTGGGCCAAGATTCAGTTGCTGGGTAATTCGTGGCCGTAATGACACACGGAAGATTTTATCTATTCAATGATATTATTCGCTAACTATGGGTTTCCCAGGTGTGATTTTGGTGTTTTTGTGTTATTATGGAAGTGTTTAATTAGCTAAAAAACCTTAAATTCCAATTCAGAGAGAAAAGTATATTTCTGTGTAAAATTTCTTAAGGATATCCAGTAGCACACACACACACACACACACACACACACACACACACACACACACACACACACACTAATTAACACAAGTTTCAGTCTTATCCCAGCTTAATTATCTTAGGCAGGTAATGTTTCTCTCCCTTGCCTATTAACCAAATCTTATCAAACTTTAATTTCCTGAATGTCAGCCAATAAGCAGTGAGCTCTCTCTCTCTCTCTTTTTCTTTCTGTGTATGTATGTATGTATGTATGTATGTATGTATGTATCCCATTTTGTCTATCAATCCGTTTATATTTTATTATCTCCATCTCTCTCTTTATCTCTCCTTTTTCTCTCCTCACTCTTACTCTTGGTGGGGGAAAGGGGGCGGTGTGTGTGTAGGTAAAGGATGCTTCCCTTCATAACCTAACCTAACCAACAGACGCCCACCACCACCACCCTTCATAACCTGACCGGAAATGAAACAGTGTCAGCCATGTTTAGTGACCACGCGCACTCACCGCCATCCATGATAACAAGTCGAGAGAAAAAGTGGTGTCATCTTAGCTGATAAATAAGAATACAATTTCCTGTAGTCACCCCCTACACCCACACCCACTCCCCCCCCCCCTCCCCCTCCCCCTATCATTCTCATGCCGACAGTGTAGGGGAGGAGAGAGGGGCGTCAAGATGCCCTTCATATCTTAATAATGGGGGGGGGGGGGGGGACCTAGTCTTGTTTCTGTGTCTAGCTGAAGGTTCGTCTTGTTCCTACGTTTAGGTGTCAATGCGAACCGTGACCTAAAACCTGCAGGTTGGCGACTGCCGCTGGGAGCCCTGTCAGCCGTCACGCGACCATAAACGGGATTTCTCATCAAGCCAACTTTATGAGCCCGTTTGAAGAGGACCTGCTCCGGGCTTTTATGATTTCGCCAGGAACCTGTAAATTTTTTCCTCGGGTTTGGAATGTTTACTTCAGTATTATACAAAAAATCCGGAAAAAATGCTGAAAAAATTCGTTGAGGCAGCGTTTATATTTTCTTCAAGATCACGTTTTACTTTTCTTTCTTTCTTCCCCCCTCCCCCTCTCTGTCTGTTTATCTGTCTCTCTGTCTCTCTACATATCTTTCTCCTTCCTCTGATTCATAGCCAAAAGCAAATCCTCCCCGTATCTCTCTGTCCACCTCTCCCTACTCGTCATATGGCAGAATGCGATGAACCGTTGAACAGAATATCATTATTTATGTGATGTATGTTTAGAAAGCACACAAAAAAATAGTGCCACATACCTCACACCTGCCACACACCTCAACACCTGCCACACACCTCAACACGTGCCACCACACTTCAACACGTGCAGCACACAGCTCCATGTTGACCACACCTTCTACGCACCTCAAATCCCAACCCCATAGCAACATTTACCAAACCCCATCACACACTATACTGCTGGGAAACTGACAGCTACACCCGACACAAGCAGCGGCAAACTGTTCGCTCTTTTGTTCTAGTCTGGACTCTATCGAGAGACGAGAAGAATAACAATATCGAAGCTTTTTATATACGTGGACTCGTCGACGATTTTTTGACAAGTGTGTCAGGAAAACTTAAAGAAAGAATCAGTCACCACGGGGTTAAACTCTACTAAAAGACGAAAGTGATCCAAGTTCATCAATCAGAAGTAGGAACAAGTCTTTCACCAGCACGAGATCATGTAACTTGGTAGAAGCGTCAATTGTCCAACAATGTTGGATATACCAATAGAGGCGAATCCAGGGAGGAAGGCCCAGGACAGGAAGGACCAGGTCAGGAAGGACCAGGACAGGAAGGACCAGGACAGGAAGGACCAGGGAGGAAGGCCCAGGACAGGAAGGACCAAGGACCAGGGAGGAAGGCCCAGGACAGGAAGGCCAGGTCAGGAAGGACCAGGACAGGAAGGACCAGGGAGGAAGGGCCCAGGACAGGAAGGACCAGGACAGGAAGGACCAGGACAGGGAAGGACCAGGAGGCCCAGGACAGGACCAGGGAGGAGGCAGGACAGGAAGGAGGACAGGCCAGGACCAGGGGAGGACAGACAGGAAGGACCAGGAGGAAGGCCCAGGGAGGAAGGACCAGGACAGGAAGGACCAGGACAGGAAGGACAGGAGGAAGGCCCAGGACAGGAAGGACCAGGTCAGGAAGGACCAGGGAGGAAGGACCAGGACGGGAAGGACCAGGGAGGAAGGCCCAGGACAGGAATGACCAGGACAGGAAGGACCAGGGAAGGACCAGGACCAGGACAGGACAGGAGGAAGGACCAGGATGAAGAAGGACCAGGACACAGGAAGGACCAGGTCAGGAAGGACCAGGTCAGGAAGGACCAGGACAGGAAGGACCAGGACAGGAAGGACCAGGACAGGAAGGATCAGGACAGGAAGGACCAGGTCAGGAAGGACCAGGACAGGAAGGGGGGACAGGACAGGAAGGACCAGGACAGGGAAGGACAGGAAGGATCAGGACAGGGGAAGGACCAGGACAGGAAGGACAGGGAAGGAAGGAAGGACCGAAGGAGGACTGAAGGACCAGGACAGGAAGGACCAGGTCAGGAAGGACCAGGTCAGGGCAGGACAGGAAGGACCAGGTCAGGAAGGACCAGACAGGAAGGATCAGGACAGGAAGGACCAGGTCAGGAATGACCAGGACAGGAAGGACCAGGTGGGAAGGACCAGGACAGGAAGGACCAGGACAGGAAGGACCAGGACAGGAAGGACCAGGACAGGAAGGACCAGGACAAGAAGGACCAGGACAGGAAGGACCAGGACAGGAAGGACCAGGACAGGAAAGACCAGGACAGGAAGGACCAGGACAGGAAGGACCAGGTCAGGAAGGACCAGGACAGGAAAGACCAGGTCAGGAATGACCAGGACAGGAAGGACCAGGACAGGAAGGACCAGGTCAGGAAGGACCAGGTCAGGAAGGACCAGGACAGGAAGGACTACCAATATGAAGGTTACACCACCAGGGGGGCCACTCACAGTACACAACCAAAGGTCAGAGAATCAAAGGTGTTTAATAAGATAAAAGGATCACCCCATAAAAAACATACTGAAGGGGACGACACCAGGCAACAACAAAGAGGCTATATAGTCAACCCTCCATACTTGGTGACCATTAAGTCGTGAAGCAGGACTACAGTTGCTTACAATAGTTCAACAAAATATACAGTGACATTAAGAAGAGTACAGCTGTGTATTTACAATATCCACGCCATGACAAAACTATGGTTGGTGCACATAATACTTGACAAAGCTGACAAAATCTCTCGAGCCCTGGATAAAGAAGCACAAGTTTGCACCCAACCATGTTATAAAGAAGAGTTATATAATGCATAGAAAATATTTATACGGTAGATAGGAAGAAAAGTAAACTGTAAAACTGTAAAATATTGTTTCATGTGTGAAGGTACAAACTAAGCCTATTAATCCCATATCTGTAGCTAAGAACAAGACCTAACAGTAATCTCTGCTAAGTCCACACTACAGCAGGTCACACTACCAAGACCTGCGCCTTAATAATTTACTGTACACTCGCTGCAAAAAAAGATTCCTCGCGGAAGGAATCAATGAATTTCAAAATGAACACCGCTACTCCTGTTGTCTCAGTTGTCAAAATCCTTCGTCCTTTGTCATATTGTCTAACGCAAAATCGTAAAGATATTTTGTTGGAGCGAATGTTATGTACTGTACCTCACTCCTGGAGCGGTTCTGTATCACTAAGTTTCTTTACATATTTTCGTCAATCTTGTGCACACAATAATTCAAGAGTCTCAGAGAACATCGAAACTATAATACTTTAATAAGTTTCTGTACATTAATGAAAGTTGACTGCCAAAACCCATTATACTAATTTCTTTTTACAGGTTGCCTCTGTCTGTCTGTCTGTCTGTCTGTATAGACCCTAAGTACCTGTCTGCTCAGGTGGAGATTAAATCATTCTAATAAAGCAAATTGCCTAAAATACTCTATTACAGTGTACGGTGAATGAAATTAAAACATTATAAGTGCTTCATATAAGAGAATGCTTAGTGGTGGGGATTTTATCAGTGAGGAAAAAACTGGCAAAGTCATCAAGGATTATGTTTTGACTGCCTTCGTGGAGGGAGGGAGTAAGAGGTGAGGTACTGGGAGGAAGAGAGGGTAGGGTGGAAGCGATGGAGAAAGGAGTGAGATGCTGGGAAGGAAAGAGAAAGGGCGAGAAGGAGTGGAGGGTACGGGGGGAGGGTATAAGGAGAGAGTGGTAGGGAGGGAGAGAGGGGGAGATGCTGGGAAGGAAAGAGGAAGGGCGAGAAGAGTGGAGGGTACGGGGGGAGGGTATAAGGAGAGAGGGAGAGAGAAGGGGGAGATGCTGGGAAGGAAAGAGGAAGGGCGAGAAGGAGGAGGGCATGGGGAGGGTATAAGGAGAGAGTGGTAGGGAGGGAGAGAGGGGGGAGATGCTGGGAAGGAAAGAGGAAGGATAGAACGATCAGAGCAAGAACTCCTTCAAAGACTCCCACCAGATAACGACAACAACCATACATGGTTCCCAAAAGGTTACCAAATCTCAAAAGGTCCACTACCCCCCCCCCTGATCTATACGGCGAGCCAATAGACAACCTCCCGAGACCAGCATCCGCTAGTAGGGTCGGCGGAATATGAAACAAGGCCCTTAAAACACCCATATATGGGACAGGGTAGGATGTCTAGTGCCTGTACCGACAGACAATAACTAACCCATGACACAACCCTAACACACTATTAGCTTAGCTAGGCGGTCAGCACGCCCTCTCTTACCTCCTCCTAAATTTCTTCAATTTCCGAACTATAACCTCCTTCCCCCACCTCTAATCTTATTTCACCCTCCTTTCTCAACAAAAAAAGTGGGAGGGAGCGAGGGAGTGAGAGGTGAGGTACTGGGTTGCGGGGAGGTCACTAATGGCTCAGGCTTGACGGTAATCCTCCTGACTTTAACCTTTTATGTTGCTATGAACACCTTCCCTCTCCTCCTACCATCCCCCCTTCCTACCTTCCCTCTCCTCCTACCATCCCCCCTTCCTACCCTCCCTCTCCTTCTCCCCCCACCTATTAGTATGACACACTGAGATCAGCTGATGCTGTGACAGGGAAACACTGGAGGTTGAATTAGAAAAACTCTCAGCGAATAACGTCATAATCCTTCTTTATACAATAAGGTCGACCAGTACGAGCTTAATTCCCTGGAAATTTCGACTCTACGCTCACATGGGGTTTAACTCTTTATTACCATCATCCCTTACACATCTGGTCCACCCAGCTGTTAATAACGCTGACAGGAGCATCGCCCTTCCTAAACTCTTGTTGTTGAAAATTGTGAGTAAAGAGAAAAAACAAAAGAGGCAAATTTGTTTTCTCTGTCCTGGGTAATTTTGTCACTGAAAATCTCCTACTTACTGATGCTGGCCAATTATTATTATTATTATTATTATTATTATTATTATTATTATTATTATTATTATTATTATTATTATTATTATTATTATTATTATTATTATTATTATTATTATTATTATTATTATTATTATTATTATTATTATTATTATTCGTAGTAGTAACATATTTTATTTTATTATTTTATTATTTATTAACCTTATCTTTGTTATCATTTACACCTAACCTGACCTAATTCTAACTCAATATATCCTACCTCAAACCTGAACTAACCTAACCTACCCCTAAAATAACCCCACTTCACTAAAGACGCAGTTTTAAGTGTGATAATAATTCAAGTTCAGTTTCTCTCTCGTCACGCTTTCATTTCTTTCCCCACCATGCCCAAGGTCAGCTGGGAACACCTCCTATTGGATGCAACGCTGAGACAGGAATACCAACCTCACGAAAGTGTACAGGGTTACCACCAACCTTACGAAACTTTGCACGAATACCATCAACCTTACGAAATTTTGCACGAATACCACCAACCTTACGATACTTTGCACGAATATCACCAACCTTACGAAACTTTGCACGAATACCACCAACCTTACGAAACTTTACACGAATATCACAAACCTTACGATACTTTGCACGAATATCAGATTCCCAGAAAGAGAGAGAGAGAAAGAGGGCGAAGAGAGAGCGAGGGGGATATTACAGATCCAAGAGAAAGCGAGAGAGTAGAAAAAATAAAGGTTTACAAGAGAGAGAAAGAGAGAGAGAGTGAGAAATACGAGGATGTTGTGAGTTAAGTTTGCGTAATTCCACCTACCTTATTTGCATAACCCCCAAATCGAAACTTTACTACCTCGCGCTAGCCGAGTGTAAACTTCAATATGCAGTAAGAAACGATAGTGATCTCCCTTCCACCTCCACCATTTACATTAACTTACAGCAAAAACTGACTCAGCAGGGTTGGAGGGGGGAGGGAGGGGGAAGATGGATCAGCCAGCCCTTCCCACAGCACTAAGGTGTACACTCGCAACAAAAAAGTATCTTTACGGAGGGCTGCGATGAATTTCAAATTGAACACCACGACTCCACTTGTCTCGGTAGGATACTCAAAATTCTTCGTCCGTTGTGTTATATTGTCTCACAAAATATTATAAAGATATTTTTTGGAGCGCGTGTACGGTCCTAAGTCAGCAGTGTCGTGGGGCAGCTCTGTCCAAGCTCTATGGTCTGCTCTATGTACTGTACTTAATTCATCTGAAGGAAAGGGGTCCTGACTCAGCAAGACCTTGGAGGCCACGGTTTTATTACTTTTTAACTTGTGGTTGAGTTAATAAAAGTTGGTGATGCTGTTCTTGTGGTGGTGTTGAGTTACTGTACTGCTGTTCTGGTGGTGGTGCTATCCACTTTATCACCCTGACTCAACAGACGTACAGCTGCTGTAACTACTAACGTAACTCATTAACAGCAGCAGCAGCAGCACACAACAAACACAAATGATCACCATCGGAATTTCAACGAGGCGATATAATCACTACAAGCGGGGATTTCTGGCTGAGGTACAGAGTATGAAAAGGATTACATTACTAAGGATTACCAAGCTACATGAAGTTAATCGCTAGGAGTATTATGGGGATTAATATTTTGCACTAGTCATTAGCTATGTACGTGAGCGAGTGAGTTAGACTAGGGCCGTCATGGACCAGGTTTGGGCTACCTTGTGCAATGTTTTAGGGACGGTACTGTACCAATCAGCTTTACTTTGTGAGATGCCTTTACTCTGCCACGGGTTATGACACTTGCCCCTACAAAAAGACTTCAGAGAGGTAGTGGTTACTCCGTTTTCTTTTCTTTCTTAAGTTTCCTGTCTGGTCGGGTGATATCTCAGGCACATATTGAGTTATGAATTTATGAGTTATGAATCTGAAATTTGGTCACAATAATGACCAAGTGATGTGTGAACAAAGTTTATAATTTTACTTTTTTACTAATAATTTGTTTAATGTATGTCATGGGGAGGTGTATAAACACTTTTTTCCCCTAATCATCTACCGCTTACTTTATGTTCCTAAACGCATGACACAAAGCCCATCAGGCCAATTTGCATACGATTTTCATAATGTGAGAGAGAGGAGACTCCCAAAAGACCTCATGAATTGTGGTTCTGACAGGAGAGAGAAATCGTGGAGCAGCCTTCAGTGTCCCGTTTGTTATGTCCTTGATAATTTTGTCTGAGTGTATGTGTGTAGCTCATCCTATATAATATGGCAAGTCTACTATTGCAGCCCTATACTATGGCAACTAATTACTATGGCAACTATTAACTATGGAAAGTCTTTACTATGGTAACCCTATACTATGAAAACTGTGTACTATGGCAACTCTATACTAAGGCAACTGTGTATTATGGCAACTCTATACTAAGGCAACTCTATACTATGACAACTGTGTACTATGGCAACTCTATACTAAGGCAACTCTATACTATGACAACTGTGTACTATGGCAACTCTATACTAAAGCAACTCTATACTATGACAACTGTGTATTATGGCAACTCTCTACACTCATAGTCAACATAAAGTCACTCTGGATAAATCATTTGGTAAGATAAGTAAATTCAAGAATTGTATTTCACGATAGTTTTATCAGATCGTAGTTTTTGTTAGCTTCCAGAGGCTCGCCTTGAGAGATAGAATGTGTCAGTGAGAGATGGATGAATAATTTACATGGTAATTTCGTCTGGTAAAAAAGTCTATAATAATTCGTATATGAAGAACTGTAGCGTCACTATTTCTTCATTACTTAACTAAAGCAAAATACCGAAGTAGAAGATGAAAGATTCCTGCAATACGGACGACTCTTATTATTTCTGTAAATAAGAAACGAGAATAATAAGATCCAGAGCTTATTTTTCGTTTTTCTATGACTTGAAAGAAAGTGGATATTAGGGGAAACTCTTTCAAACATGAGATGGCAAATGACATGTGTTGTAATTTTATTTATTAAGACAATACAATGCGTATAAATTACTACGATTTATTAAGCATTACATAAAATTTTACCCATCAACCTCTCAAATGACGAATACTGAGTGATTATAATTAGGATAAAACCAAGGCTGCTGTAATATCCGTGTTCTACAACCTGAGAACTTATCTTTTGACGGAGTAACTACTTCAGATATGACCAAGTACTACACTGTGTATGAATTACCAAGAGAGAGAGAGAGTCAGAAAGCTAAACCTATTATACCCTTAGGTGATAATTCCCTTCAATTGCATCTATAAGGCGCCAATTCAGATAGGTTCTAAGTTCAGAAGATTTATGGGTAACTAATGCAAATTTATGCCTAGATTTGCATTCCAACAAGCGGAGGAGGAGACATAAGGCCTCTCTCTCCTGCCTAATACCCAAATTCAGCGGGTAATATAATGGAGCTCACTCACATAATTTGGGAGGTGGGGGTCTTCCATGTTCTCACGAGTGGGTAGACAAAGAGAGAGAGAGAGAGAGAGAAAGCATAAACACTACACTGCTATAACCCTCTCCTCCTTGTATGGGTTGTGAATCAAAGGAAAACAGAAAGGTGAAGAAAGGGGCAGGGAGGGGACGGGGAGGGGCGGGAGGGGACGGGGAGGGGGGGGGGACGGGAGGGGGGAGGGGGAGGGGGGGGGAGGGGGACGGGGGGGAGGCGGGGAGGGGCGGGGGAGGGGCAGGAGGGGGCGGGGAGGATAGGAAACCACCAAGAGATATCACTTTAACACCAGGTACACACATTCCAGTTCTATTATTCACGTGTCTACATAAACCCTCTTCATCGTGGTCAACAAGGTGACACATCCCATGAAACGACAATTTTTCTGACGATGAACGAGAGTCTCAGGTGTGGTTGTGTTGCCAATGTTCTTCTTCTTAAAATGGGGGTTCGAATCCCTCTCCCAGAATACCCTCATCCCTTGGGCTATTAACTTCATCTTATATCTACTTCAGTTGACTCGGATGCGACCCGCCGTGTTTGCCCAGCTTGAGGGGTATGTTTGTTAGTCTGATTAAAAACAGACGGACTCCACTCTGAGGCTGTGGCGTTCGTGGTCTTGTTATCGAAAGTAATATGAATAGTGTTGATTTTACCAACGATACTACTACTACTACTACAATCTCCCCTTATAGCCACACGTTCTCCACCATTTTATCACCTAACTATGCGAATACAAAAGGATCTACCCTCGCTGAGTTAGTTAACCGCAGATCTATGCGACTTTCAGTGACTGTTGTCTCATAGTCAATGTCTGCGACTGTTGCTAGCTTAGGGGCCGATGATCTCGGTCTTCTGAGGCAAAACAATGCAGACTTAAGTAGAGAGAAGGACAGGCGACATCTCAACCAGGCTGCAACGTAGCTTCTGGGCTGCTGCTTCTGCTCAAATAACACCTCAGCCAGTCTGGCGTAGAAGCATCTTGTACATAGGTCCCACCCCGCCAGATGTTGTGAACACCAAAGAAATGAAGTTACCTTAATCCATATTCTGTATTTTCGTTCCTACTGTGTGCAGCCTCGAGAGACAAGTCACGGTGACATGCGACCATGGGGTCGAATATCCTGATATCAAACAAGACCCTAGATGGTGTCACTGAAACACTTCATACAGGGACAACAGATGACATCATTAGAGGTGACGAAGGACATGTATTCCAGTACTGAAGTTAAGAATCAGTCGGATGTTGAGCTGCACTGAACAACACATAACACTCGAATTGTTAAACCACACATCCTTCTTCTCTGTAATAACAGCATCTTAGCTTTCAATGCCACTCGGTGCAGCGGAATCTGAATGTCCCCGCCGCTGGGAAACAAACTACAACCCACAACACGACACACAGATGAAGGACCCACCTCCCCCAGAGCGGATCATGCTGGCGGAGAAGCAGTAATATGGACTCAGGACTCTCTATTAACCAAGTGTTGACAGAAGACACACAGTAAATGCTTTACGATGGATAGAGTCTCTGTGTCTGTCCTGGGTGGCGAAGGAATGTCAGCTGGTGTACAGTGTGTGTGTGTGTGTGTGTGTGTATGTGGAGTTGATTTTAGCTCATCCTATTGGTTCTCGAAGCGTGATGTTGGGATAGCCAAGGTGACGACGCTACCTGAGTCACGTTATTTCAAGCAAGATAAAGTTCATGATAAAGGTAATAAGATCAGAAGTAATAACAATAACAGTGATAATAATAATCAAAATAATAATAGATAATAATAACAAAAAATACAAATAATAATAATAATAATAACGAAAATAACCATAATAATAATAAATATCAACAATAACCAAAATAATGATAAATAATAATAATAAAATAATAATAATATTAATAAATGTGTAAGCAAGATGTACGTCAAGAGACAGGTTGTGGTGAAGTATGCAGCTGCCAGCGTCTTTATCACCGCCTTACTGGATTATCTAAGAGTTATGATCACTCAGGGAGGAAAGTGGCTCTCCTTATGCTTACACTTACGACCAATGACCATTAGTAGCTATTAGAGGCGGTGTGAGAGAGAGAGAGAGAGAGAGAGAGAGAGAGAGAGAGAGAGAATAATGTAGGATTGACAAAAGAAAGTGGATTAGAACGGCCAAACACAACAAACGGGGGAATGACTGGAGACTAACGAAGAACAACAATAACAATAACAACAAGTAGAAGAACAAGAACAAGAGGCAGAAGTGAACGATATCTGGAGACCGCTTGGTATTCCCGAGGTCTCCCCCCTGAGCTCTTACGGGGCTTTGTCACCTCTAAAAGGACCAATTGGCTCCCAGTAACACCTCCCGAACGTCCAGTATAAAAATTGGGAACTGGGAGTCTTGTTGGAGCGACGGGTGATGGTGACGTAGGGGGTCAGTGTGAGGTTATGGTGATGATGGTGGGTGATGGTGTTGGGGTGGTGGTGAATGATGAGGTCTGACGATGGTGGTGTGGGTGGTGGTGAATGATGAGGTCTGACGATGGTGGTGTGGGTGGTGGTGAATGATGAGGTCTGACGATGGTGGTGTGGGTGGTGGTGAATGATGAGGTCTGACGATGGTGGTGTGGGTGGTGGTGAATGATGAGGTCTGACGATGGTGGTGGGTGATGGTGTTGGGGGTGGTGGGTGAATGATGAGGTTATAGATGATGGTGGGTGATGGTGTTGGGTGGTGTGAATGATGAGGTCTGACGATGGTGTTGGGGGGTGATGGTGAATGATGAGGTCTGACGATGGTGGTGTGTGGGTGGTGGTGAATGATGAGGTCTGACGATGGTGGTGTGGGTGGTGGTGAATGATGAGGTCTGACGATGGTGGTGGGTGATGGTGGTGGGTGAATGATGAGGTCTGACGATGGTGGTGTGGTGGTGGTGAATGATGAGGTCTGACGATGGTGGTGGGGGTGGTGGTGAATGATGAGGTCTGACGATGGTGGGTGGTGGTGAATGATGAGGTCTGACGATGGTGGTGGGGGGTGGTGGTGAATGATGAGGTCTGATGATGGTGGTTGGGTGGTGGGGTGGTGGTGAATGATGAGGTCTGGACGATGGTGGTGGGTGGTGAATGATGAGGTCTGACGATGGTGGTGGGGTGGTGGTGAATGATGAGGTCTGACGATGGTGGTGGGGGTGATGGTGGGGGTGAATGATGAGGTCTGACGATGGTGGTGGATGATGGTGGTGGGTGGTGAATGATGAGGTCTGGACGATGGTGGTGATGATGGTGTGGGTGGTGGTGAATGATGAGTCTGCGATGGTGTTGGGGGTGATGGTGAATGATGAGTCTGACGATGGTGGTGTGGTGGTAGAATGATGAGGTCTGACGATGGTGGTGGGTGGTGGTGAATGATGAGGTCTGACGATGGGTGGTGGGTGGTGGTGAATGATGATCGATGTGTGAAGTGGTGGTGAGATGAGGTCTGACGATGGTGGTGGGGGGTGGTGAATGATGAGGTCTGACGATGGTGTTGGGTGATGGTGAATGATGAGGTCTGACGATGGTGTGGTGTGGGTGGTGGTGATGATGTCTGACGATGGTGGTGTGGGTTGGTGAATGATGAGGTCTGACGATGGTGGGTGATGGTGGTGTGGGTTGGTGAATGATGAGGTCTGACGATGGTGGTGGGATGGTGGTGAATGATGAGGTCTGACGATGGTGGTGGGGGGTGGTGAATGATGAGGTCTGACGATGGTGGTGGTGGGTGGTGGTGAATGAGAGGTCTGACGATGGTGGGGTGATGGTGGTGTGGGTGGTGGTGAATGATGAGCTGACGATGGTGGTGTGTGGTGAATGATGAGGTCTGACGATAAGGGGTGGTGAATGATGAGGTCTGACGATGGTGGTGGATGATGGTGGTGTGTGGGTGGGAATGATGAGGTCTGACGATGGTGGTGGGTGATGGTGAATGATGAGGTCTGGACGATGGTGGTGGATGATGGTGGTGGGTGGTGGTGAATGATGAGGTCTGACGAGGTGGATGATGGTGGTGGTGGTGGTGAATGATGAGGTTCGACGATGGTGTTGGGGGTGATGGTGAATGATGAGGTCTGACGATGGTGGTGATGATGGTGGTGTGGGTGGTGGTGAAGATGAGGTCTGACGATGGTGGTGGATGATGGTGGTGTGGTGGTGGTGAATGATGAGGTCTGACGATGGTTTTGGGTGATGGTGGTGTGGGTGGTGGTGAATGATGAGGTCTGACGATGGTGGTGATGATGGTGGTGTGGGTGATGGTGAATGATGAGGTCTGACGATGGTGGTGGATGAAGGTGTGGGTGGTGGTGAATGATGAGGTCTGACGATGGTTTTGGTGATGGTGTGGGTGGTGAATGATGAGGTCTGGACGATGGTGGGGGGGTGGGAATGATGGCGACGATGGTGGTGGGTGATGGTGGGGGTGGTGGTGAATGATGAGGTCTGACGATGGTGGTGGGTGATGGTGGGGTGGTGGTGAATGATGAGGTCTGAATGGTGGTGGGTGATGGTGGGGTGGTGAATGATGAGGTCTGACGATGGTGGTGGGTGATGGTGGGGGTGGTGAATGATGAGGTCTGACGATGGTGATGGTGGGGTGGTGGTGAATGATGAGGTCTGACGATGGTGGTGGGTGATGGTGGGGGTGGTGGTGAATGATGAGGTCTGACGATGGTGGTGGGTGATGGGGGTGGTTGAATGATGAGGTCTGACGATGGTGGTGGTGATGGTGGTGACGATGGGGTGATGGTGGGGGTGGTGGTGAATGATGAGGTCTGACGATGGTGGGTGATGGTGGGGTGGTGGTGAATGATGAGGTCTGACGATGGTGGTGGGTGATGGTGGTGGTGAATGATGAGGTCTGACGATGGTGGTGGGTGATGGTGTGGTGGGAATGATGAGGTCTGACGATGGTGGGGTGATGGGTGGTGGTGGTGAATGATGAGGTCTGACGAGGTGGTGGGGGTGGTGGTGAATGATGAGGTCTGATGATGGTGGTGGGGTGATGGTGGTGAATGATGAGGTCTGACGATGGTGGTGGGGGTGGTGGGGGTGGTGGTGAATGATGAGGTCTGACGATGGTGGTGTGGTGGTGAATGATGAGGTCTGACGATGGTGGTGGGGTGATGGTGGTGTGGGTGGTGGTGAATGATGAGGTCTGACGATGGGTGTGTGGGTGGTGGTGAATGATGAGGTCTGACGATGGTGGTGGTGGTGGTGGGTGGTGGTGAATGATGAGGTCTGACGATGGTGGGTGGTGGGGTGGTGGTGAATGATGAGGTCTGACGATGGTGGTGGGTGATGTGTGGTGGTGGAATGATGAGGTCTGACGATGGTGTGATGGTGGGGGTGGTGGTGAATGATGAGGTCTGACGTGGTGGTGATGGGTTGGTGAATGATGAGGTCTGACGATGGTGGTGGGTGATGGTGTGGTGAATGATGAGGTCTGACGATGGTGGTGGGGTGGTGGGGTGTGGTGAATGAGAGGTCTGACGATGTGGGTGGTGGTGAATGATGAGGTCTGACGATGGTAGGGGTGATGGTGTGGGTGGTGGTGAATGATGAGGTCTGACGATGGTGGTGGGGGTGGTGGTGAATGATGAGGTCTGACGATGGTGGTGGGGTGGTGGGTGATGGTGATGGAAAGGGTAGCCTGGCAGCCATTAAGAATGGACTAATAATAATAAATAATAATAATAATAATAATAATAATAATAATAATCATTACTAACAACAACAAATCACACTCGATTCATTGTTACGGACAGTTAACACAAACTATTGAACCTCTCAGATGACACACAAGACACTACGTCATTATATATATATATATATATATATATATATATATATATATATATATATATATATATATATATATATATATAGCCAACAGGTGTGGTGTGAAACAGACACACCAATAAAACACCTGAACAATGATAATAGCTCATTAGAATTGACGTCAGGTGTAATAATAATAATAATAATAATAATAATAATAATAATAATAATAATAATAATAATAATAATAATAAACGGTTTATTAATAGAGTTGCAGCCGGTGGCTGAAAATATACAGACTTACATTTGTGTGTGTGTGTGTGTGTGTGTGTGTGTGTGTGTGTGTGTGTGTGTGTGTGTGTGTGTGTGTGTGGTTCAGGTAGGAATGGTGCCGTTCAATCAGAGGAAATGGAAGCTAACTTAGATAGACCAGGAACATGGATGAACCTGGCAGGTGTGTGAGTTTTGAGAGAGATGAAACTTACTACTCATGGAGGGAGAAAGGAAAAGACAAACAGACAGACAGACAGATAGACAGATAAGCAGACAGACAGAATGATAGATAGACATATATAATGACAAACATGCAGAATGACAGATACTCAGACATACACAGACCAAACACCTGTCTACATATACGTAAGCCACATAACCCAAATACATAATGACGCCACTAGTAATGACCAAGACGCTCAACACGTCTTATAAGGAACGTTTATGTGGCTAACTTCCTTTTAATGTATCGCCCAACACTCGATTATAATTTACTCGTTTTTCCACAGCTCGTCAACAAAATATCCTCGTGGCCTCCTTGGAGCCTTCTGTACTGTATAAACCTTTTTGGTGGCTATAAATCTCCTGCCAATGAAGAATTGGTCCCATCAGGAAAGTGACGGTGCGTTGAAGCCGCTAAAGGACCCAAAGTGTGAAAATGTGAACACCGAGAGTGAGGAAATGTGAATGGTTCCTCGGTATAATGGTCCGGGTATAAAACGCTCCTTTGACACGTTTATGGGAGTTTTCAGCCCACGAACTTGTAAGAATTATCGCCTGAATTTGTAGCTGTCTGGGGAAGAAGGCCATCGTGTTTTGGTTTTAAAGAGGAAACGTGCAGAATATACTTTAAGATGCAGGTAATGTGCAAAACGACAAAAAATACTTAGGACTTCAAGAGAGGATTGGCTATGCTCAGGACGTATCCGTGAGAAAGGACTATACATTTAATGTCGTCAAGGGGAGGAGGGAGTGTCTTAAGAACGTGTAGTAGATAAGGGACTTTATAGGTCTTTACAGGAACTTTATAGACTTTACAGAAACTATAGGACTTTACGGAACTTTATGGACTTTACAGGAACTTTATTGGACTTTACAGAAACTATAGGACTTTACAGAACTTTATATGACTTTACAGGAACTTTATTGGACTTTACAGGAGCTTTATAGGAACTTTATAGGACGTTATAGGACTTTACAAGGATTTCACAGGAACTTTATAGGACTTTACAGGATTCAACTAGACTTTGTGGGGCCTTATTATTAGACGAGGCCAATGATTAGTTATGTACCGTGATGAATTAACAATGTACCGTGACAAATTAACAATGTACCGTGACAAATTAACAATGTACCGTGATAATTTAACTATGTACCGTAAATAATGAACCTACAACGTGCCAGGGGGCGTCTCATTACCCAACAACCACTGCCTCCTTCCCAGTTTAGCGTCTTGATATGTAAGAATATCTGGAAATCTCTGAGACACTATTTCAGTCATTCCTCTTAATATAAGGTTAGTTGAAAATGATCATACATGCGTTAGGTATTGTTGGGTTAGGTTAATTGATCATTCGTGCGTTAGGTATTGTTGGGTTAGGTTAATTGATCATAGGTGCGTTAGGTATTGGGTTAGGTTAATTGATCAAGGTGCGTTAGGTATTGTTGGGTTAGGTTAATTGATCATACGTGCGTTAGGTATTGTTGGGTTAGGTTAATTGATCATAGGTGCGTTAGGTATTGTTGGGTTAGGTTAATTGATCATACGTGCGTTAGGTATTGTTGGGTTAGGTTAATTGATCATACGTGCATTAGGTATTGTTGGTTAAGTTAATTGATCATAAGTGCGTTAGGTATTGTTGGGTTAGGTTAATTGATCATACGTGCGTTAGGTATTGTTGGGTTAGGTTAATTGATCTACATGCGTTAGGTATTGTTGGGTGGTTAATTGATCATAGGTGCGTTAGGTATTGTTGGGTTAGGTTAATTGATCATAGGTGCGTTAGGTATTGTTGGGTTAGGTTAATTGATCATAGGTGCGTTAGGTATTGTTGGGTTAGGTTAATTGATCATACGTGCGTTAGGTATTGTTGGGTTAGGTTAATTGATCATACGTGCGTTAGGTATTGTTGGGTTGATTATTGATCATACATGCGTTAGGTATTGTTGGGTTAGGTTAATTGATCATAGGTGCGTTAGGTATTGTTGGGTTAGTTAATTGATCATAGGTGCGTTAGGTATTGTTGGGTTAGGTTAATTGATCATACGTGCGTTAGGTATTGTTGGGTTAGGTTAATTGATCATTCGTGCGTTAGGTATTGTTGGGTTAGGTTAATTGATCATACATGCGTTAGGTATTGTTGGGTTAGGTTAATTGATCATTCGTGCGTTAGTGCAGGTGATCGTACGTCTGATAGTGAAGATTTTACCTTAAAAAACTGTAAGGGACCGATTGGGAAGACCTATGACTGGTTGGGTTATCTGTAGTGGGAATAAAGAAAGGTTTTTGTTACTGAAAGATCATTAGTGTGTGATAAGATAGTTAGTCCAATTATATAGTCCTAAGGCCCTTCGTCATTGGTAGAGCAATAGTTAAGAGAACAGAGGCAATAGTAAACCATCCAGAACTACCCCGATCTATCCACAACCATCCAGAACCATCCAGAACAGTCTACAACCATCCAGAACTACCCAGAACCATCCAGAACAGTCTACAACCATCCAGAACTACCCAGAACCATCGAGAACAGTCCACAACCATCCAAAACTACCCAGAACCATCCAGAACTAACCCCCCCCCAATTTGCTACTGAACAGAAAAGTGGAAACTAAAGAGACTGAGGAAGAACGTTCACGGGAGAACAATGTTGTGGTTGTAGTGGCATATTGACGATGAGGATAGCCCCGTGAGGACAGCCCCGAGGACAGCCCCGCGAGGACAGCCCGCGAGACAGCCCGTGAGGACCCCGCGAGGACAGCCCCGTGAGACAGCCCCGTGAGGACAGCCCGTGGATAGCCCCGTGAGGACAGCCCCGTGAGGACAGCCCCATGAGGACAGCCCCATGAGGACAGCCTGAGGACAGCCCCGCGGGGACAGCCCCGCAAGGATAGCCCCGTGAGGACAGCCCGCGAGGACAGCCCCATGAGGACAGCCCGCGAGATAGCCTGAGGGACAGCCCCGCGAGACAGCCTGAGAACAGTCCCAGGTTATATGTTAGAAATTAATCTCTCTGTTTGTCTGTTTGCATACCTGTTAGATCTCTGCTCTTATCTCTCTCTCTCTCTCTCTCTCCATCCCCTCCTTCTCTTCCTCCTTTCTAAAAAAATCATCATCTCGCCCTTTCCTTATCTCCCAGTATCCTCCTTCTCCTCCATCTACTGGTATTCTTCCCTTTTCTCATTTCTCTTAATTATCTCTTCCCTTTGATCGTGTCTCATAAAAGTTGTTTGTCTTATCTTTCGGTCACATGTTGAGAAGCGTTACTGTTGTCACTTAATCTAGATAACAACACACACTAAATAAGGACACTTACTGATTAGCGAAAACCTCTATGTATTTATATTCTTTTAACCTAACCTACCAATCAGCAACCTAGCCTAACCCAACCTAACTTCTAATCCAACCCAACCCTAGCCTAACCTAACCTAACCTAACCTAACCTAACCCAATCCAACCCAACCTATCTAACCTAACCTAAGCTAACCTCTGACTGCCCATAAACGATCATGTGGTTCAAATACATATAATGGAATAATTGCATTAGACCTAAACACCATAAATTTTTGTATTACGACGAAGTTATGTAATTGGCGCCATTAATTCCCACGAGGAAACACTCAAAGTTCTGTAACTAATTTCACGGGAACTTGGCGGCCCGATGTTGGTCCATGATACCAACTGAAATAATCTACCTTTCAAGGGTTGTCTTGCGCGGCTGCTGGGTACTGTGGGTGTCTTGGTGTGGTACTGTGGGTGTCTTGGTGTGGTACTGTGGGTGTCTTGGTGTGGTACTGTGGGTGTCTTGGTGTGGTACTGTGGGTGTCTTGGTGTGGTACTGTGAGTGTCTTGGTGTGGTACTGTGGGTGTCTTGGTGTGGTACTGTGGGTGTCTTGGTGTGGTACTGTGGGTGTCTTGGTGTGGTACTGTGGGTGTCTTGGTGTGGTACTGTGGGTGTCTTTGTGTGGTACTGTGGGTGTCTTGGTGTGGTACTGTGAGTGTCTTGGTGTGGTACTGTGGGTGTCTTGGTGGTACTGTGGGTGTCTTGGTGTGGTACTGTGGGTGTCTTGGTGTGGTACTGTGGGTGTCTTGGTGTGGTACTGTGAGGTGTCTTGGTGTGGTACTGTGGGTGTCTTGGTGTGGTACTGTAGGGTGTCTTGGTGTGGTACTGTGAGTGTCTTGGTGTGGTACTGTGGGTGTCTTGGTGTGGTACTGTGGGTGTCTTGGTGTGGTACTGTGGGTGTCTTGGTGTGGTACTGTGTGTCTTGGTGTACTGTAGTGTCTTGGGTTGTTGCTTGGTTGTTGGTGTTCTGTGAGTGTCTTGGTGTGGTACTGTGGGTGTCTTGGTTTGGTACGGTGTCTTGGTGTGTACTTTGTCTTGGTGTTACTGTGTTGTTGGTACTGTGGTATGTGGTGTGTACTGTGGTGTGTGTCTGTACTGTGGTGTCTTGGTGTGGTACTGTGGGTGTCTTAGTATGGTACTGTGGGTGTCTTGGTGTTACTGTGGATGTCTTAGTAGTTGTATGGATGTCTTGGTGTATTACTATTTGGTGTCTTGGGTGTCTTAGTATGGTACTGTGGGTGTCTTGGTGTGGTACGTGGGTGTCTAGTGTGGTACTGTGGGTGTCTTTGTGGTACTGTGATGTCTTAGTATGTACTACTGGGTGTCTTGGTGTGGTACTGTGGATGTCTTCGTGTCTGTGGGTGTCTTGAGTGTGGTACTGTGGGTGTCTTTGTGTATTTTCTTGGTGTGGTCTCTTGGTGTCTTAGCATCTGTGGGTGTCTTGGTGTGGTACTGTGGTGTCTTGGTGTGGTACTGTGGGTGTCTTGGTGTGCTGTGAGTGTCTTGGTGTGGTACTGTGGGTTCTTGGTGTGGTACTGTGGGTGTCTTGGTGTGGTATGTGGATGTCTTAATGTTTGTG
>NW_024729259.1:8815212-8834966 GCF_018991925.1 Homarus americanus
TCTCTCTCTCTCTCTCTCTCTCTCTCTCTGGAGCACGAGACCACAAAGACAAAGAGGCCACGAGACCACAGGAAGGACAACAAACCACAGGAGGACAACGAGACCACAGTAAGCCCAACGAGACCACAGCAAGTCCAACGAAACAACAGCGAGGACAATGAGACCACAGAAAGAGGACAACGAGACCATAATGATGCCAACGAGACGACAGGGAGGCCAAAGAGACCACAGGGAGCCCAACGAGACCAGTGAGAGGACATCGAGACCACAGTGAGGACAATGAGACCACAAGAAGGCCAACGAGACCACAGGGAGGAGAACGAAACCAAGGGGGCCAACGAGACCACAGAGAAACCCCCGGAGAGGACTTGACTAGCTATAGACGAGACCATCGACCTCATATCAGAGACTAAGTGAAGTCCCCTGTCGCCCTCCTCCCGCCAGGCAACTCTCGACCCTACAACAAGTGTCAACAAGGGTGATATTTTCCTTCCTGTTGTACACAAAAGAAGGATGATATGTTCCTTGTATCCCACCAAATCCCTCGACAGATCAGAAGGGCCAAGACTTGAGAGAGTATACTGAGGGAGAGGAGACATGAGGGAGAGAGGAGGTCTGAGGGAGAGGAGGTATACTGAGGGAGAGAGGATATACTGAGGAGAGAGGATATACTGACGGAGGAAGGAGGTATACTGGGGGAGAGAGGAGGTATACTGAGGAGAGAGGAGGTATACTGAGGAGAGAGGAGGTATACTGAGGGAGAGAGGATATACTGAGGGAGAGAGGAGGTATACTGAGGGAGAGAGGAGGTATACTGAGGAGAGAGGAGGTATACTGAGGAGAGAGAGGAGGTAGACTGAGGGAGAGAGGAGGTAGGACTGAGGGAGAGAGGAGGTACATTGAGGGGGAGAGGAGGAAGAGGGTAGACTGAGGGAGAGAGGGAGGATACTGAGGGAGAGAGGAGGTACATGAGGGGAGAGAGGAGGTATACTGAGGGAGAGAGGAGGTATACTGAGGGAGAGAGGATATACTGAGGGGAGAGAGGAGGTATACTGAGGAGAGAGGAGGTATACTGAGGGAGAGAGGAGGTATACTGAGGGAGAGAGGAGGTATACTGAGGGAGAGAGGAGGTATACTGAGGGGAGAGAGGAGGTATACTGAGGGAGAGAGGATATACTGAGGGAGAGAGGAGGTATACTGAGGGAGAGAGGAGGTATACTGAGGAGAGAGGAGGTATACTGAGGAGAGAGAGGAAGAGGTAGACTGAGGGAGAGGAGGTAGACTGAGGAGAGAGGAGGTATTGAGGGGAGAGAGGAAGAGGTAGACTGAGGAGAGGAGGCACTGAGGGAGACAGGAGGTATACTGAGGGAGGGAGGAGAGGTATACTGAGGGGGAGGAGGTATACTGAGGGAGAGAGGAGATACTGAGGGAGAGGGAGGGGTATTGAGGGGAGAGAGGAGGTATACTGAGGGAGAGAGGGATACTGAGGGAGAGAGGAGGTATACTGAGGGAGAGAGGAGGTATACTGAGGGAGAGAGGGGGATATTGAGGGAGAGAGGGGTATACTGAGGGAGAGAGGAGGTATACTGAGGGGAGAGAGGAGGTATACTGAGGAGAGAGGAGGTAAACTGAGGGAGAGAGAGGAGGGGAGCATTGAGGAGAGAGGAGGGATACTGAGGGGAGAGAGGAGATACTGAGGGAGAGAGGAGGTATACTGAGGGGAGAGAGGAGGGATACTGAGGGAGAGAGAGGGGTATACTGAGGGAGAGGGGGACATTGAGGGAGAGAGGAGGTATACTGAGGGAGAGAGGAGGTATACTGAGGGAGAGAGGAGGCATGAGGGAGGGGAGAATTAGGGAGGGAGGAGGTATACTGAGGGAGGGAGAGGTATACTGAGGGAGAGAGGAGGTATACTGAGGGAGAGAGGGAGGTATACTGAGGGAGAGAGGAGGTATACTGAGGGGAGGGAGGAGGTATAATGAGGGGAGAGAGAGGTATACTGAGGGAGAGGAGGTATACTGAGGGAGAGAGAGGAGGTATACTGAGGGAGAGAAGAGGTATACTGAGGAGAGAGGATATACTGAGGGAGAGAGGAGGTATACTGAGGAGGGGAGGAGGTATACTGAGGGAGAGAGGAGGTATACTGAGGGGAGAGAGGATATACTGAGGGAGAGAGGATATACTGAGGGAGAGAGGAGATATACTGAGGGAGAGAGGAGGTATACGAGGGAGAGAGGATATACTGAGGGAGAGAGGATATACTGAGGGGAGAGAGGAGATATACTGAGGGAGAGAGGATATACTGAGGGAGAGAGGAGGTATACTGAGGAGAGAGGAGTACTGAGGGAGAGAGGATATACTGAAGGGAGGAGGAGGTATACTGAGGGAGAGGAGGTAATGAGGGAGAGAGGAGGTACTGAGGGAGAGAGGAGGTATACTGAGGGAGAGAGGAGGCATACTGAGGGGAGAGAGGATATACTGAGGAGAGAGGATATACTGAGGGAGGTGGAGGTATACTGAGGGAGGGAGGAGGTACATTGAGGGAGGGAGGAGGCACACTGAGGGAGAGAGAGGATATACTGAGGGAGGGAGGAAGTATACTGAGGGGAGAGGAGGTATACGAGGAGATAGGAGGTATTGAGGAGAGAGGAGGTATTGGAGGGAGAGAGAGGATACTGAGGGAGAGAGGATATACTGAGGGAGAGAGGATATACTGAGGGAGGGAGGAGGTATACTGAGGAGGGAGGAGGTATACTGAGGGGAGGGAGGAGGTACACTGAGGGAGGGAGGAGGTCATTGAGGGGAGAGAGGAGGTATATTGGAGGGAGAGAGGTGGTTTATTGAGGGGAGAGAGGATATACTGAGGGAGGGAGGAGGTATACTGAGGAGAGAGGAGGTATACTGAGGGAGAGAGAGGTACTGAGGGAGAGAGGATATACTGAGGGAGAGAGGATATACTGAGGGAGAGAGGAGGTATACTGAGGGAGAGAGGAGGTATACTGAGGAGAGAGGAGGTATATTGAGGAGAGGGAGGTATACTGAGGGAGAGAGGAGGTATACTGGAGGGAGAGAGGATATACTGAGGGAGGAAGGAGGTATATTGAGGGAGAGGAAGTATACTGGGGGAGAGAGAGGATACAGGGGAGAGGATATACTGAGGGGAGAGAGGATATACTGAGGGAGAGGGAGAGGTAGGCTGAGGGAGGGAGGAGGTATAATGAGGAGGGAAGAGGTACACTGAGGGAGAGAGGATATACTGAGGGAGAGAGGAGGTATACTGAGAGAGAGAGGAAGAGGTAGACTGAGGGGAGAGAGGAGGTAGACTGAGGGAGAGAGGATATACTGAGGGAGCGAGGAGGTATACTGAGGGGAGAGAAGATAACTGAGGGAGAGAGGATATACTGAGGGAGAAGAGGAGGTATACTGAGGAGAGAGGAGGTATACTGAGGGAGAGAGGAGGTATATTGAGGAGGGAGGAAGTATACTGAGGGGAGAGGAGGTATACTGAGGAGATAGGATATACTGAGGGAGGGAGGAGGTATACTGAGGGAGAGAGAGGTATACTGAGGGAGAGAGAGGAAGAGGAATACTGATGGAGAGAGAGGAAGAGGTATACTGAGGAGAGAGGATACACTGAGGGAGAGAGGATATACTGAGGGGAGAGAGGAGATATTTGAGGAGAGAGGATACTGAGGGAGAGAGAGGAAGAGGCATTGAGGGAGAGAGGAGATATACTGAGGGGAGAGAGGAGGATACTGAGGGAGAGAGAGGAAGAGGTATACTGAGGGAGAGAGAGGAAGAGGTATACTGAGGGAGAGAGAGGAAGAGGTATACTGAGGAGAGAGGATATACTGAGGGAGAGAGGATATACTGAGGGAGAGAGAGAGGTATATTGGGGAGAGAGAGGAAGAGGTATACTGAGGGAGAGAGGAAGAGGTATACTGAGGGAGAGAGGATATACTGAGGGAGAGAGAGGAAGAGGTATACTGAGGGGAGAGAGGAGGTATACTGAGGGAGAGGAGGAAGGAGAGAGGAGGATGCGAGGGAGAGGGGAGGAGGTATACTGAGGGAGAGAGGAGATATACTGAGGGAGACAGAGGTATACTGAGGGGAGAGAGAGGAAGAGGTATACTGAGGGAGAGAGAGGAATAGGTATACTGAGGGGAGAGAGAAGGAAGCTACAGAGGGGAGAGAGAGAAGAGGTACACAGAGGGAGAGGAGGAGGAGGAGGAGGAAGAGGAGGAGGAGGAGGGAGAGCACTGGGGAGGAGGAGGGAGGTATGTGAGGGAGGAGGGAGGAGGTATGCTAAGGGAGGAGGAGGAGAGGTATACCAGAGAGGAGGAGGAGGAGGAAGGGTTGAGGAGGAGGAGAAAGAGTTATACTGAGGGAGGAGGAGGAGGTACATTAAGGGAGGAGGAGGAGGAGAAGGAGGGGGGTATACTGAGGGAGGAGGAGGAGGTATACGAGGGGAGGAGGAGGAGGGAGGGGAGGACAGGAGGAGGAGGAGGAGGAGGGAGGAGGCTGAGGGAGGTGGGAGGAAGAGGTATGAGTGAGGAGGAGGAGGCAGTGAGGGAGGAGAAGGAGGGGTATGCTGAGGGAGAAGGAGGAGGAGGTATACTGAGGGAGGGGAGGAGGTATACTAAGGGAGGAGGGAGGAGGTATGCTGAGGGAGGAGGAGGAGGTATACTGAGGGAGGAGGAGGAGGAGGTGGCCAGAGAGGAGGGGAGGGAGGAGGAGGTATGCTGAGGGGAGGAGGAGGAAGAGGTATACTGAGGAAGGAGGAGGAGGTATGCGATGGGAGGAGAAGAGGGCAAGTTGAGGGAGGTGGGAGGAAGAGGTATACTGAGGGGAGGGAGGAGGAGGAGCAAGAGGGAGGAGAAGGAGGCAAGGAGGGGAGGAGGAGGAGAGGTATATTGAGGGAGGAGGAGGTGGCATTTAAGGGAGGGAGGAGGAGGTGTGGGAGGGAGGAGGAGGAGGCATACTGAGGGAGGAGGAGGAGGAGGAGGTATACTGAGAGGAGGGGAGGAGGAGGAGGTGGAGTGAGGGAGGAGGAGGAAGAGATACTGAGGGAGGAGGGAGGAGGCGAGGGAGGAGAAGGAGGTATGAGGGAGGAGGAGGAAGAGGAACCGAGGGAGGAGGAGGAGGTATGCTGAGGGGAGGAGAAGGAGGTGAGCAAACAGGGGAGGAGGAGGAGGATGAGGTATACTGGAGGGAGTGAGGGAGGAGGAGGAGAGGGGTATATTGAGGGAAGAGGGAGGAGGAGAGAGGAAGTTGAGGGAAGGAGGAGGAAGAGATATACTGAGGGGAGGAGGAGGATGAGGACATATGCGAGGAGGAGGAGGAAGAGGAGGAATACTAAGGGAGGAGGAGGAGGTTGAGGCGAGGAGGAGGAGGAGGAGGAGACACTGAGGGAGGGAGGAGGGAGGAGGGAGGGGAGGGAGGAGGAGGGATACTGAGGAAGGAGGAGGAAGAGGTATACTGAGGGAGGAGGAGGAGGTGACGTGAGGGGAGGAGGGAGGAGGTGGGACAATGAGGGAGGAGGAGGAGGATGAGGGGAGTACTGAGGAGGAGGAGGATGAGGAGAACATGAGGGAGGAGGAGGATGAGGTACTGAGGGGGGGAGGAGGAGGAGGAGGGGCCATACGGAGGAGGAGGAGAGGAGGCTGAGGAGGAGGAGGTATAGGCTGGAGAGGAGGAGGAGGAGGATAACGGAGGAGAGGTATACTGAGGGGAGGAGGAGGAGGAGGAATACTGAGGGGAGGAGGAGAGGATACTGAGGGAGGAGGAGGAGGAGGGGAATACTGAGGGAGGAGGAGGAGGATGAGGACAATACTGAGGGAAGAGGAGGGGAGGATGAGGACACACTGAGGGAGGAGGAGGAGGATGAGGAACTACTGAGGGAAGAGGAGGAGGATGAGGACAATACTGAGGGAAGAGAGTGAGGAGGATGAGGACAATACTGAGGGAGGAGAGAGGAAGATGAGGACAATACTGAGGGAAGAAGGAGGAGATGAGGACAATACTGAGGGGAGGAGGAGGAGGATGAGGACAACAGAGGGGAGGAGGAGGATGAGGACAATACTGAGGGGAGGAGTGAGGAGGATGAGGACAATACTGAGGAGGAGTGAGGAGGATGAGGACAATACTGAGGGAGGAGGAGAGGATGAGGACAATACGGAGGGAGGAGGAGGAGGATGAGGGACAACTGAGGGAGGAGGAGGAGGATGAGGACACATTGAGGGAGGAGTGAGGGGAGGATGAGGGACACATTGAGGGAAGAGGGGGAGGATGAGGACACACTGAGGAGGAGGAGGAGGATGAGGACAATACTGAGGAGGAGGAGGAGGATGAGGACACATTGAGGGAGGAGGGAGGAGGATGAGGACAATACTGAGGGAGGAGGAGGAGGATGAGGACAATACTGAGGGAGGAGGAGGAGGATGAGGACAATACTGAGGGAGGAGGAGAGGATGGAGGACAATACTGAGGGAGGAGGGGGAGGATGAGGACAATACTGAGGGAAGAGGAGGAGGATGAGGACAATACTGAGGGAGGAGGAGGAGGATGAGGACAATACTGAGGGAAGAGTGAGGAGGATGAGGACACATTGAGGGAGGGAGGAGGAGGATGAGGACAATACTGAGGGGAGGAGGAGGAGGATGAGGACAATACTGAGGGAGAGGAGGAGGATGAGGACAATACTGAGGGGGAGGAGGAGGAGGATGAGGAATACTGAGGGAAGAGGAGGAGGATGAGGACACACTGAGGAGGAGGAGGAGGATGAGGACAATACTGAGGGAGGAGTGAGGAGATGAGGACAATACTGAGGAGGAGTGAGGAGGATGAGGACAATACTGAGGGAGGAGGTGAGGGGAGGATGAGGACAATTGGAGGGAGGAGGAGGAGGATGAGGACACATTGAGGAAGAGGAGGAGATGAGGACAATACTGAGGGGAGGGAGGAGGAATGAGGACAATACTGAGGAAGAGGAGGAGGATGAGGACAATACTGAGGAGGAGGAGGGAGATGAAGACCAGGGGAGGAGGAGGAGGATGAGACAATACTGAGGGGAGGAGGAGGAGGATGAGGACAATACTGAGGGAAGAGGAGGAGGATGAGGACAATACTGAGGGAGGAGGAGGAGGATGAGGACAATACTGAGGAAGAGGATGAGGATGAGGACACACTGAGGAAGGAGTGGAGGAGGATGAGGACAATACTGAGGGGAGGAGGAGGAGGATGAGGACAATACTGAGGGAAGAATGAGGAGGATGAGGACAATACTGAGGGAGGAGGAGGAGGATGAGGACAATACTGAGGGAGGAGGAGGAGGATGAGGACAATACTGAGGGAGGAGTGAGGAGGATGAGGACAATACTGAGGGAAGAGTGAGGAGGATGAGGACACACTGAGGAGGAGGAGGAGATGAGGACAATACGGGAGGGAAGAGTGAGAGATGAGGACAATACTGAGGGGAGGAGGAGGAGGATGAGGACAATACTGAGGAGGAGGAGGAGGATGAGGACAATACTGAGGGAGGAAGGAGAGGATGAGACAATACTGAGGGAAGAGTGAGGAGGATGAGGACAATACTGAGGGAGGAGGAGGAGGATGAGGACAATACTGAGGGAAGAGGAGGAGGATGAGGACAATACTGAGGAGGAGGAGGAGGATGAGGACAATACTGAGGGAAGAGAGTGAGGAGGATGAGGACAATACTGAGGGGAAGAGGAGGAGATGAGGACAATACTGAGGAAGAGGGAGGAGGATGAGGACAATACTGAGGGGAGGAGGAGAGGATGAGGACAATACTGAGGGAAGAGGAGGAGGATGAGGACAATACTGAGGGAGGAGGAGGAGGATGAGGACAATACTGAGGAGGGGGAGGGGGAGGTGGGGAGAATACTGGGGAGGGGGAGGAGGGAGGTGAGGGAGGGAGGGAGGATGAGGACAATACTGAGGGAGGTGGGGAGATGAGGACAATACTGAGGGAGAAGTGAGGAGGATGAGGACAATACTGAGGAGGAGAGGAGGATGAGGACAATACTGAGGAGGAGAGATGAGGAAGAAGGAGGGGGATGAAAAGAAGGGGGATGAGGACAATACTGAGGAGAGGGTGGAGGATGAGGACAATACTGAGGGAGGTGTGGGATGAGGACAATACTGGGGAAGTGAAGGATGAGGAGGAGAAGGAAGGGAGGATGAAAAAAAGGAGTGGGGGGATGAGGGAAGGGTGAGGAGGAGGACAACAGGGAGGAACACCACAGCAACAAGTGGTGACGCACAACACTTGACCAAACATTAACAGGCCAACAAGTTCACTCGTGTCTCTCTTAGGTTTATACAGCGTTAACTTGACACCAGATTTAAAACATATCATCCCTACTTGATCGACTATTTTCCTGTACGCGGCATAGGTAAACCTATTCTATATATCTTTACCTGATCTATAAACTTTTTTGCGATTCGAGGCTCACCGTATAACAAGATAGCGTGACGGTAAAACAGTCTTCCACTACTTGATAGGACGCTGGTCTACGACCTCAGACGACCTTGATAAGAGGCTTATTGTGATCATGTTAATCAGGAAGATGACGTGGTATATTATGTAGACGTTTTAACCACAACCGTGATTTTACAGCAGGTGTCATCACTATAGCTTCTGGCCGGTTTCCTTGGACCCTCTAGTTTCAATTCACGCGTAATACGTTCGAACAAGTACATCTGCTGAGTGTAAAGGGTCCTCAGGACTGGTGTAAAACACGCACCAAAAAGTACCTATACTATTTTGTGTTAGACAATATGATAACGGACGATGAATTTCGACAACCCTACCGAGACATTTGAAATTCATCGGCACCTCCAGTATACATACTTTTTGAATGCGTTAGTATATCCTGACGCTTCATGAATACAATGGCTCGTGATCAAGGTTGCATTAAAAGGCTAGGGCGGGGTTTACTCTCTTCACCTGTTGAGTTATCCTGTACAGTAGAGTTCACCGGGAGACTTAAGAGAGATTAAACAGTAGAGAACGTTTACCAGAGTCTCCAAATGGGATTTTAGGGACTCGACAAGATCTTAAATATAAGAAGAATATAATAGTGATCTAGCAGAGAGTCACACAAACACTTGACTCTGCCTCTTTGTTTGTGATATATATATTTAAAATTGAGAAAGACATCACAGGACAAAAAGGTAAGTTCCTTCATGGCATTACTCCAGAAAGACAAGTTAAGAGAGTTACTTGTTCAGAGACAAAGATCCTCCTGAGACATCCTCCTCCTCCCAGCTCGCAAAATCTGAACCTTATGCACAGCATGTTCAGCCATTTTCCTAGCCTGAGCTTACTCCCAGGCGAGACGATAATTCACACCAAACTAAATAATTAAGGGAAAATTCAGTTCACCGTATGCTAATTCAGGTTAATTACCGGTAACACACTTGGTATTACATCACGCCTTGGGTGGACCAACTATCTTTAGCACTTCTATATAATATTATATTAGCTTTGCATTTTTTCGGCACATTGAATCCAAGATTTTTTAATTACAACTTGTATGAGAGTCTGGCGTGTGATAACTAGCTGTAGTGTATCCAAGTTAAAAGACCAGCTCAACAGCCCCTGAACTCCTGTCATGATACAGTTATTGTTATGAGACTTTTTCCTTACATGTCAAATATTTATTTAGATTATTTTCTTTATAATAGATGTTTATACAGGTTCGAGACTTATTTCTAACCCATACCATCTAATAATATATATCTGTATAATATATAATAGTATACGATATCTTAAACTGTTCAATATAATATATTTGAAGTATATTATACCTTAAATATTCATCCAAATATATCGGTGTACATAATAGGATGATTAGGTCTATAAGGCGAGCAGCGAGAATCATCCATTACACTATAATGATCCGTAATAGAACTTCCAGGAACCGTCAGTAATTAAAGACACTCAGCACCGTCCAGCTCAGAGCATTACAGGCAAGATAGATGACCTCTGGTAACCGCCTCTTCCTTCCTTCTCCCCTCCTCTCCCATTTTTACAGGGATTAACCAACCCGAGCCAGGTCACTGCCACATCGGCCGGGGAGGGGTTGGGGGGAAAATGTTATAATAATATATGTAATGTATATAATAATAATGATAATGATAATCATAATCATAATCATAATCATAATCATCATCATCATCATCAATAATAATAATAATAATAATAAAAAGCACTTTACAGAAATACCTAAATAAAAAATAAAAAATCAAGTGACAGCCGATATATAATATATAATATTAATATATATATATATATATATCTGTATATATATATATATATATATATATATATATATATATATATATATATATATATATATATATATATATATATATATATATATATATATATATATATATATATATATATATATATAGATCAACCCAGGACTTGGTCACATTTTCGTGATGCCATATGGCAGCAGGGTCTTACCGTTAGACAAAACATTATGCTTCCTGGGGTGCTGGTGGTAGAGTGGTACTGCTCTTGCCTTCTAAGCGAGATGTCACGGGTTCGATTCCCGGGCCGGTGGAAGTTGTTTGGACACACTTCCTAGCCCCCATTAGTCCCTGTTCACCTAGCAGTAAAGTAGGTACCTGTTGTAAGTCGAAAGTTGCGAATTCGTATTCAGGGACAAGTTGTTGGAGCTTCCAATAACTTGATGACATAAACCATTGACTCTTCAGGCTTCTATACCCTTGACTCTTCAGGCTTCTACGCCCTTAACTCTTGAGACATAAAGGCAAGCATGAACTTAGCATGCTTCCCTGTTGGGCACTGTAAACGCTTCTGCGCTTCACCTTACACAAGGATGTAGGGGTGTGCCCAATAAATAAATAAAAAAAAAAAATTATGCTTCCAAGTTCTTGAAATTGAAAGTGAAAAAATCCATTAATCTCATTTGTTAAATATGACGACGTCTGGTGTGTGTTATTGCATCTGTCAGCGTCGAGTCAGTTCTTTGACCACACCTTCCTTCTGTTCCTCTTTCACAAAGTTTCTATGGTTGTTTTTCATTTCATCTGATCCGCTACATTATGTTTACCTTTTACAGCTCTTAGACAACTTTCCATCCAGTCGACCCTTGTAAACACTGTGTGCACCACCAACACTGTGTTATGTTTACACCTTGAAGAGCTTTACTCGTAATGTTCAGAGCCACAATAAATTTCTCCGTTATGTTTTGAGGCAACAAGTCCAGGGTAATGGTGAAGTAAGGCTCCACTGTTGCATTACTATGTGGTAATATTAGTCTCCTCCTGACAGCTTTGATGAAGCGTGTGTATTCTTCGTTTCTTTCTAGAAAAAATAATGAAAAATCCTGTTCCTAGGTCTCAGGTCTTACTAGAAACTATAAATTCACGCCTTTGATCCACTTCACACAACTCCTCATAAGCAACAAGACATATCGGTTACGTTTACAATAGTTCTGTTCGTCTCATAAACAGTCTTAACCAACTCTCTAAACCTCTTCCTTGTTACAACTTCATTGTTCCTCGTTATGGGTAAGTTCAGGGTTGAGACACACACACACACACACACACACACACACACACACACACACACGAGCGCTTCATATTTCAACTGCGACCTCTCAATTATTTTTCCCACTATTCTTGCAAGTAAGTATTTCCTCTTTTACATTATTTAACTCATTGTTCATATTTGTCTACCATTTACCTGACTTTAGTGAACAATTCCAAACAATTCTCGTATCTTTAGTCTTATGTATATTTAATCTCTAACTGGGAGGAAGAGATTGTCTTATGATTGTTCTCCACGTGTGTTCACCACAAGGGTTTATGGCACACTAATTTATTCTCACTGACAATAAAGAATATTAAGGCGTCTTATATTAAACTAGAGAGACGTCGACACAACTTTGCTGGGAAAGGTAAAGAGAAGGGAAGGTATTCGCTCCAAAAAGTATCTTTACGGAGAGGTCCGATGAATTTCAAAATGAACACTGCGACTCCTACTGTCTCGGTAAGGCGAGCAAAATCCTTCGTCCATTGTATCATATTGTCTCACATAAAACCATAAAGATACTTTTTGGAGTTAAAGTACACTAAACATGTTGTATAATGAGGTTAAGTCGCCCTAAAAGTTTCAAGTTAACCACAAGGTTCTCCTCAGCACCAGTAAACGACCGACCCACCAGATAAAACCCCTTGACCCACCGACTCCTCATTAACAGTAACCTCAACTTTAATTTTTTAGGACCAGATGACCCGGGAATTTTTTAAACGATTATATCCATCACTTAAAAAGAGTTTCACAAAATCTAAAAACAAAGAAAAAGAGTAATATACACTTTCTCTTAAGAGTTTTTAGTGGATCTTTTTCTCCGCTACCAGTCCCCCGTCGACCTCATATTTCAGGTGATTTCCCAGGTGGAGGCGTTTTAGTTTATTCCCGAACTACAGTGAACGTAAATACCTGGGAAATGTTTGGGTATTTTTCAACTACCATAAATCATGATCGAGTTTATCAGTTATATACATGACTTGGGATATATCCAGCTGTACAAACTGTAGTTCATTACCTATTGTGCTATATGTTTGGTATCATTTGTTTATGTTTGCTTTATGTTTGGTACAAAACAAAGAAATAATGAAAAACTTCATTCGAAAGCGAATTTCATCTTTGACTTCGACCTTTCATGATAAATATTTAATATTTTCTAACATCCTCTCTGATGTGTTAATGCCTTGAAATCATTTGCATTTTGATAGTCCAGGTATTTAATATTAGTTTAGAGAATAACAGGTCTGCTTAACAACTGTGACCATATTTAGGTTGAATAAATAGACAGCTACACGAAAATTTTCTATGACACCAATCAGCTACAGTATTTGTAGCTATAGACGAGGGGCGTGACTTACGGGTCAGGTTAGCTTGGAAGTAGTAGTTTACCATGAAAAGAGGAACAGCCACAATCCTTCCCCCGACAGCCTCCCCACCCCGCCACCATGGACAAGTTTACCATGAGGAGAGGATCAGCCACGATCCTTCTCCTGACAGCCTCTCCACCCCGCCACCATGGACAAGTTTACCATGAGGAGAGGATCAGCCACGATTCTTCCCCTGACAGCCTCTCCACCCCGCCACCAAGGACAAGTTTACCATGAGGAGAGGAACAGCCACGATCCTTCCCCTGACAGCCTCCCCACCCCGTCACCATCACCCACATCACAGAAGAATTAAATGAAATGTGAATGTGAATTTTTTTGTGCCTCATTATCACCAAAAACGATCATAAAGAAAAAGAAAAAGAGACAATTACATGATTTTTGTGAGTTCTTTTCGGTGAATTCAGATAATATCGAAGGTATTAATTGTTAAATACCTCTTGTGACCCTTCCCCCTCACACCCAAATAAGAATAAAGAAAACTTACATCATAATATAAGATACCAGACACTTATACACTTTATGAACTGTTATCGTGGGAGAAGTTATCATACTGGATTCTTGTAACATTTGGTCTTAATCTGATATATATAATAATACCATAAGATATCTTTCGTTTTCTATAACTCATGACACCATAACACAAATTCTTGTTTTTCATTTTATAAACAAGGGTAATGACTATATTCAGCCTCTGTTACTGCTCACACCAGTTTCATTCATTCCTACTCGAGCCATTTTTGTTTACTTCATCTGTCAACTTAAGTAATTACATATCCATTAAAGCAAATATTATCTCTATACATACAAGCACTGTATGTTATAAAATAATCAGTCATTGATATAATCTATTCGACAAACTGGTCACTGTTTTAATGTTGCCTCTCCTCTTTCGTCAACCCGGGGGGAAGCGGTTCACTTACATCCTGTGTGTTTTGATATCTCAGTAATAATTAGTAAAGGACAATCACCACAATCCTTCCTGACAGCTCCGTCCCGCCCCCCATGGACTACTGTGGTTACCGTGAGGAGGAACGGCCACGATCCTTTCCTGACGGCCTCTCCCGCCCCGCCACCATGAACTAGTTTACCATAAGGAAAGGAACAGCCACGATCCTTTCCCCTGACAGCCGCCCGCCCCCCATGAGCTAGTTTACCGCCCAGGGGAGAACGGTTACGATCCTTCGGCAGCCTCTCCCACCCCGCCACCGCCCGAAACTAGTTTACCGCCGGGGGAAGGAACAGCCACGATCCGCTTCTGACAACCTCTCCGCCCGCCCCCATGAACCAGCAGTTTACCATGAGGGAAGAACAGCCACGATCGCTTCCTGATAGCCTCTCGCCCGCCACCGCCAGACGTAGTTTACCGCCCAGGGAAGACAGCACGATCTTTCCCCTGACCAGCCTCTCCACCCGCCTGTGAACTGGTTTACCATGAGGGAAGGAACAGCCACGATCAACTTCAGCAGCCTCCGCCGCCCCATGAACTGGTTTACCGCAGGGGAAGGTGGCCACGATCGGCTTCCTGATAGCCTCTCCGCCCGCCACCATGAACTGGTACCGCGGGGAAGGAACAGCTACGATCTTTCCCCTGACGGCCTGCACCACCGCCAGACTGGTTTACCGCCAGGGGAAGGAACAGCCACGATCATTCCTGACGGCCTCTCCGCCCGCCCCCATGAAGACTGGTTTACCATGAGGGAAGGAACGGCCCGTCTTCCTGATAGCTTCTCCGCCCGCCACCGCCAGACTGGTTTACCATGAGGGGAAGAACAGCTACGATCTTTCCTGACGGCCTCTCCACCCCGCCACCGCCGGGCTGGTTTACCATGGGGAAGAACAGCCACGATCCTTCCTGACAGCTCTCTCCGCCGCCCCCCATGAACTGGTTTACCGCGGGGAAGGAACAGCCACGATCCTTCTGATAGCCTCCTCCGCCCCTCCACGCGAACTAGTTTACACGCCATGAGGAAGGAACAGCTACGATCTTTCCCTGACAGCCTCTCGCCCCGCCCCGGACTGGTTTACCATGAGGAGAAGACAGTTACGATCGGCCTGACGGCCTCCACCGCCACCATGAACTGGTTTACCATGGGGAAGACGACCCACGATCACACAGCGGCCTCTCGCCCGCCCCCATGGACTGGTTTACCGCGGGGAAGAACAGTTACGATCCTTCCTGACAGCCTCTACACGCACCGCGAACTAGTTTACCGCGGGGAAGGAACAGCCACGATCCTTTCCCCTGACAGCCTCTCCACCGCCCCATGAACTGGTTTACCGCGGGAGAGGAACAGTTATGATCAACTTCTGACAGCCTCTCACCCGCCACCATGAACTGGTTTGCACCGCAGGGGAAGGAACAGCTATGATCTTTCCCCTAACAGCCTCCACCCGCCACACCATGAACTAGTTTACACCGCTGAAGGGGAAGAACAGCCACGATCCTTCCCTGACAGCCTCTCCGCCCGCCCCATGAACCTAGTTTACCATGAGGGAAGGAACAGCACGATCGCTTCCCTGATAGCCTCTCACGCCCGCCACCATGAACTAGTTTACCCATGAGAAGGAACAGCCTACGATCTTTCCTGACGGCCTCTCCACCCCGCCACCGCGAACTAGTTTACCGCAAGGGAAGAGCAGCCACGATCCCTTCCCCTGACAGCCTCTCCGCCCGCCCCCGCGAACTAGTTTGCCGCGGGGGAAGGAACAGCCACGATCGCTTCCTGATAAGCCTCTCGCCCCTCCCTGCATGAACCTAGTTTACCATGAGGGGAAGGAACAGCTACGATCTTTCTGACGGCGTCTCCGCCCCACCCCCATGGACTGGTTTACCATGAGGGAGAGGGTGGTTACGATCCGCTTCCCTGAGCAGCCTCTCCACCCCGCACACTTGAACTGGTTACACCATGAGGGAAAGACAACCGCTCCTTTCCCCTGACAGCCTCTCCGCCCGCCCCATGGACGGTTACCATGAGGAGAAGAACAGTTACGATCGCCCCTGACCGGCCTCTACACCCCGCCACCATGAACTGGTTTACCATGAGGAAGAACAGCCACGATCGCTTCTGACGGCCTCTCGCCCGCCCCCGCCAGGGCTGGATTTACTGTGAAGGAACAGCCCCGATCCTTCCCCTGATAGCCTCCGCCCCGCCACCGCGGAACCGGTTTACCGCGGGGAAGGAACGCTACGATCTTTCCTGACGGCCTCTTACCCCTGCATGAACTGGTTTTACCGCCCAGGGAAGGAACAGCCACGATCGCTTCCCCTGACAGCCTCTCGCCCGCTTTATGAACTGGTTACCGCGGGGAAGGAACAGCCACGATCCTTCGATGACCTCTCCCGCCCGCCACCGCCGAACTAGTTTTACCAGCGAAGGGGAAGAACAGCTACGATCTTTTCCCCCTGACAGCCTCTCCACCCCGCCACCGCCAGACTAGTTTACCATGGGGAAGGATCAGCCGATCCTTCCTGACCGCTTCTCCGCCCGCCCCCGCCGAACTAGTTTACCGCGGGGAAGAACAGCGACTCGCTTCCCCTGATAGCCTCTCCGCCCTCCACGCAGACTAGTTTACCGCCCAGGGAAGGAACAGCTACGTCTTTCCCCTGACGCTCTCCGCCCCGCCCCCGCCAGACTGGTTTACCGCGAGGGAAAGGGTGATTACGATCCTTCCCCTGACGCCTCTCCACGCCTGCATGAACTGGTTTACCGCCAGGGAAGAACAGCCACGCTCGCTTTCTGACGGCCTCTCCGCCCCGCCCCCATGGACTGGTTTACCGCCAGGGAAAGGAACGGTTACGATCCTTCTGACAGCCTCTACACCCCCGCCACCGCCAGACTAGTTTACGCCAGGGGAAGGAACAGCCACGATCCTTCCTGACGGCCTCTCCGCCCGCCCCATGAACTGGTTTACCGCGGGGGAAGGGAACAGCCGATCACTTCCTGATGGCCTCTCCGCCCCGCCACCGCCAAACTATTAGTTTACCATGAGGGGAAGGAACAGCTACGATCTTTCCCCTGACAGCCTCACCCCGCCACCATGAACTAATTTACCATGGGGAAGGAACAGCCACGATCGCTTCCCCTGGCGGCTCTCCGCCGCCCCCGCGGAACTAGTTTTACCGCCAGGAAGAACAGCGATCCTTCCCTGATAGCCTCTCACCCGCCACCATGAACTGGTTTACACCGCCCAGGGGAAGAACAGCCTGATCTTTCACACAGCAGCCTCTCACCCACCACCATGAACTGGTTTACCGCCATGAGGGGAAAGGAGCAGCCACGATCCTTCCCTGACATCCTGAATGTGGGTTTCAATGTAAAGGCTTTTATACTTTATAATCGAAAGACAGAACGTTTTAGTTTATTCCCGAACAACAGGGAAAGTAAACAGCTGGAGTATGTTTGTGTATTTGTCAAGTAACATAAATTACGATGGTAAATGGGAAAGAGAATAAAAGCAAAAATAAATAAAGTAAAAACAGCATTAAATAATAATTAAGGATATTTTAAAAAGGAACGTTAATTTAATTTGAAAACACAAACACAATTACGATATATGAACAGTTTTATTGTGTGGGTAAAAACGTTAACATCTTGAGCAGAGAGGAGGAGGCTAGAGGCCCTTAATATATGGTACTACAGGATTGCTGAGAATATACTGATAGGAAAACAAAAGGAGAAAGACAAACTCTAAAACTACGATAAAGGCGACAAAAGCTTACAGAACAATATAAGAACTTTATCCATATTACAACGATACAGCTAACAGAAACTTCTATAATAAAATAAAAGAAAATACTCTGTCCATATAATAGGGGATGAGGAGATAATGGTGGAGATATTAATGAGGGAAGGAGAGCCAAGGGAATGCAGGGATTATGGTCAATAACGGAACTTAAAGTTTGGCTCCAGGAGAGAAACAAAGTCTGAGAGGATTAATAAACACAAGCAGAAACATAATGGAATCCTAAGACATGAGGAGCAACTTGATATATAATACAGAAGCAAAGGGAACCAGCCCAGGGAAGCTTACAGAGGTGGACAAGTGGTGTGTGAGTATCTAGTGAGCATCACACAGGACGCCTGACTCATATAATATCCAAGTAACACCTAGACAAGGAGCCACAATGTTCATTTTGAAATTCATCTGACACCTCCGTAAAGATACTTTTTGGGGTGTGTGTATACAAGAGTAAAGCCTTAACACAGGCACCAGGAGACGTTACCACAAACAAGCAATAGTCACACACAGTCACACAGGCTTAACATGCAGCATCGAGTATAAATATAAGGTCACCTATATTTTGTGAATAACTATTATTAACAAAATAAAGGTGGCCTTATATTTACATAATTTACATAAACCACCAACTTTAACATTATTATCAACACAACGATTAATAATGATTTTAATAATGCTACCACCATCAATTGATTTCCATGAAACTATTTTAACAACATTATATTTCAATCACTGGGATGAACGAATTACATTATATGAACTATCAGAGCATTAAATTCCTGTCCAGTACGAATAACAATGTTTGATTTTATTGTCCAAGACCTTACCCGTTTGTCTAATGAAAGAAAGAAAGAAAGAAAGAAAGAAAGAAAGAAAAGTAGTGAGGGAAAGTAACGGATAAAAAAATAAATAAATAAAAGAGTGAGAGAGAGAGAGATTAGGAACAAAGCCAGGACCAGAAACATAAAATATCAAAGGACCATTTACTACAGCGGATTTAAGTATGAATTAATGTATTGCTTGACTGAACCATTAACGTATTACGGGTTTACATTAACACGTCACAATAATGTAGTTGTAAATAATAATAATAATAATAATAATAATAATAATAATAATAATAATAATAATAATAATAATAATAATAATAATAATAATAATAATAATAATAATAAGTACCACATGAGGAGTAAATATTGTATTCTTGATCAGTAAGAGGTGGCAATAGGAATTAATAAGCGATAATTAAAGGTGGGAAAAAAGCAGAGGGAACTAGTGGGTAGTATAGAGATAGCTTGAGAGAGGAGAGGAGGAGGAACCTTAGTTATTGTTGTCATCATAAACCAGCATTGGTCATCTCTCTTACTTAGCACTCGTAATGGTCAGAAGCCGCAGGATATTATACCGAAATAAGTGAATTAGATTACCACGAGAGGAACAGCCACGATCCTTCCCCTGACAGCCCCGCCACCATCACCCACATCAGACAGAAGAATTAAATGAAATGTGAAGTCTTTTGTGCCTCATTATCACCTAAAACGTCCATAAAGAAAAAGAAAAGGAGATAATTACATGATTTCTGTGAGTTCATTTAAGTGAATTCAGTTAATATCGAACGTATTAACTGTTAAATACCTCTTCTGATCCTTCCTCCTCATACCCAAATACGACTAAAGAAAAACTTACGTCATTATCTTATACACTTTATGAACTGTTATCGTGGGAGAAGTTATCATACTGGAGTCTTATAACACTTGGTATTAATCTGATATATATAATAATCATGCCAGGTGATATCTTCCGCGTCCATTTTATAAACAAGGGTAATTATTATATTCAGCTTGTTTGTAGTCCTCTGTTACTGCTCACACCACTGTTTCATTCATTCCTACTCGAGCCATATTTTTACCCCATCAATTTTCATTAAAATCTAGACAAAGAATGTAATAATACCCAGTAAAAGCAGCCGGTCAAAATCTAAGTAATTATGCATCCATTAAAACAAATATTATCTGTATACATACAAACACTAT
>NW_024729259.1:8835066-8842566 GCF_018991925.1 Homarus americanus
CGTGAAAAAGAGAGTGCCTCAGCTCCACCTGGGTCATCCCTTGCAGAGCCAAGCCACTCTGTGATGTACATTGACTTAATTGTTTGACTCCCGTAATTGTTATTTGATGTTTGTTGAGTGGTATCAGAGTTTTGTGTTATATTTTTATAGTAAAGAGATGTCAATCTCAAACGGTTGTTTGTTATCCCTCAGAAAACCATGGTCCTTGACTTTCCTTTATTAAGATCCTGATTAGTCTGATAAGGGATTTCTATCCCCAAAGTCCCAGGCCTTTACAACCACCAACAGTCACCCCTCATAGTGTGTGTGTCTAGACCACCAAGTCACCCCTCATAGTGTGTGTGTGTGTGTGTGTCTAGACCACCAACAGTCACCCCTCATAGTGTGTGTGTGTGTGTCTAGACCACCAACAGTCACCCCTTATAGTGTGTGTGTGTGTGGTGGTGAGTCAATAGATCGTCCTCAGACTGGAACACCACCAGACACTCGCCACAAGGATACAACTCAAAGGTATGCATGGAGATGTCCTGACAGAAGTTGTCATAGATGAGCTCTGGCTGATACCCATCACTGAACTGTGGTAAAGATCTATCTTGTATCACTATAGTTGTGTGTTGTGTTATGTTGTCTCCTGTGAGAGATGGGTCCTCGTTCATTAACTCTAAAGTATCGTCTGTGGTCAGTTGGTCTTGTCTGGTGTCTGTGTGAGCCGTGTCCTGTCTGGTGTCAGTGTGAGCTGTGTCTTGTCTGGTGTCTGTGTAAGCTGCATCTGTCTGTGCGTCAGGTTTGTGTGGTGAACAGAGGGCTGTAGTGTTGTGTTGTTTACGCATGTGTACCATAAGGCCGGACTTATTCCTAAAGAGACAGTTGCATATGTTACAGATGAGGCCGTTGTCTTGAGCTGATACCTGATGCATCTTCATGTGCACCTTCAGGTTCCAGTTGTTGAAGTGAGCAACACCACACACCTCACACCACCTTCTTCTCCTGTAGGTGCAGACATTTAACGTGCCTCTCCAAATGAGTCTTGGCCTTGAAGGTTTTGCCGCAACGATCGCAGGAGAATGGCCGGTCCGCGCCGTGGTTACGCGCGTGACGCTCCAAGGACGACCCGATGGCGAACTTCATCCCGCACAAGTCGCACTCGAAGTCCCTGTCGCCCCGGTGTCTCGCCTCGTGTTCCTTATGGTTGGAGTGGCACTTGAACTGTTTGGAGCAGAACTTGCACTTGTAAGGCATAAACCCACAGTGAACTTTGTTAATATGGAGCTTAAGTTTAGTGGCATCGGGCGCCTTGTACTCGCAGTAAGGACATGGCCCGCGCCTCTCTCCGCTGTGTTTCCAGATCTTGTGGTAATGAACTGCCTGACGTTGGGTGAATTCCTTCCTGCATTCATCGCATGAAAAACTGCTCCTCGACCCTGACACTTGACCGACTGTCCTCGACTTGCAACTGAGAATCTGCTTCCCACGATGACCAATATTCTGCCCACGATGACCGATATTCTGCCCACGATGACCGATATTCTGCCCACGATGACCGATATTCTGCTCACGATGACCGATACTCTGCCCACGATGACCGATACTCTGCCCACAATGACCGATACTCTGCGACTTAGGGCTAGACAACGCCGCTTGTTGGTGACCTTCATCTCCCTCTAGGGGCCTGGGGCTACTCTGGGGTTGGTTGAGATCTTCCTCACTCTCTGGGGAAGAATGTTAATGTATTAATAGTATGTGTTGGAGAGATGTGTTAATAGAATGTGCTGGAGAGAGATGTGTAACAGAGAGATGTGCAAGGATTGAGGTCACATCTCAAGTTGGTAAAGTGTCTATATGTTAAGTGTATGTCGAGTGACTGTTGAGTGACTGTAGCTAGGATGAGTGTATGACTGGTGAGTGCATACTGAGTGAGTGTATGAAAAGACAACAATAATGCATACTAGCAACAGTCAATACTAGCAACAGTCAATACTAGCAACAGTCAATACAAGCAAGAAGTCAATACTAGCAACAGTCAATACTAGCAACAGTCAATACTAGCAAGAAGTCAATACTAGCAACAGTCAATACTAGCAAACAGTCAATACTAGCAACAGTCAATACTAGCAACAGTCAATACTAGCAACAGTCAATACTAGCAAGAAGTCAATACTAGCAACAGTCAATACTAGCAACAGTCAATACTAGCAACAGTCAATACTAGCAACAGTCAATACAAGCAAGAAGTCAATACTAGCAACAGTCAATACTAGCAACAGTCAATACTAGCAAGAAGTCAATACTAGCAACAGTCAATACTAGCAAACAGTCAATACTAGCAACAGTCAATACTAGCAACAGTCAATACTAGCAACAGTCAATACTAGCAGTCAATACTAGCAACAGTCAATACTAGCAAGAAGTCAATACTAGCAACAGTCAATACTAGCAACAGTCAATACTAGCAAGAAGTCAATACTAGCAACAGTCAATACTAGCAACAGTCAATACTAGCAAGAAGTCAATACCAGCAAGAAGTCAATACTAGCAACAGTCAATACTAGCAACAATCAATACTAGAATAGCACAATACCAGTCAATACTACAGTCAATACTAGCAACAGTCAATACTAGAACAGTCAATACTAGCAACAGTCAATACTAGCAACAGTCAATACTATAAATGTCAATACTAGCAAACAGTCAATACTAGCAACAGTCAATACTAGCAAAAGTCAATACTAGCAAGAAGTCAATACTAGCAACAGTCAATACTAGCAAAAGTCAATACTAGCAACAGTCAATACTAGCAACAGTCAATACTAGCAACAGTCAATACTAGAAGAAGTCAATACTAGCAACAGTCAATACTAGCAACAGTCAATACTAGCAAGAAGTCAATACTAGCAACAGTCAATACTAGCAACAGTCAATACTAGCAAGAAGTCAATACTAGCAACAATACTAGCAACAGTCAATACTAGCAAGAAGTCAATACTAGCAACAGTCAATACTAGCAACAGTCAATACTAGCAAGAAGTCAATACTAGCAACAGTCAATACTAGCAACAGTCAATACTAGCAAGAAGTCAATACTAGCAACAGTCAATACTAGCAACAGTCAATACTAGCAAGAAGTCAATACCAGCAAGAAGTCAATACTAGCAACAGTCAATACTAGCAACAATCAATACTAGTTAATTCCACATAAACTTTCCCATCCGGAGTCCTAAACCTGCAATAAACCCCGTGATAATCCTGTAATAAACCTGTGATAAACCTGTAAAACCTGTCAACCTACTAACTAAACCCAAACAAACCCTAACCTAACCTAACCAAACGTAACTTAACCTGAAGGATAAAGAATAAATACATAATCTCAAGTTGTATTTATAGTAACAATAATCAGTTATGGTATATTAAACAACATTAAGAGACAATTATTACCTTTATTGACTTTACAGATTTTTAAAAGTAAGATTTTCCTCATTCTTGGTGTTTTGTTAATGTGTATAAGGATTTGTACAGATTTACAGTACAGATTTTTACTTTTGCTAATAGGTTAAGTTGTACAAATCTGTATTTAGAATTTTTACCCAAATTTAGTTTTATTAATTTTTCTCATAGCTGAGTAATAAATCTGACCAGTTGACAGATTTAAGCAGAAACATTAATGGTAAAATATAGCATAAAATCTGTATTGAAATCCTGTATTAGTTATGTGTTTATCAGTTAATGGGATGAATTAACAGGTGGAATAGTTACGTGTCAGGTCACGGGTCGTTGGTTTATGTAAGTGTCGGGTCATTGGGTTATGTATGTGTCGGTGTATGATATGAGAGGCGGTCAGTGTATGGTATGAGAGAGGCGGTCAGGGTATGGTATGAGAGGCGGTCAGGGTATGGTATGAGAGGTCAGGGTATGGTATGAGAGGAGGTCAGGGTGTGGTATGAGAGGTGGTCAGGTATGGTATGAGAGGCGGTCAGGATATGGTATGAGAGGTCAGGGTATGGTATGAGAGGAGGTCAGGGTATGGTATGGAGAGGAGGTCAGGTATGGTATGGAGAGGTCAGGGTATGGTATGAGAGGAGGTCAGGTATGGTATGAGAGGAGGCTGGGTATGGTATGAGAGGCGGTCAGTGTATGGTGGCGAGGAGGCGGTCAGGGTATGGTGGGGAGAGGAGGTCAGGTGGTAGGAGAGAGGAGGTCAGGGTATGGTGGGAGAGGAGGTCAGGGGTGGTATGAGAGGTGGTCAGGGTATGGTGGAGAGGAGGTCAGGGTATGGTATGAGAGGTGGCTGGTATGGTAAGGAGAGGCAGTCAGGTATGGTATGGAGAGGCGGTCAGTGTATGGTATGAGAGGCGGTCGTAGATGGTATGAGAGGTCGGGGGTGGGGTATGAGAGGAGGTCGGGTATGGTATGAGAGGAGGTCAGGGTATGGTAAGGAGAGGAGGCCAGGGTATGGTAAGGAGAGGCAGGGTATGGTATGAGAGGTCAGGGGAAGTGTGGTGAGAGGTCAGGTATGGTGGTGAGAGGAGGCTGAGTAGAGGTGAGAGGCGGTCAGGAGGCTGGTGAGGTCAGGGTATGGGTGGGAGAGGAGGCTGGGGGTATGGTATGAGAGGCGGTCAGGGTATGTGTGAGAGGCAGGGGGCAAAGAGAGGAGGTCAGGGGTATGGGTATGAGAGGTCAGGGTGGGTATGAGAGGTGGCCAGGTATGTATGAGAGGCGCTGGGGGAGAGGCGGCTGTGGGTAGTGGTGGTGAGAGGGGGCATGGTATGGAAGAGGAGGTCAGGGTATGGAAGGAGGAGGGCTAGGGGTAGCGGTAAGGAGAGGCAGTCAGGTATGGTAGAGAGGGGGTCAGGGGTTGAGAGAGGAGGTCAGGGTAAGGAGAGGCAGCTGGGGTATGGTATGAGAGGTGGTCAGGGTATGGTATGAGAGGCGGTCAGGGTATGTGAGAGGCAGTCAGGGGTATGGTATGGAGAGGCAGTCAGGTAAGTGTAAGGAGAGGGGTCAGGGTATGGAGAGGAGGCTGTGGGTATGGTATGAGAGGAGGTGAGGGTGGTGAGAGGAGGTAGGGGTATGGGTATGGAGAGGCGGCTAGGTATGGTAAGGAGAGGAGGTCAGGGATGGTATGAGACGAGGTCAGGGGTATGGTATGAGAGGTTAGTGCTTGGGTATGAGAGGAGGTCAGGGGAGTATGAGAGGAGGTCAGGGTATATGAGAGGAGGTCAGGGTATGGTGAGAGGTCAGTGTATGGTATGAGAGGCGGTCAGGGTATGGTATGGAGGCAGTCAGGGGTATGGGAAGGAGGAGGTGCAGGAAGGTGAGAGGTCAGGGGTATGGTATGAGAGGCGGGTCAGTGTATGGTAGTGAGAGGCGGTAGGGGTATGGGTATGAGAGGCAGTCAGGGGTGGGGTTATGAGAGGCAGTCAGGGTATGGTATGGAGGCAGGTCAGGGTATGGTATGAGAGGTGGCTGGGGTATGGTATGAGAGGCAGTCAGGTATGGTATGGAGGCAGTCAGGGTATGGTATGAGGAGGGGGTATGGTATGAGAGGCAGTCAGGGTTTGGTATGAGAGGCGGTCAGGTATGGGGAGGCAGTCAGGTATGGTATGAGAGGCAGTATGGTATAGAGGTCAGGGGTATGGTATGAGAGGCGGCTGGGGGTATGGGGAGGCGGCAGGGGTATGTAAGAGGCGCCAGTATGGTATGAGAGGCAGTCAGGTATGGTATGAGAGGAGGTCAGGTATGGTAAGGAGGAGGTCAGGGTATGGTAGAGAGGTGGTTGTGGGTAAGGGTATGAGGAGGTCAGGGGTATGGGTGAGGAGGTCAGGGTATGGAAGGAGAGGAGGTCAGGGTGGTGTATGAGAGGAGGTCAGGGTATAGGAGAGGGGTCAGTGGGTGGAGAGGAGGCTGGAAGGAGAGGAGGTCAGGGTATGGTATGAGAGGAGGTCAGGGTATGGTATGAGAGGAGGTCAGGGTATGGTATGAGAGGTCAGGGTATGGTATGAGAGGTGGTCAGGGTATGGTATGAGAGGTGGTCAGGGTATGGTATGAGAGGAAAGTGGGTATGACGGGTGGAAACACGTTCCCTCTCCCTCCAATGGGATGTTCCCGTCCCTGAAGCGCTGTGTGTTGGGAACCCTCCTTGGGTGGGTGTCGAGGTGTAGCAGCTAGACACTCCGGCGGTTGACAACGTGTGTCCCGTGCATACCTCGTTGTGGCTGTCATCCCTTCACTCGTTTCCAGAAAGGGTTTTCCTCATGGTAATGACAGCATCTCACCAAAGTCCCCCGTATCGCCTAATGTCTAAAGTTGCTCCATATGATCTTTCATATTCTGCATCATTGTCGTCAATTGGGTGAGTGTCAGCTGTTAATCCCCTGATTACCCTGACTGTGTGAGTGACCGGTTAGCATTTCCGTCGTTCAGGGCCTCCAGGTCTTCTATGCTGGTTACCCGGTATGTTTTTGACCTTATCATGATTATTTTTTTAATTTGTTTGCACATTCTGCATGAACAAATATGTGCATATAACAGAGTACCCTGTACAAGAAAATGAAGACAATTATGTATATCTACCCAAAATTTCGAGTTGAATATAATTACATATCTCGCAGCTCAGCCTCACCCACTTTGGGTGCTACTGGGTGGCGAGTCGGCCAGGCGACTCCGCTACACATTTACTTGCCATTTCTATGGATATTATACGTACCTCGTTATCCCTTGCAAAGATATTATTTCTCGTTTCTGTTTGCTCAGCGATCAAATCACTTAGCGATCTGTATTTAGGAATGTATCCCGATCGCTAAACAGCACATCCCTGTACACTCTTCCTTGAATCCTCTAAACACTTAAATGTCCAGTTAAAACCTGTTTCCAAATGATTAATTCAAGATGAAAATAACTTTAAATTAATCTGCTCTATAAATACAATTTTTAGGTGCAATACATACAAGACTCAAATCTGGACTCAAAATGAATTAAACAAAGAAATTCATTTTCTTCTCTCATGTTCTTGATTGAGAGTGAACCATTTTGAAGTGCTATACTGTATGTGTCTATTAAAACATTACACAGTGCAATTAGGATACATCATTAAAGTACAGTACATAAACTTGTTTGTTCATGTGTAAGTGAAATGAAATGTACATTGATTGGTATGGATGGTAACAGAGCTTTCCTTGTAAGCTTTACTTAATGACATCTCTTATCCCTAATGACTCACTCCCTTCTGAGTGTTTGGCTGCAAGTGTACAGCCTCCAGACCATCTTCTGTCTCCTAAACAATATTTTCTGACAAAAATTATATGAAGCATATTGAAAAGTTTACAAAAGAAAGTTATATATAAGGAAATCAAATGAATCAAAGGAAGAGCTCATTTGTTACTATTATTTCTATACAAAATATAATAAAAAAAAATATTAACACATGTTACTAATCTTTTGCATTATGAGGAATGACACCAGACAATGAACTCTGTTTACCACCATTTGAAACCTGGCAAATAGAAA
>NW_024729259.1:8845066-8882566 GCF_018991925.1 Homarus americanus
CCTCAGTGAGTTCTGAGAAATCAACAAATTATTTGTACATCAATCTGTAAGATAGTAATAAGAATCTCAATTTTTATAAACAAAATTTGATTATTCCTAAGGTGGACATTACTTGTGATGACACTAAAAGGTGACCACTTCAAGTAAACCTGGCAAAAATTCTGTGGAAATATACAGTACAACATAAAGAAGACACAGATGAAATGAATATTTTCACAGCCTTAGTAACAGACTGAGTTCTTATACAATATGAGTCTTCACTTACACTTACTAATGAAAAAACACCATCATCACAGAAATATCAATGAGACATGTGATTCCAACACTTAAGTACAATTTTAGAGAGAAATTTCCTTTCTTATTGGAACCACAAGTAGCATAGACTACCAGAGAAGAGTGTGGATGCTGTCTGATCACTTAAAATACTGTGCCCACAGAACACACCTGGTTGAGATTATACTTCATAATCAATATATTAATAAATAAATTATATATTATTAATACTTGATTTTAGAAAAAATATAAAATAAATAATAAAATAATTTTGCAAGGAGACAAACAGATCAATCACCATAGAGAACTGCCAAGCTTTCACACATTTGAGACAATGGGTAATCTACCGCTTCTAACAAACAATATCATACCATTATGTACTTTCCTGATGTACTGTATATGAATTCAATATTAAAGTCTACATCACCTTATAAATATAAAAATAATGTGTAAACCAAGACCCAACATTTTGATTCATAAAATACATTACATATAATTTGGGTATATACTGTATTCCAGAAACACTAATTCCAATAAATTAATGTCTAAATAGCCCAAATTGCCTAAGGGACATAATGCTATAAGAACATTAGGTTTCAGTGATAAGATTCTATACCAACTTTTTGGGATGTTCCATTTCTATTGAATGCAAGTGGGATGCTGTCACAAGCAATGTGCATATAACTGCACAGGGAGCAACATTTCCTCTCATACATTCTTTCCTCCATTGGATTTAAAAATTATATTGATCCCTGCCTACCAGGACCACTCCAAATGGTAACATAAGTTGAAGGAAGGATGCGAGTAGTTACATCAGAAACTGGAACAATACTTGGAGCACAAATTGTCGTTGTCACCGTGACTGGGCCACGGCTGGCCTGGCTTCATTGTAACTGAGGTCTAAGACCTGGCTGCGTCATAATAGGATATGACACTAAGTGACCAGTGGCTCCACTCATAGATATTGCCTGTGCCATGTTCTGAGCCGCTGGTGGAGCCATGGAGGTCATGGAGGTGGCTTGGGCAATCTGAGGGTTAAGGGACACTGTGGATACTTGTGCTAGAGATACCTGAACCCCACCCACTGAACCTACAACAGCAGGTCCAGGTGGTGCCACTCCCACTGGTTGGGATGGAGGAGCCAGTGACTGAGGAGGTGCTTGCTGTTGAGCTTGTGGGGGTGGAGGAGGACGAGGTGGACCAGGAGGTAGTGCTACTACAGAGCCATCAGAGGTTATGGGCATTGGTTGAGAGAGCCGTGCTGCAGTGAGAGGTTGAACACTTGTTGCCACAGGAATAGTTGATGCTAAACTGACAGTTGGAACTGTGACGGCTGTCATACTTCCTCCTGCCTTGCTGAGACGCAAAGTTGTCACCTGAAAATTGAAACTATACATAAGATTCAGCAGAGACAGCTGAAAGAAAATAATAATTCATCTTGAAAGCAATCCTCACAAGTCCCATCCCTGATTATTATGTTCAAGCGTTAATTACTCAAGTGAACTAATACTGAACAAATAAAAAATTTCCTTGATCAAGTTCCACAAAACTGTCTTTACATATTCTTTCACAGTGATGATACTACTCTTCGCTCTAATCATTTACACTAAAATCTCAAGATCAATGACAATAACATCAGAATGTTAAGTTTTATTTTAGAAACAGACCAAAAGTGTGTTTCTGCAGGGAAAAAGTTTAGAGAAAATAAAAATTTTACTACCCAAAGCACTTTATGTTGAAGTTCCCGATACAGGTCCGCAATCCCTTATCCGAAATCCGAAAAGCTCTGAAAACCTACAGTTTTTTGGTGGAGCATCACTCGTGTGCACGACATACCCAGAGTGACGCCGAACATGACCCGACGCGGCCGAAGCTTGACCCACACCAGTGTGAGGCATCAGTTGCGTCTCAGCGCTGCTACCAGTCACACGTGCATCTGCTGTTCTCTGATATTTTTTTTTGTGATATTGTGATTTTGAGTTTAATTTCACTGTGAAAATGTCAAAAAGAGCTTCAGATACCCCTCTGGGTAACAGAGAGAAGAAGAAAAGGAAGCATCTCTCATTATTCATCGCATAGAAAGTGGAGTTATTACAGAAGCTTGATCGTGGTGTGCCTGTGGGGCGTCTTACTGAAGAATATGGTGTGGGAACTACCAACATATATGACTTAAAGAAACAGAAAGACAAGTTGTTGAAGTTTTACACTGACAGTGGTGATCATAAACTAATGAAAAATAGGAAAACATTGCATAGGGCAAAGAATGAAGATCTTGACCGTGTGATGATTGAGTGGATTTGACAACGAAGAAGTGAACGTATGCCACTGACTGGTTTGTTGGTCATGAAACAAGCTAGAATATACCATGAAGAACTGAACATTGAAGATGAGTTTGAAAATTCAGAAGGTTGGCTGTAGAAATTTAAGAAAAGTCATGGGATAAAATATCTGAAAATCTGTGGTGAAAAAGGTTTTGCTGATCATGAAGTAGCTGAAAATTACATTGACGAATTTGCCAAAATAATATCTGATGAAAACCTTAGCCGTGAACAAATTTACAATGCTGATGAAACAGCTCTGTACTGGCACTACATTACTAGAAAAACATTAACAACAGCTGATGAGAGAGCACCAACAGGTGTTAAGGATGCTAAGGACAGGTTGACTGTTCTTGGGTGTGCCAATGCTGTAGGCACACACAAGTTAAAGTTGACAGTGATTGGAAAAAGCCAACGACCGAGATGTTTGAAGGGTGTACGAAATTTTCCTGTGCATTATTATGCGAACAAGAAAGCATGGGTAACCAGAGAAACATTTTCTGACTGGTTCAATAACCACTTTGTACCAGCAGTACTAGCTCATTGCAGGCAAGCAGGACTGGAAGTAAACTGTAAAATTTTATTGTTCCTGGACAACTGCTCTGCACATCCCCCTCCTGAACTTCTTGTGAAAAGTAATGTTTTTGTCATTTACTTTCTCCCCAATGTGACATCTTTAATACAGCCTTTTGACCAAGGAATTTTACCCCCCATGAAGAGCAAATATAAAGACTTTTTTTTAACTTAATGCTTGATGCAGTCAACAGAGGCGTTGGAGTCCAAAGCTTCCTGAAAAAGTTCAATGTTAAGGATGCCATTTACGCAGTTGCTAATGCTTGGAACGATGCTGATAAACTAACATTAACAAATGCTTGGCACAGACTTTGGCCTACAATGATGTTTGATGTAAATGAACATCCAGATGAAGACTTTGAAGGATTTTGTTTCATTAACTAGATGATGATTTCAAACCTCCTTACTTAAGCTGAAGGTTTATCATCAGAAAGTGTAAATAAGTTACAGGAAGCTGACATTGAAGAAGTGCTGAACATTGACAATGGTGCACCTGTTGTGCATTCGTTGAGTGATGGGGAAATTGCTGAAATGGTGTTAAATAAATATAAGCATGAGGATAGTAGTGATGATGATGATGACATTGTGAACACAGGTGAAAAAATCCCCATAGACGATATAGTGAAAATGTGTGATCAGTTAATTAATGGCCTTGAACAACATGCATTTATCAGTGAGCAAGAGCTTCTTGCAGGTTACATAACCTAATCAATGGTAATGAGACAGATGGCACTGGAAGAATTCTTTAAAAAGCCATCTGTCATAGTGCTGATTCATCACTTGATAGTCCTGTTCTTGGCCCATCTTCAGATGTCCGACTCCAACCTGATGACAACACTGATGTACCCTCTTCTTCAAGATCATCAAGCCAGATGTAATGTAACGTTACTGCATGTATATGTACAGGTACAGGTGCTCCTCTACTTTAGAACGTTCAACTTACAAACCTTCAGAGATACAAACATCATCACTGAGGGGGATTCCCTGCCAGAACAGGTGTTTAATGTGGATGAGACCGGATTATTTTGAAGAAAATTCCAGAAAGAACAAACATTACCTAAGAGGAGAAGAGTGAGCCAGGTTTTAAGGTTGTATTAAAGGGTACAGCTGTACTAAATATCCATAATCTTTTCTTTTCATTTTTTACATTATGTTTGGTATCTACAAGAATAAAGTTGGACTTAAAAACAAGCCTTAGGAACGTAACTCGTTCGTAAGTAGAGGAGCACCTGTATTAAGCTTAGCTTGTACCAGTATATGTCAAAATCTTACTGAATGTTTTCCTTACAAATAAACTGTACGTGAGTATTTATGGACTTTATTTATCCCACGACTTAATTTACCAAATTATTACTGTACAAATAACCTGTAATACTATTCATAGTCTTTATTTATCCCACTCATTGTGAATATTCATAAGGTTCATTGCAGAAATATTAATGTGTTTGCTGACGGGGTGTTGCCACAGACCCCGTTAGGATGTTACCATAATATAGGGTATATGTACCGTACTACCATTCTGAAATCCGAAAAATGCCAAAATACATCTGGCCCCAAGGGTTTAGGATAAGGGATTGTGGACCTGTAGACATTAAGGTTTAGTTTAGTGGAGCACACTTCTTTAGCAAAATTTTCTCATAAAAATTACACATAGTATTAGCCAATGCATGTACTGTACAGTACAGTACAGTACTTACAAACATATCACCTTATTAGAATACAGCAATGAAAAAGTGTTAAAAAAAATTTAAGAAAATACGGTTAGGTTGGCAGCAGCATTTTCACAATTTCACCTATTTTCACACAATTACACATTCTTAATCTTCACCTTCTTTTTATTCATTTACACATTCTTTATTATCTTAGTAAACCGATTTGTCGTTTCTTAGAAATGAAAGATATAAGAGTTATTTTGAAGGGGAATTCCATTTAATGACTCCGAACCAAACATATCGCACTGCTTCATGCTTGATGAGGTAGCATCACATCCAGGTAGTGGTCAACTTGTCAGTCTACCGTCCATAATATGCTAGTTTTTCTATAATACCAACCAACAGTTACTTCACACCAATAAACTCTCCCTTGTGTATGGGGTCGCCTCTGAGCTGATCAAAATTGTCTGGTATTAGCCAAATAAAATATTAAAAGTGGTGTCTCCAAATGAGGGGGTTAGACATAGTCTACAAGGGGTTAACAGAACAAATGTAGGATAATAGACATCTGAAATAAAATTATCCAAAAGGATCAATGGGAATAACGAGAAAATAAAAATTACAATACAATTTAAAATGATAAAGTTTATATTCTGCATAATAATTCAGTTATGCAGGTGATTTATTTTTTATTTATTTATTTATTTTTTAAACAGGGATTAGCCAACTCGGGCACAGGTCACTGACTCACATCGGGGCCTGGGGGGCGAAAATGTAATAATAATAATAATAATAATACAGTGACCCCTCGTTTAACGAACACCTCGGTTAACGTAATTTCGATTAACGAACTGCCTTCCATAAGGATCTTCAATTCGGTTAACGAAAAAAAATTCGGTTAACGAAGTTCTTACGAACCGACCTCAACATGTTTTCGCTTGCACTGACCGGGCAACCAGCTTTAGTATCAGTCCGCCAATACATTAATCGGTTCTAGGGCTTAAATTCCTTACTATTTTAGTAAATATCAAGAAGTTTATACTATTCAATAATTTTAAAAGTTTAATATTCAATTTTTTAGTCATTTTAACAATTATTGAATATAATTGAAGGTAAAGTGACTAGTTTAATGCGCGGCATCCAGCCTCTTAACACAGCAAACAGGAGTTAGTCTCTCTCTGTTTTTATTGGAGGAACATCTTGCTTGAGACTCCCTTCAACTAAACGCTTTTTCTCCGTGTTTCCAAGCAAATTATTGGTCATTTTGAAATATATTTTACATATTGACAATATATAATGCAGTGCAGTGTTGATTTAAAGAAAATAATCTTGAATTACACCAAGAGAGCTAAAATTTTATGGGTGAAATGGCGCCATGGGGTGACTTCTCTTCCACCCCAATGCCTTCTCTTCTTCCTTCTCCTCCACCCCCATTCTAAATCCCATCATCATCATCATCATCATCATCATCATCATCCAGGAGCCTTATACATACACACCTCAGAGTAAGTGAACTTTTCTACCATTTATGTTGAATTTAGGAAATTTTCGGTGAGCTGGAACCAATTACCCAAAAACCCATTGAAACAATGGTTTTGGTTAACGAACTTTTCGGTTAACGAACGACCTTCTGGAACGGATTGAGTTCGTTAATGGAGGGGTCACTGTACCTGTAATCATAATAATCATAATAATTAGTTCATAGTGCTGAATGCTATGAAACATCAGATCAGCACTAGACTAGTTACATTGCCTCCTAGCAAAAATGTCATGAGCATTTCCTTTTAAATTTTTCTTTTTTTTTTAAGTAAAAATACAAATTATATATCATATTTTGTCCTATTATTTAATACTGTAAGTTAAGTTATTTATGATGAAACATACACCATAAAAGGCTGATTATACGAGAATATAATAATGAATAAATAAAAACAAATTGGCGAACGAAACAAGGCCAGTTCCACCCCCATCATGTTTACACGTCAAGTGTCATCACCTACCTATTAACTCTTGTCAGGCCTATATCAAATCTGATTAGATCACTGTACAGTATCCCCATTAAAGACTACAGTATAAATTTTAATAATAAATATGGTAATTTTATAAAAACTAATTTTTTTAATGAACTGTAATACAGTATTGTTTACAGTATTACTTTCGTCTTTATTCAAGACATCTTCAGGTCATAAGACCCACTAATTCCCCACTAGTCACGCAGATTCTGACCAGGACAAGGCAAAGGCACTGAACAAATTCTTTTCCTCGGTGTTCACAAGAGAGGATGCGAACAATCTTCCAGGGTTTGACACAGCACTGACTGACCCTGTGTTCTCATTAGAGTGTATAAGAAATAAATAATATATCAAAGCTTAAGGTTCATAAGAGCCCGGCTCTGACATGGTGCATCCCAGTGTTAAGAGTGTTGTGCAAAGAGCTTGTTGAGACCCTGAATAAGGAATCCTGTTCTGTAAATACCTCGATGAGCAAAAGGTCACCAGTGATTGGAAAATGGCTTATGTGATTCCTATATTAAAGAAGGGCGATCATCATTCCATGGATAATTATAGATCAGTGAGCAAGATCAGCTTAGTGTGTAAAGTAATAAGGAGAATTATAAGAGATGCCTGCAGGAACATCTACTATGAAACAACCTTGTCTGCCAAGACGGTTTTATGCCGGGACTCTCTTGCTTGACAAAATTATTCAAGTTACTGGATGTTTGGACTCAAATTCTGTGACAGGGCAATAATATCAACAATATATACACTCGGTAAAAATACTACCTTACAGGAGGGGTCCGATGATTATCCAACTGAACATTCCCGTTGTCTTGCTAGGGTTGTTAGGCCTGATTGTGAGACGTTTCATACTTAATTTGGTAGGCCAAAATTAGCTATTTCATTGAAAATATTGAATTACTTTGTTACAATATGACTGGAGAATGTCAGTATATCTAGTTAAGTTAAACATTATGTTATACTAAATGTTCCACACAATGTGGACCACAGTAACCATGGAAGTGGATGAGTTGCCATATAGGAATGTATTATATGTTTGGCAGAATTAATGGATGTAGAAAAGGTATATGATTATTTTGCAACCGAATTTTGAATCTGTATTTATATTGCTACTTCTCTTTGGGCTAATGCCACATTATATCATTCTTTATTTGTATTGGAAAACATCTGAATAGCTCCATCATTTATAAATTCCGCCATAATGGAACCCGGCCCAACAACGTTTTACCATATGGTCAATAATTCCGGAAAGTCTAGTACAGCTACTCCTTGACTTACGACATACTCAACCTACGACCACCCGGACATACGACCGCCTCAGTCGTACCAAAATTTTGTCAAATTACGTATTTTTGAGTCCCAACGTCAGTGATTGCGCTGTGTACTGACAAAATTTTCATTTGTAATTCAATTTAAAATGGCTGGCAAGCTTAAAATTGAGAGTTTTGTGGTGCTGAGAAGAAAAAGAGACACCCATTCAGATTTCTATGTATTATTTAAGAATTTTCGACTTACGACCTGGATTTGGGACCCTAACCCCGTCGTAAGTCGAGGAGCAGCTGTACTGGGTTTCGTTTCTGAGTTCCGATCACTTGTTTCAGGCACGTATGGCTGAACCCATACACGCACAGGGCTACCAATGTGTTTGTATTGTCATTTTGTTTCGCGTAGGAATTGTAATGGTAGTTTTTTACAGAGTGTACCTAGATTTTGCCAAGGCTTTCGACAGCGTACTCCACGAAAGGCTGAGAATTTAACTGGAAGGGTACGGAAATCAGAGAAGTGTCCTTGCGTGGATCAGAGACTTTCTTTATGATCGCAAGCAGTGTGTGGTGTTCAATGGTACGAAATTGTCATATGTACTTATGACAAGCGGGGTACCACAGGGCAGTGCACTGGGCATGTTGATATTTGTTTGTTTTATAAATGACATGCTAGAAGCTGTACACTCCTCCTTACAAATGTTTGCAGATAATGCCAAGTTATTCAGGGAAATTAAGAACCAAACAAACTGTGAAGAGCTACAGAAAGATCTTTGTGACCTTCAAGAGTGGTTGAAGATATGGCAGCTAAGATTCAATGTCACAAAGTGTAAGAGGATGCACCTGGGTCATACCAATGGTAAGGAGGGCATATCACATGTCCTAACGGGAGAAGAAATTGCATGAATAGAGACCGAATGTGAAAAAGACCTAGGTGTGGATGTATAACAATGAACTGAAGTTCTCGAGCCATTATGAGAAGGTGAATCAAGCAACTAAACTACTAGGTCTTATAGGAAGGTCGTTCAGATAGCTAGAAGGTCTGTCCTTCGTAACGATCTGCAAGAGTGAGATGCTTCCCAGTCTGGAGTACTGTCACCCTATCTGGTCCCCGAGATATGCTAGGGACTGTCAGTTAATTGAAAATGTGCAAAGGGGGGCCACCAGACTGGTGCCTGCACTACAGCACCTCAGTTATCCAGAGAGATCAGAACGCTTGCCATTGCCCAGCTTATACAACAGACGGGCAAGGGGTGGCCTAATTGAAGTGTATAAACATCTCAGCGCACTACTCAGTCGAGTGTCCATACCTGCAGCTGGCAGACACCTGCCCCACAAAAGGTCACAGCTCAAGGTTGAAGAAGCCACAAGTCCAGAAAACTATGAGGGCGAACTTTTTTGGAGTGAGAATTGTGAACTCTTGGAACAATCTGCCAAAGAGTGTTGTGACAGCACCAAGTGTGAGCTCTTTCAGGGACAGACTTGACCAACACTGGAGCAGGTTCAGATACATTCAGGAGTCAGTGTATACCCAGTACTTGCCAACAGTGTGTAGCAGATATGACTGACCGCCAAAGCGACTAACGAGCCAATCAGTGGCGAAGAGGATAAAAGTAACGTGTGACCAGACAATGCAACAGGTCAGTAATATGAGACCACTAATCCCTCACCCCACCTTCACTGCAAATGAAAAAAAGAGTTTATATGCAAAGGGTGACCTTATAGAATGATTAGAAATTTACTTTTTTCCCAGATATAATGTTTCTTTCTTATCTCTTATTTTCTATTTATTGTTTAATTACTCTATTTTTTTCTTTACACGATATCTCTCACTTTATCTCCTATTCCTGTATTTATTTACTTACCCAATAACGGAGGGTGTAGGAGGTGAGAGAGTGGTAGAGGCTGGGTGGGGTGTGTGAGGAGGGAGGGAGTAGTGAGGAGGAGGACTGGTGCAGTTAGTTTCCATCCACGTCCCACAAGGGTCACTTGGCCTCCCCTGTAACCAAAACTGTATGCACCTCGCATCATATAGATTTTTTAATACATTTATTTCACAAAACTTTCAGATAAAACTGTTCAGGATTATTTGGGTAAAAAAAAAAATTGATGTTTCTAACTAAATTAGAACTGATTTTATTGACTCCAGTATCAACAAGAGATGACACTTCATGTGTAATCATGCTGGTGGTGGTGAAGGGAGAGAACTAACTGTTACCTTCTTCAGCAGTTTCTTTTTATTTATTCATTACACTCACTGCATGATCAGCCTCTTATAGTGTACGTTTCATCATAAAAAAAAATAATAATAATAATAGAAAAAAAAAACGTAATATTTTGTAATTTGACTTCAAAATAATAGTGATTTGTAAACTCTTGAAAAATCTGGCAGAGTGTTGAGGGCATTGAGTGTGAGCTCTTTCAAGAACCATCTTTAACCAACAGTGATGCAGGTTCAGATACATTCAGGAACCAGTGCATGCCCAGTACTTGCCAACAGTGTATAGCAGAGATGTGACCAACCGCCTAAGCGGCTAACGAGCCGATCAATGGCGAAGAGGATGGAAGTAAAAGTAAAAATTTGCACCAGTGTGTGTGTGTGTGTTCTGCTTTCTTTCCGGGAGGACTACCATCACAATTGTTTGAATTATTTTACCTAAAATCTTAAAATTTTTCTGTGGCTGAATTTCTGTTGATCTTATGGCTAACCTATCACAGTGCAGCATTATGGACAAGTCCATTCTAAGAGTGGGGAAATAAACTGTTCACTCATGTGTCCAAGAAGAGGAAAAAGAGAGACCAAGGGATTGTTGGCTGGCGTCAATTTCAAATGACCGCGCGCGGCAGGAATTTCAAACGACAAATAGTTATGGGTTTGGGCAAATGTTTCTTGCCCAGAAAAGGTGTTGACTATCCAAAATCTGGATTTATGGGATCCGAACATTCAAGGGTTTACTGTATATAAACTGTATAGATACTGTATAGTAAAGCCTTTCAATGATGGACGTCTCAATTCCGGATATTCCCCACAATCGACATCTTTTTGTCGACATACAGTACTGTACTGTATTTGGGATCACTGTCCACTGTTGACTAGACTCAGCACAACTGACAATGTTTACAGGATGATGCCAAACAACACACTGAGCATACATAAATGCTAAAGTGTTAAACACACTAATATTTCCCTCTAAGCACATTATACAGGATAAAAATCTATTAATATTTTTCACAAATTTCAAATACAAATCCACCAGACATTAAGATACTCTAATAAATCTATACATTACATACAGTATTGGTGTTTGTTCGTCTTAGACACAAAGTTGACATACTGTACAGCCACATTGAGCTTATGTATGTTAAGCACCCAATTATTTCCTCTACAGCACATTTTATTTATAATATATAAAATAGTTTCATAAACTACTCTTTTCAATACAATATATTATTATTATCTTACTTCAGTAGAATAAATGATAGGAAAGATACAGGAAATATTATATTAAAGTACAATAAAACCTTGATAAATCGGATTTTAATATATCGGAATTCGCTTTTTTCAGACTCTGAGATGCTCTGGTCACCAGAAATACTATTATTATTATTATTTTTTTTTTAAAGAGATGGAGAAGATTAAATAAAAAAAATCTTATGAAATGAACAACACTTACTAAATACTGTACAGTGGTCTAATGAGATTTGCTACTAAGAACTAAGACACTCGAGTATGTAAGCAGGTTGGGGCTGATCAGATGTTGCCACATTCGTCAGGTTTATTTAGTTATAGATTCAGTGGTACAGCGGTAACGCGCATAACTCTCACCAATGCGTCAAGGGTTCGAGCCTCGGCCCAGACACACGTGAGAAGGGTGTTATACAGTGTGACCCTCACTACCAAACACCACAGTTTTCCCGGTCCCCAGTTTCCTTCTGTACTAACACTGGATAGAACGCCCAAACGGCTAGTAAGCTGATAAGTGGCGAATATGATAAAAAAATAAATATTCTCATATGATTGGCCTCTTATGGTTTATGGTTCATCAAGATTAATATAACAACTCCAGTAATAGAGAACAATACAATACTGTATGTAATTTGTAATATGACTTGAAAATAAAAGGATAAGCTGTATCAGAAGGTTGTTTACTCAGATGCGTACGCGTGAGACGACCAGCTTACAACAGGGATCACTCTAGCACACTGTATAGTAGTATTTGATATGAAGATACCTTCTTAAAAACGTTATTTAGTACCATTATATGATGACTCAGTTTGGCTACTTATACACTTAGACAAATGATTAATGAATAAACCAGGGTATATGCAGATGCATAATACTTTACAATATTACTTATTAAATGATGATAAATACACTACAATAGTATTTATTAAGTGATGATAAATACACAACCGTACTGTACTAATTTACTAAGTGTTGAAGACAGACATTGTGGTAAGCCTGTAGTGGATTTCTCCCCTACAAATGCTGTTTGTCGCTGAGTAGCCGACCCCGCGAATTCCACAGTGTGTGCCTCGTGGTCTAGGTCAACCAGCGCCGCCTTACATGACGGAGGTCAACTACTAAGCCACGCCTACCTCCGCTATTTAAGACCTGACCTCGTGGTGACCACTCTCTTTTCTACCTACACCAACCAGCCAGCAACACCTCCTCCTCCTCCGCCTGCCTGGCGGTCCTCGCTCCCGCCGGCGAGCAGGCGACCCACAAGCTGTCCTCCTATGAGCACCCTCACCAACCAGCTCTCTCTACATCACGCTTGTAACCACGCTGCCACTTCCCAGCACCAAGCTGCATTGTACATCCAATACAACATGTATACAGAGAGCACATTGTGAGTTTCCTTTCTCCATCCCATCCTGAGTGTGAACCCAAACATACCATTCCCCACAAGCCGATCAGCTGTTTGCTCTTTGTAAACAAATGAGTATGAAATGACTCATGAAGTTCAGTGTGGGATTCTTTTTTCAGTAAAGCTGATTCTTTTAGGATAACATTTCGATAATATTTTATCAACCTGACACCAAATGATCCTAAATTGTATGAGAATTGTGGTGGAATTACATAAAGAAGTGTTAAAGGAGTCTTGTGGGAGAGAGAGCCACCCACCCATGCTACCCCTCTACCAGCTGCTCAGATAGACATTCGTCTTCCTCATACAATATACTCCTACACTTATTTGCTGTTATTTTTAGCTTTATAGTACTGTACAGTATACAGTTTTCTCTTTATTCATAAGACAAATTCTGTGGTTATTTACATATAACACTTTACAGTAAATAACAATCATCTCAGTGACAACAGAGTTGTTGACAACCAGACTTATATGTCTGATTTTCATCCCAGAGAGTTTTGTTTCATATTTTTTTTTGTTGATGTAAGATTCTTTTAATAACCTTGTCAAACACTTAAAAGACCTTAGTTGTTAAAGTGCAATAATAACATAACAACTGATTTTCTTTAAACAGTTCGGAGAAGCAGTGTTATCTCCACCCCCCCCCCCACCCTGCTCCATATATCCACTTTTTTTGGATTGGGGTCTGCCCCAATTAGTCCGATTTATCGAGGTTCTACTGTATATATAGCTAGCTAAGGCAGCCATGACCATTTTTTTCTCCAAATCACTTATTTCTTATTAACCCCTTGTGTACAGGCTCCCCTCTCAGCTGAACAAAATTGTCTGGCATAAGCCAAATAAAATATCATAAGTGGTGTCCCCATAATGAAGGGGTTAATAACAAAGCAAGTTAATAAAGCCTTATTATCTGCACATATATGTACTGCTGTAGGAAAAATAATTGTTTTATAGTATTTCCTCTCTAAATACTCACCAGGTGCTCTTATTACATTCGTCCAATGAGCAGTAGCCAGCGTAAACAATGTCGGTCAGCTGTAACGTGCACTGCAAGTATACCAATTGTATATGGAGAACAAAATGCAGTAGTATTATATTATCTTCTTATTCTTTATTTGTATATGTTAATTAACTTGAGTTGAGATGTTGACCCCTTGTTTATGGGGGGGGTGGGGGGAAGGGGGTTGCTCTGAGCTGAATAAAACTGTCTGGCATTAGCCAAGTAAAATATTAAAAGCAGCATCCCGTAGTGAAGGGGTAAAAAAGATGAATGATGAAAAAGTGGAGGTTGGAGTCAGCTGTCATATCATCTGCAACTATGAGTATGGTTTAGATAACACTTTTAAGTTAATAAAATGTTGCATAACTTGAGTACTATGACACCAGTCATCCTGCATCCAAATTATCTAACAATTCTATTGTATCTCAGTTCCTTAGTGGTGATGTTGATTACCAGCTGCACGATGACTCCAACCTCATATTTTGTCTCTGGTTTCATAACTAAATTCACTTTTGGTACATAGACATGTGCTGCCACAGGAAAAATAGTTAATTTATTGTACTTCCTCTCAAAATAATCACAACCATTATTATTACGTATGTCCTGTGAGTGGGAGCCAATATAAACAATGTCGGTCACGCTCTAACACAAACAGCCAGTCTATCAAGCATCCAAATTTTATTTATTTATTCTTAAATTGTATAGGGAAAACAAAATGCTGTAGAATTACTATATTTTCTTAAACTTTATCCATATATCCAAATCAACTTGAGCTGAAGTGCTAAAAGATAAGGATAAAAAGTGGAGGGTGGCTGTCGTATTGTCTGCTGGTATGAGTATGGTTCAGTAAAATATACTGACTTAGATCATTATTTTTAAGTGAATAAAAAGTCAAATAAATAACTCAAACTGACACGACACCAGTAATACTTTATTCAAAATAACTAGCAAACTATCATACTTCAATATTTTTGGTGGTGGTACTGTGTCTGTCAGGTGTACAAAGTTCTCAACCTCATATTTTATTGCTGGATTTGTTAATTTACTAGTTTCACCTTTGCTAGACTCCCTTTCAGTACAGAACTTATGTTATCACCGCCCTCATAAGCCGCAACCTCTGACTCCCATGTGGCCATGCGACCTGTGACCTCGCCAGATGTTTGTAAACGTCACAGCTATCGAACGAGCATTTCGTTATGACCATAGATAGGGGCTCGAGACACCTCTGGCACACAGTATCGTTCAACCCCATCAAGTGTACGCACACTCATTATAGCTAGGAGTTACCTAAAGCGATACTAGGAGTTAAGTGGAGCTATAAGCCCACACATGTGAGTGAAAGAACACAGTGATTGTTTGTATTATGGTGAAATGTTGTGAATTACATATGTGCTTAGTGTAAGGCAATTTGGATAATAACCATACAGAATAGTGTGTTTACTAACTGATCTATAATGTATACATGTAATGGAATGTAATCAGTAGTTAACAAGTGTCTCACTTCTCCAGGTTTTGACCATATCAATCAATAAACGATAATTGAATCCATGTTGCGGGTTTCTTTCGCCCTTAAGATGTGACGTCATCTAACTGTCGAATCATTCGGCAGTTAAAACTTAGATCTGTGGTGCTGCAGGCAAAATATATAATTTATTTATGAACAGGAAGGATGAATCAAGTGGAGGGTGAAATTAGTTGGCTGGTAAATCGACTGCAGCTCTGAGCCTCTCGGAGCAAACATTATCTTGGAGATTCTGACATTTGAATAGCCACACTTGTAAAATAGTTTATCTATGGTAACTGCTTTGGCTTCACCGAGGTTTTTTTTTATTTTGCACATGGCCTTTTTATATTTGCTATCACCATTAAATTTACCAGTAAAAATATACTGGTAAAGTATGTAGTAAGTGTGGAGCCAGATAGTGGACAATTATGTAGTTCTACATACTGTATATATACTACTGTCAAAGACAAACAAACATTCTATCTACAGTAACAATATATAATACTGCATATAGATTTGTATTATGGGATTGCATTGAAAATATTAATTTATAAAATATGTTAAGAGTTGTTTTGATAAAATGTGCTTTGAGGAAATATTAGTGTGTTTAACCTACTCCAGTGTGTTGTTTGGCATCGGCCTTTAAATATTGTCACTGAGATTTTTACGCATTTAACCATAATATCTCTTGTGTTAGATTGCCATCTTTATGCCAAGCTAGTGCAAAGAAAATAGTACAAATACTGCCCCTCCCCCCCAATTAAGCTAAATTGAATGTCTATATACTGTACTAAACTGTACAGATGGGTTCCCGGGTTTCGTTCATGAGGACGTTCTTAAGTTGGATTTGTACGTAATTCAGAACACATACTATGTGCATACCGTACTTACAAAACAATGTTAAAAATCCCACTACAGTATATCATAGCTTTAGTTGTTATTTACATCTAAAGTCACTTAATTTAAAACAAAAGAAGAAATAGAATGGACAAAATACAGTAAATGAACGTAAAAAATAAGTCATCAGGTAAATAGAATACTGTAAATTTAAAGTTTAACCCCATTCATAAGTCGGGGACCCACTGTACTGTAAGATATTCATTACAATATAAGATGTGTGTTTTTAGGGTCAGGAATGGGAAAAAAGGAAACCTCTCATTAACAGAGGGATTACTGCACACACGCACACACACACATCAAACTTAGGATACCTTTACAGGTTGGGTATCCTTTATCCGAAGTGCTTGGGGCCTTAAATGTCTCGGATTTGGGATATTTTCGGATTCAGGAATACTGCATCTATATCTTGTATACAGAACCTGTATACTGCGGTAGCTCACCCAGCATGGATGGGGCCCAAGTCTATGTACAAAATTAATTTTTATTTCATTTACAGTATATGGATACATATATTCTGCAGGTAGCTTTATGAAATATAATTGAATAATTTTGGGTATAAAATATATAATAAGATGTACACTAAAGACACAAAAAGATAAGCAATCACTACCATCTGTTTGGCATCGCCATGATGCCTGACTCTGAGGTACAAAGCAGCCTGTGTCTTACCTTTATTCATTACATATACAGTACATACTTACCCTAGTAAAAATTAGGATATAGGCATATATAATGATATAGACTTTCGGGTTTCACAGCATTTCGGACTTGGGAATTTCGGATAAGGGATACCCAACCTGTATCACTAAACAGAAATCAAGATTATCTGCAAAGAGGATTACCCAGTATCAAAGCTGTGAAATAATTTATATAGTCTTCTCTTTTCTTTTGTCAGCATCTCCAAGTAAGAATGTTTGCTAGTACAAGACTTAATTTGACTGAATAAGTGGCATCCACATTGCAGTACATAATCTATCCTGCCTAGCCATAGGCTGCACTTCAAAGGTTAATTCAAAATTCTTTCCAGTACTGTATAGTACTAACCTGATCAAGGAGAAATTCATTAGTAGCTCTGAGGTCTGAAACTTCTTTCTTAAGAGAAGAATTTTCTTTCTTCAAATTATCCATTTGCTTCCTCATAAGTAGAATCTCTTCCAACCCCCTCCTGTCCCTTTCCTTATCACGTTCTCGGTCTCTATCTCGAAATTCTCTCAGACTGATGTCTCTCCCAAGGATGTCTCTTCCTATCTCTTCCATGGGAAGTATAAAGTCTCCCTCTCTCTGAAATTCAACTGGCAGTAGCTTGGGTTCTTGCCTATGTCGTTTAGGGTCGGGTGGACCGAGGTTTCCAAGCCGGTCAGGGTTGACTGTACGATCATAATGGTTGGTCCCTTGATCAATGTCTCTATGACTGGTGCCATAGATCTCTTGTTCATACTCCAGCTGAGTCAAGTGTCGGAATTTGCATTTTCCTCCTCTTCTTCTTGAACATTCTCCCATGAGATAGTCCTGTTAACAGCAATACTGTTCAAAGCCCAATATGAATACGTAATACACAAAATTGATAAGTGATATCAAAAATTAAATTATTATGAATGATGTACAATGTGAAAAAACAGAAACTGTGAGATGGAAAATAATTTACAAATGATCCAAACCCTGTTGCCTTTGTCTAGGCTGGGAACACAAAGGCACAATACCAGTAATGTACTGAATAGTTGATATGAGAAAGCAGAATTTTCCATAAATATTAAGAAAGAAAACCCATAGAAGATTTGTGGCTTTAAGTCATGAATCAAGTGGGCCACAGTGACCCTAGGAGGAGAAATATACACAAATGTTCTTAAAAATAAACAAAGGCTAAGTTAATAATTCTTATATCATCAGATATACAGTCAACCCTCACTTTACGCGGTTAATATAACCCACAGGGTACCGCAGAAAGTGAGAAACGCGTAAAGTGAACAACATAACATATGGGATTAATTGAAATAGAGACCGGGCCGACCCCCAAACTCCACTTTTTGACGACACATTACTATGTTGTAGTAAAAATTTTATCTTAACTTTATGATGGTATGCACAAACAATTAATATAGAAGAGGTTAGGTTAGGAAAAATTAAGGTTAAGTTAGGAAAAATAAAGGTTAGGTTAGGAAAACTAAAAGTTAGGTTGAACACTTACGTTAGTAGAAGAGATGGGTCGACATACGGGGATGGAGGCTGGTTCCGAGGCAGAGGGCAGGCTACTGGCCCTCAGGTGAGTCATCATCACTGTCATCCACACTTGTCAGGGCCTCCCTGACAAATCCCTCAAAGTCATCTTCACTGTCTATACCTCTGTCACTATCACTGGCTGTGGTGGGTTGCGGGTGAAGAACTCTGTTATGCTTTGCTGACGGCTGGTGTTTATGTTGTCGTGATAAACCTTGAAGTAGGGCTCCATAGTCTGCAACAGCTGGGTAGTGAAGATTTCATACCTGTTTGCGTCATGGTCGTCGGAAAGGAGGAGCTTGATTTTCTCGACACACTCGATGGCACCCCTAACATTACTATGGGATAAGCGGTGTTCTTCTTGGGATGACGCACCACCTGCCTCTTCACTGACGTCATCATCATCTACCATCTCGTCGGTAGTCACATCAGGATCCCTTATCACCTCCAGGATGTCGTCGTTGGTGGTCTCGGAGAAGCCTGCAGCTGTAACACTCTGCGCAGCTTCTCTGGCAAGGTCCACTGCTACTGCAACAGTCTGAACCTCACCAGTCACAGATTGACTCTGCCTTACGCCCGGAATGCCTTGCAACACATGTCTCCATGCGTGACGAACAGTAGCTATAGGCAGCTGATCCCATGCCTCCACCAAGAAGTCCACAGCTTTCTTGATGTTGAATATTCTCCAGAATTGTTTGAAAAGTATTTTTTGCACTGCCAACTGTTGATCCTCGTCTTCTTCGCTCTTGCTATCGGTGGTGGTGTCACTCTGGTTACGCAACTCTTCCCTGGTGTTGGTGTAGTCGTTCAGGAGCTTGAATTTTTTTGTTGAGAATGCAGCTTTTACATTACAGATTAACTCTTGGTCCATGGGCTGTAATATAGACGTTGTGTTGGGAGGAAGGAAGACCACTTTTACGTTGGGGTGACGATCTAACAGTAGGGGCGAGTGTCCTGGTGCGTTGTCCAGCAGCAACAAAATCTTGAATGGCACATTCTGTTGCTCACAGAATTTCTTTACATCGGGAACGAAACAGTCATCAAACCAGGAGAGGGACAGTGGAGAGAACATCCACGCCTTACGTGAGGTCAGCCAATGGACATTTAGCTTGGTCATGTCCATGCTCTTGTAGGCGTGCGGCTTGCAGGCTGTGTGGATCACCGATAACTTGAGCTTACAGATACCGGAGGCATTGGTGGTAAACAGGACGGTGATGCGCTCCTTCTGCATCTTTCGGCCCCGAATCTTGCTGGCATTCTTCACAACGAAGGTCTTGGAAGGCAGCTTTTTCCAAAAAGGACCAGATTCGTCCATGTTAAACACCTAGTCGTCGGTGTACTGTCATTCCTCCATAATTTCACGTAAAAACGGAGGAAATTCCCTAGCCATAGCACGGTCAGCACTAGCTTCTTCACCACCAATGTTTATATTGGTGATCTTGTTCCGCATCTTAAACCTCTGTAACCACCCAGAGGAAGCATTAAAGGGTTTGGGCTCTGTAATTCCCATCTTTCGTGACACTGCAGCATACAGTTCACGTGCGTACTCCTTAACAGAGCGCGTGTCCACCGCCATGTTCCGTCGCGCCTGACGCACCAAGTAGCTCACAAGTAATTTTTCCGTCTTGAGAAGCACCTGGTTGTGAAAATACTTGATCATAGAAGCACCTGTAGACTTTGTGATGTTCATGTGCTCCTTTATCTTGGCTGCAACCTTCTTTATCGTCTGGATCGTAGATTCGTTCACACCATGCTGGCGCGCCAAATCAACCTGTCTTGTTCCTTTCTCTAAGTCTTGGATGATCTTGTACTTCACCTCGTAGCTTAATGAACGTCGTGTCTTCTTGGGCTTAGGGCGGCTGGGTCCAGGCAAGGAAAGGTTTCTCTCTGGGGGCGGTGGTCCGGAGGAAGCCATTTTACAGAACAATGGATGCACGATTACACGGTGTGGCCTGGAGGGATGAAACTGCCGCGGCTAGGTCAAGCGTCGTCTTTCCTCCCTCCCCCAGGTGGACACGTCATATTACTTTAAACCAATTACAGCTAGCAGTGGAGGGAGGTAGGGATGCATGGCTAATCACAGTCCGATACGTCATATGACGTCAGTGATAACGCAACAGACATGCACTGCGCAACCTTACCATGCGGCTTGGCCAGGCGGAGGAGGGAGGAGGCGGGAGCAGGCGGGTGGGGCGAATCTAAAAATAGCGTCGAGCCGGACACTCTCCGCATAAAGGGGGTACACGCACAGCGGAATGTGAGCATCCTGGGTTCCGGCAGGGTACCGTGGAAACGCGGAATGTGGGACCGCGTAAAGTGAGGGTTGACTGTACAGTACTATATGAACACATTCTGTACTATGAATTAATCCACATGTTGGTTGAATCAGTAAAATTTGTGAGTAACTGATTGGTTCATAATGAAAACACAAGAATGTGTTGAAGAGAGATGCTACACGATTGCAAATCTAGATGAGAAAAGGTAAGTGAACTATAATATTTCCAGGCTAACCTGGCCCGTAAGCACTGCCCCTCGCCCATAGCTACAAATAGCTGATTGGTTCCCTGAGCGTTTTATCCCCCCCCCTCGATTGCGTGTATATAAGTGCATATTAATATCGACCTTTTATAATAAATATTTAAATTTTTCTAACATTCTCCCTAAAGTGCTAATGCCTTGAAATGATTTGCTTTTTGGTAATCCATATATTTAACATTATTTTAGATAATAAGAGGTCTGCTTAACAGTTGTGAACACATTTACTTTGAATTTTCTCTGAACCAATCAGATATTAGTATAGAGTAGGGGTGGGGCCTACAGGCCAGGTTAGTGTGGAAAGGGTATAGGTTATGGTTCACTAAGGCACTGTGCTTTTATTTAAGATTTTTTTATTATCTTTTTTGTTACCCTTTATTCTATCTACATGCACTGGGCTTTCATTTTAGGGTTTCTTGTTATGGGTATCTTTTATTTACCACCCTTTATCTTATATACTACAACATCTAACTTCAGGGATGGCCACAGCCCTCCAAGCTTCTCTGTAACTCCATAAAGTCCTTCTTTCCCTTTAATCCTTTCTTGTTCTAACACTGTACCTGTTTTACCTGCACTTATACTACAAATGTAGCATTAAAAAGGTCGAGTCTACCCTCAAGTCTACTCCGTGCTTTGTTTTTAATAAAGCACGGAGTAGACTTGATGGTAGACTCAACATTTTTAATACTACATTTGTTTCTGATCATTTGTGAGAGTATTTTCCCACTATTATTTATTTGTATATGTTTTGTGTGTGTGTCTACACATAGGAGGGGTGGGGGGAATGACAAATTTGAACTGAACATAAAGTCCTCAGGGCAATTGTGGGTTCACAGGTCCTAGACAGCTCCTAACACAATTTTGTGAAGCGGAAGGAGTGGTGAACGGACAGCCTATTACACCAGTCTCAGAAAACGGCAGAGACCTGGAGGCCCTTACACCCTCACATTTTTTGCTCATGAAGCAGAGCACCGATCTCCCTCTGGGTGGTTTTAGTATTGGGGAAGCGTAACCACAGACAGTAGAAACATGCGCAGTTCTTGGCGGATCAGTTCTGGAAGCATTGGCTCAAGGAATACCTATCTTTGCTCTGTCAGCAGCAGAAACACTTCAAACCTTGTCACAACTTTCAACAAAATGCCCTGGTCATTGTGACTGGAGAACCACTGCCTTGGAACTAATGGCAGCTAGGTAGAATAATAGAGGCGATGCCCAGCGATGAGTTTTATAACTTTGCAAGCGGCCAGTATGGGGGTGGTAAGAGAAATGTTGTTTGTTATACTAAGCGAACAGGCACTGGCTCAGTCATACTATAATGAGGCCAGGGGGTAGACTATGCTGAATCAGCTTGATGTATTTACCCGGGTCTTGAGGCGCTAACATATAACCACCAGTACCTCTCAACTGATCGCCTTAAACACACCCAAGCTTTTTGCTCTGAGCCAGACCTGCAACAAGTAAGCATACTCGTAAACCTTTTGTGTTTCATTGTGGACGTGAAGAATATTAATTGAGCAACTTCTGATGATATGTAGCTTATATTGTGTTACTATTAAGACAATGTAGTACTCATTTGTGTGCTAGTGTAAGGTAAATGTATTCATATCTGATATGTTACTTAAGCTTCAGTTAACTCTTGTAGATTAATTATTTGTTTTTGACAGGTTTGACTGAAATAAACTGTATCGAGTTGACGTGGCAGGTTAATCTCGTTACGGGTCAATTATACACTGTGTTTTGCAGTTCATATTCACTCAATGCTGTGCATAAAAATACAGTAAATATCATGTTTACATATAAAGCATAAATAAATTAGTATATTATTATCATCATTAATGATGACAAGTTAACACATGTTAATAATAATGACTGTGACTTAAGTGAAGCATAAGCTCTCCTGCACTTCAATACGGTATGTCAATAGTGATGGAAAAAAATGCAAAATATTCCGAGCCTTAATCTGTACTAAAGTGCAAGTTTGAATACCTCCCAAGCCTGCCTAGTCCTTGACATGGGTGTTAACCAGGAATAAAAATATTACTAAAGAAAAATATATCAAGAACAGTTGAGTATATATGGTACATTGTACATAATTCTGAAACCCTGCAACAAGACAGCTTGACATTATATTTTTACCTTGCAAATGGGAACATCACCATTGAGTGTGACATCTCCAAGTTGTCCTTTGCGAATGGCCTGATCAAGAACGTGCGGAGGAATGTCTCCTGTACGCAGATAATAGTCCTCATCCTCACAAGTGCAGTGAATAAATCTACCAAAGACAAACAAATTACTGTGCATATTTCATGTTGTCAGTCGCAATTTACAATATATCAGAGTTGCCATAAAACCTTGGCACATAACCCCAGAACATCTAATAATACAGTGGCCCCTCGTTTAACGAACACCTCGGTTAACGTAATTTCGATTAACGAACTGCCTTCCATAAGGATCTTCAATTCGGTTAACGAAAAAAAATTCGATTTACGAAGTTCTTACGAACCGACCTCAACATGTTTTCGCTTGCACTGACCGGGCAACCAGCTTTAGTATCAGTCCGCCAATACATTAATCGGTTCTAGGGCTTGAATTCCTTACTATTTTAGTAAATATCAAGAAGTTTATACTTTTCAATAATTTTAAAAGTTTAATATTCAATTTTTAGTCATTTTAACAATTATTGAACATAATTTAAGGTAAAGTGACTAGTTTAATCCGCAGCATTCAGCCTCTTAACACAGCAAACAGGAGTTAGTCTCTCTCTGTTTTCACTGGAGGTAACATCTTGCTTGAGACTCTCTTCAACTAAACGCTTTTTTCTGTGTTTCCAAGCAAATTATTGGTCACTTTGAAATATATTTTACATATTGACAATATATAATGCAGTGCAGTGTTGATTTAAAGAAAATAATCTTGAATTACACCAAGAGAGCTAAAATTTTATGGGTGAAATGGCGCCATGGGGTGACTTCTCTTCCACCCCAATGCCTTCTCTTCTTCCTTCTCCTCCACCCCCATTCTAAATCCCATCATCATCATCATCATCCAGGAGCCTTCTACATACACACCTGAAAGTAAGTGAACTTTTCTACCATTTTTGTTGAATTTAGGAAATTTTCGGTGAGCTGGAACCAATTACCCAAAAACCCATTGAAACAATGGTTTCGGTTAACGAACTTTTCGGTTAACGAACGACCTTCTGGAACGGATTGAGTTCGTTAACGGAGGGGTCACTGTATAGTCAAGATCAAACTTGCTTAATATTACATACTGTACAGTGTGCTTTTAGTGCACAGACACTAAACAAGTTATACTTCATGGGACAATACTACCCCAAATATAAAGGAAAAGTTACATTTACAAATTAACAATGCAAAATTATAATTTGACTTACCTACACATGGGACGTGTGCAATGGCCATTCTGGTAATCATGGCAGAAGGTCAAGTCAGCCTTAACCTGAGTTAATGCTTGAGGTCCATGTTCCCCATCATCTGGATGACGGAACTTACATCGCTTCCCCCGACGGCAAACATTACGTAAGAAATCCCGACAGATGTTGTCATCATCTCCTGTTCTACCTCCACCTCCCTCATCCTTAGCGTGCCCATTCATTCCCTCAACCATTTCATGATGCTGCCTGGAAATCAGTTTCACACAATTTATTGTATGTGTGGCAAAGTGGACAACTCAACTAGGCACACACCCAGAACTGATGAATGTGAATAATCTTGAGGCTAAAGACTCACTCTGTATATTGTATAAACAAGAAGAGGATGAGTATGAATGCGTGAAGCATTTTTAATTTTTATCGTTGGCCTTTCCTGTTGCTTTCTACACTTGTCTTACACCACTCTCCCCAATGTTTCCACAAAGTTATTACTACTGTACATTCATTATCTTTTCACAATCAATTTTATTTTAGAATTTGTGATTTAGTGTTTATAGTAAGTAAGATGCAGTACAGTACTGGGTAAAAAAAAAAACTACAGTTTGAGTGACAACCCTAACTGTAGTTGCTGACTTTTGAAGTTTGTACTAAAAAACAAGTGATATATCCATTAGTTGGAATAATTGGGGCAGAGCTCTTCCAGGAAAGAGAGATTTCCGGGTCTTGAGACGAATTTCTCTTCCCTGGAATTATTCCGGGTACAGAAATTTCCCTGTCGGCAGGAATAATTGGTGCAGAGCTCTTCCTGGAATAAGAAATTTCCAAGTAATTTATGAATCTTTCAAACCCAGAAAATTCCAACATCCACGGAATTTTTCAGAGTACAGTACTTTAGGGGGAAAAGTTTCTGAGAGTATAAACTGCACATCTCATCATCTCGTCTCGCACAGACAAACACTCTCTCATTACATTTAGACAGCAGGCACAAGCAAAAATATTTATGGATAGCGAAAAAGTGTATATTATTCACAGCAGCTGATCTAATTGCATTAGAGAGATGAATTTGGTACAGTATCATAATCCCAAATAAATCTCTACAAGGCCATTTCAATAAAAGATTCATCACAAAATATTTTGACACAATATAATAACGAAGACTCAATTTTTTTATGAAAAAACACAAAATGTTTATGCGGGAGTTTATTAAATCAGTTCCAAATAAGTTAGAAACACTTTTTTTTATCCAAATAATCCTGATTAGTTTACCTTAAAGTTTGGTTTAAGAAATATACAGCATTAAAAAAAAAAATAATCAATATGATACGGGCATGTGAATCGTGAATGAAGCAGTGTGTCACAACCAAGACTAGAATTTTCCACCCTGCACTGGGGTAAGTTTCCCCAAAGTCTAAACTACGCATCCCACATGGGCAAACATAAGAGGTGTACAATATTTATTTACCCAAACACCACTGCCTGTGTACAATATATTATTTAATGTCGACTACAACAGTACTGTATATACTGTACAGTAGTACACACCAGTAGATGCTGTCATCTTGAGCCTCGATAACCAATGCATTAGGAGCCGGGAAAAGTCGTTGGTTAGTGAATCAACGGTTATCAAAGCAATTAATCTCATAAGAACAAAACAAATTCAGGGGGTTAGGAACTGGCCACCCTCCAAAAATTCCCATCTACCCTTGATATATCTCTGTACTGCACACCTTCAAGCAAAAAAATAAAGAAGACATATAAAGTAAACATAATAAGCCTTAAATAAGCAATGTAAAGCTTATATTGAGACCTTTATTTACCTGTGTTGAGGGTGGTAGATTTGTCTAGGATACCAAGTTCAAGTCTCTACCACTCTTTGCCAATCATTGGATGTCCGGGGAATCAACGAAACTTGCGGGTGTATTTCCCCTACGTGAAATCGTCAGTGCAAATCGGCGGTCAACGGGACATCAGTTATCAGGGGGTAAACCTGTATGTACTTGGTTGAATAAAAAAATAATAAAAAGTGAATTCTGTACAGGTGGAGTTTAATAAGGGCTATCCTCAAGGTAAAGAAAATTTTTTTTCCACTTAGTACAAAGTCAAATAATAAATAAAGTTGAGGCACATATCAATGGAGGGAAAAAAAGTAAAATTTGTGTTTTTCTGTATCATTTACTGTGAACCTTGATGCTTTGGTACTTATATTTTCTAGTGTCAATACTCAGTACAGCTATTCATCTTTGAAAAATGAACTTAACACATTGGGGAAAAAACATTATAAAAGGAATATGGGGATAGGCAGTGTAAGTGGGGTCAAGTACAGTATGAAAATATACAGCAAGTATACAGGTATAAAAGGAATACTGTTGAACTACCGCTGTTTTTGGCTTCCCCTTTCCCGTAGTGGCATGAATGTGGGAGAACAAATATTATGTAGTAACTAAGGCTTTTAAGGTTTACAAAATAATTCAATATGTTTATTAAGATAAATGTGTTTGTATTGTCTGTTTTATTTGGTTTCACCCAAAATGATTTCAGGTGAGGCATCAATATTGGACCTCAAATATTGGCTATATGTAATTTACATGAAAAATGAATTTACAGTGATGTATAATTTGGTTGCAGGGCATGATCCCTGCTTCTGGTGGCAATTATGACAACATCTGAGTTCCTCAGACCACTTTACCTGCAGAATCCCTGAGTTACAATTATTTTTTCAGTATTGTTTTACTTTCAGACAACATGGGAATCTTAGGAATTTTATCTTTACTATAAGTACTGTAGTTTCAACAATTCTACGGCACTTTTCTTCTATGATATTTTCCTCGCGAATGACTTATACATGTTGGGGAACCCAGGGGAGGGAGTTAGGTTAGGTCAGTTGTGAAGGAAACGTCATAGAAGAAAAGTGTCTTAGAATTGGCTATTATTTGGACCTTGACTGTTCCTACATAGGCGGCCAACTTTGATATTATTTTGCTCAATATTTGATCTTTAATTCAATGTAGATAGTCTTTTTTTTTTTTAGAAAAGATTAGAAAATGGTTTTCTCAACTTCCGAGCTGAGACTCAAGAAGTAAAAAAAAATGTGTTTACGTTACTATGACTGTGTCCATTGAAAAGCAACAAATATTGAGGAAACTGATACCCAAATTGAGGAAATGATTAATACCTAAAGTGATTTTTGTTATGAAAGTCAGTTTTTTCAGCGGGGAAAGTTATCGACAGAAGATGGTATCGACCTAGTCCCTTTGAATGGTAGGGTTAAGTTAGGTAGTGAGAAATTGGGGTTGGGGGGGGTGGGGGAAGCCACCCAGTTACGCTTCCAGTTATGGTTTCAGGTTCCTCAATATTTGTTTCTTTTCAGTGGAAAACAGTCATACTAACTTTTTTTTTCTCAACTCGGAAATTAAAAAGCATTTTTTTTAGCATTTCCTGGAAATCAGACAAGCTCCATTGCATCCAAATATTTACCTTAGGATTGTTTAAACGAATGATTGCAAAGATAATATCCCTTAGTTTTCTGTGTTTTCCGAATGTAAAAATTTTCTTATTTTTGTTTTATATTTTATAATTAAAAAAAGCATTAATTTGTACAGGTACTAGTTACCCACATTTCAAAAGAATTTTTGTGCCAGATATGGTACCTTCTATGTTATTCTCATAATTTAAAAATAATAGAAGCTCAAATTAACTCTTTCATTTTTGGGTGTCTTAATGACACCTGTTGGGAATAATTATGACATCAGATGATGCAGTGGAAGGGCTAAGTTGGTATTTTAGGGGTATTATTATTGTTTCGGGGATCCAGCGATTAGGCTGAATTACGCATGTGCTAGGCTGAATTATGTATGTGCTCGAGTTTGACACATGCACAGTTGTTCTTTGCAAGAATCTGACATTCATTGGTGGGTATTATTTTGAATCAACCAATCACAGCACGGTATAGGCCCCCCACCACGACCCCCTTAAAATTAAATCTATTTCCAAGATGTCATCCTTGTGCAAAGGCTGTGATATAGATTACAGTACTTCCAAGCAATCACAAGATTTTACTTTGAGTCTGAACATCGAGCGTCTGTAGAGGGATATCAAGGAGTAGGTGAAGCGACCTGGCAACAAGTCCGCCTACTTTAAGCATTACTTGACGCGCTACTTGTTTATCACGCAGTTCAGCGGGGACAAGCTTTTACAAAAGTTCTTCGTCACTGCCGGAAAGCTCTACCCCCCAATCGGAGAAACAACGGCCAGTGCAACCTGTGTATGATGAGGAGGACAACCCCGATGACCCCCAACTCACAGTCTTCAGAGTAATTAAGGTAAGCACTACTGATTCCAAAACTTAAAATCCGGGAATTAGGAACCTTGAGTACAGAGACAGGTTAAAGCATCATAATTTCATAACACCATCTGTGAGGGAATTACTACACCACGTGAGGCCCCTCATAACACCATCTGTGAGGGAATTACTACACCACGTGAGGCCCCTCATAACACCATCTGTGAGGGAATTACTACACCACGTGAGGCCCCTCATAACACCATCTGTGAGGGAATTACTACACCACGTGAGGCCCTCATAACACCATCTGTGAGGGAATTACACATACACCATCTGTGCCCCTCATAACACCATCTGTGAGGGAATTACTACACCACGTGAGGCCCCTCATAACACCATCTGTGAGGGAACTACTACACCACGTGAGGTCCCTCCTAACACCATCTGGGAGGGAGTTACTACACTACGTGTTTGCTGTTCAACACCTACAATAATCTGTATGTTCACTGTATGTTCCTTTACCTTTCTCTAATGAAGGCTTTTGTTAAACCACCAATGTATGTAATAGGTCATTTATGTCCAATGTATATCTCAGCCTTCGGGCTGCAGAACTTTTTCAATAAACCGTCAATTATTATTATTATTATTATTAATTTGCACTCACTCGAGAGATAAAGAGTGAGGGGCGATATGACTGAGGTGTATAAATGGAAGTCAGGGTTAAACAAAGGTGATACAACAAAGGTACTCAGACTATCCAACCAGGAGCAAACTCGTAGCAATGGTTTTAAATTAGGAAAATTTAGATTTAGGCGCAAGATAGGTAAACAATAGTTTGGAAATAGAGTAGTAGAAGAGTGGAACAGGTTACCAAACATCATCATTAACTCGAATACACTAGATAGCTTCAAATATAGGTTAGATGGATATATGAGCGATAGGGGTTGGGTGTAAATGGGACTGCCTAGTATGGGCCAATAGGCCTGCTGCAGTTTCCTCCATTCTTATGTTCTTATGTGGGTAAGGTTAGGTGTGATTAGAGGTAGAAATGAAGGTCAGGTTCGTTCAAAACACAAACAAAAATCGGAAAAACATAATTTAATTTTCAAAAATCTTTGAAAAACGAAGATTTTCAAATTTTTCGATTTTCTCTTAACGTAATCATGAGCGGGCAAAACACCATAAAAGAAGTGTTAGATTCGTCACTACTGATTCCATTTTTTTAATAAAAATCGCTGGATTACCGAAACGATAATTTTACTATTTCAGGTGCACAACTATCATCACGTATTACTATTATGTAGTTGCCTTATCTACACACAAGCTGATTCGTATGGCTACCTGCATTGTTTAAATACATACTGAGTCGATGTGAACATGCATAACGATAATACAGAATAACACTAAACCGAACCTTAGTCCTGGTCTGGTTCCCAATTACACAACACATGTGCTTTATTTTCACTGTCAACAATAACATGAAAGTCAATGTCAATCAATGGGTAGATGTCAATTTACTCTAATTCACGTACATACTGTAAAATGATCAGGTAACGAATATATTAAACAAATTCCAATTATTTCCTCACAACACTTAAAACCCAGTTAGCAGAAGAGCGTCCAGCTCGGCGTAGTGTCTGGGGTTATCACTGGCTATTTACTACAAATTTAGCCGTATGCCAACCTATTTTGTAGTATACACGTGTTTTGTGGCTTATCAACACGTGGCATGACAATATTTAGGAGAAAATGAGGTTTTTAATTCACCAACTGACCTTGACACGCAACTATGAAGAATATATTGTTTACAATATGGCGTCCACGAGCAACACAACAGAGATGGTGTGTGTAAGACCACGGCAGTCATCACTTAACTAACTTATATATATATATATATATATATATATATATATATATATATATATATATATATATATATGTATGTATATATATATATATATATATATTATTCCTACGCTCATGGTTCTACTCTTCTCTCCCCTCTATTCTCACACTAGATCTGTTTCTAGACCTGCTATGATTTCATCGATCAATGCGGATCTATGCAGCATCTCCGAATTGGGAAGTAGAGACTTGGTTAAATTCAATAGCAATACGCAATCTCCTAACCTAATCTCAACTAATTTTACCTAACCTGACCTAACCTAACCTGACCTAACCTAACCTAACCTAACCTAGCATAATCTTCTCTAGTCTATTCTAGTATTCTAACCTAACCTAACCTAACCTAACCATCTGTACCGGTTCTCGTTTGCACAGACGCTCAATAAAGGTGAAGTTCATCAAGGGTTGGGCTTCATTCCTAATGGTCGGGTCATTTAGGTTAAAGGTCTATTGGGACGGGAACTATTTGACCAGTCATTTTGATTTAATTTGTTGATGATTATTTTCCTAAAGTGGGGATAGATTCACTCCGTCCAGCTGCCAATAGACCGATGCTATCCTGACAAAAGAAGATTTTTGGAGGGGCGAATTACCAGCAAACTTTATATAATTATACTATACATACAGAAAACACCATGTGCAGTTGATGAAGTCTATTAATACTGGGCGCCGGCGGGGGAAGGAGGAAGGAAGGAAGGGCGGGAGTGGTGGGGGGAGAGGAGGGAGGAAGGAGAGAAGGAGAGAAGGCGGGAGTGGTGGGGAGAGAGGAGGGAAGGAGGAAGGAGAGAAGGGCGGGAGTGGTGGGGAGAGGAGGAGGGAGGAAGGAGGCAGGGAGGGAGGGAGGGAAGGAGGAAGGGAAAGAAGGGCGGGAAAGAGGAAGGGGTGGGGGGGGGGGAGGGAAGAAGGGAGACACTAGTCATTTTACATCAATAGTTCAATGTTTGTATTAGTTCATGAGGTGAACACACTGACGCCTGCACTCCGTCACACTACACCATGGGCCACAGAGAGGAAGATGTCATTACCCCTGAGTTACTGTACTATAAATGGGACTCCCCTTCCCACCTGTACCCCTCCCTCCCTTCCTGGACTCCTCCCTCTCCATCTCCACCTCGACCCCTCCCTCCCTCCTGGACCCCCTCCTCTCCATCTCCACCTGTACCCCCTCCCTCTTCCTGGACCCCTCCCTCTTCCTCCCCCACCTCGACCCTCCCTCCCTCCTGGACCCCTCCCTCTTCCTCCCTACCTCGACCCCCTCCCTCCCTTCCTGGACCCCCTCTCCATCTCCACCTGTATCCTCCTCCCTCCCTCCTGGACCCCTCCCTCTTCCTCCCTACCTCGACCCCTCCCTCCCCTTCCTGGACTCCTCCCTCTCCATCTCCACCTGTATCCCCTCCCTCCCTTCCTGGACCCCTCCCCTTCCTCCCTACCTCGACCCCTCCCTCCTTCTCACTCTATCTTGCTTGTGGTCGTCTGTAGTTACTGGTGATGTTTTAACTATTTCTCCTCGTGTATATAACTTCTCTACCTCCTATATCTTGGTCTTTTTTTTTTTTTGCTTGTCATGACTGTCATTTATTAACTGTGAAGGTTGTTAAATAAGCCTGCCAGTATCATATGTCCTGTTAAGTCTCTGTTGCTGTGTCGAGTCTTTTAAAGTAATCAGTGACGTCAGGGAGCAGCTGTACTACGTCATTGCTGCCTGAGTAACTTTCTGGATGTTTACAAGTTGGTGTGTCTTCAGTAAACACCCAAACTCAGTAAACGGTGCTCACTGGCAGATGCACCACTTGAGCCTATTAAAAACAACAACAAAAACAAAAACAACAACAACAGCAACTCCTTGGTAACCGAGAGACTCGTATGGATGGTAATGCCTCACATGACGTCAGCCCTTGTGAATGAATGCATTTACCTACATAAGAATTCCTCTGTACATTATCTCTTATGTCCCTGGTGAAACAATAAGCACTGAGGTCAATATACACATACTTGAGGTTCGTGTGTATGAGTGTACCGTGAATCCATTTTTATTCTTCCTTCTCCGTAACGTAACACCTTCCATATGTTTTAGTTTGGCCCCTTTATGTTACTTATGGCGTCTAGTGTCGACTTTCATGGAGTTTAATTACTTATATAGAGTCGAGTTACTTACATAGACTCTGACCCTGAGTGCGATGAGTTAAGAATTGAGAACGATGTCTTGGTCCTTTGAGAATTACTTTACAACTATTTGCATACGATCACTTATTCTCTTGATAGAGGAAATTGTACTCAAAAGGTTAAGTCATCATACTCAAGGGGTTAAATCATCATACTCAAAGGGTTAAATCTTTTTTACTCTTGGTCTGGGTTTTAAGTTTAGTGTGTGTGTGAGAGAGAGAGAGAGAGAGAGAGAGAGAGAGAGAGAGAGAGAGAGAGAGATAGATTTACAACGATATGTATAAAGGTGTTTCAAAGCTTAAAGCAACGAACCAAAAAGCAACTTCATCTCCCGACCAGAGCCCCCAGCTGACAGCCCCTGGTGACATAGAGGCCGTAGGTCAGGGGAACTCACACACACACACATACGGCGGGAGATGGTTTCGACCTTCTGAACATCCCTGTTGGAAGTTTAGGTAATAATCAACTCACTCACACACACACACACACACACACACACACACACACACACACACACACACACACTCACACTAAGTAAGGAGCCTGGAGTCTTTCACTTAGAGGCCTATTAAATCTGATAACATCGACAGGTAGTCCGTTTTATCAAGCGAAAGACTCGGCTCATATCCCAGCTGCTTCACATGATCACATTAGGAGCTTGATGGTGCGTAATTTGGTCACTGGTGGGAGAGAGAGTCCGGTATTAGAGCGCCGTAGAGCTGGTCTGTGTGTGCGTTCTATTGGTATGTGTACAGTATGTCGCCTGTCTCTGAATCAACACGAGTATTCTTTAGGGACACCAAGGTTGGGTTCACGTGTACAAATAACTCACTCATGGAGGTAAACAACAGGTACTAAGTAGGTTAATGCCCGAGAAGCGAGTGGTGTATGATTACTGAGTAGGTTAATGCCCGAGAAGCGAGTGGTGTATGATTACTGAGTAGGTTAATGCCCGAGAAGCGAGTGGTGTATGATTACTGAGTAGGTTAATGCCCGAGAAGCGAGTGGTGTATGATTACTGAGTAGGTTAATGCCCGAGAAGCGAGTGGTGTATGATTACTGAGTAGGTTAATGCCCGAGAAGCGAGTGGTGTATTATTATGATATTATTATTATTTAAAAAAAAGATTGTTTACGTTCATCATAGATTCTTGTTAAAATGTCGATTTAGAATTTGGTCTCAGCAAGTTGGATGTCAGGTAATTAGAGGTGCCAGTGAGCTTTAAGTGATGGGTGAAGTCAATTGGAGGGTCATCACCTTCTGCAATAACCTGAAATTCAACTTTTTTCAATCATTTAATTAGCAGGTTGGAGAGTCCTACCTGTGTTAAAAAGTTTATATCCTTCATAATGTTGATATAGGTCCTCTTCAACATGCTGAATGACCCGTGATGACCTAACACATTACTGCTCTGACGAAGTGCCTTATATTTCACTGAAGATTTCGTTTCTTATCATAGCCTAAAACAGCTGAAGCAAGTTTACGTTTTATTACTGTCATCGCCTGCAACACAGCTTGACGCAGGCGACTTCAAAGTTAGGTTAGTTTGGATTAATATTTAAGCTGTTCATTTATAGTTTATATTGTTATTATCTAATGATCGTTCCCATATACAGATCAGTCAGAATTGTCGAAAAAACAAACAGGTTTAGTTTATGTGCAGCCCTCACACACACACACACACACACACACACACACACACGCACACACACACACACACGCACACAAACACACTAACTCTGTACAATAGCAACTTTTTACCAACTCCGCAGGACACGTGGGACATATACTGTACGTTTCAGGTTAGTATGTTATGTCCAAATTCCTGAAATGTATGTCCTCCACGTTTCCAGAGAAGTTGGTAAAAAGTTACAACTGTACAGTGCTGCCTGATGCATAGGTCGGCCTCTATAGTGGCCAACAAGTGATCGCGGTCCCTTCGTGCCCGGTTCGCCATCCGGCTGACAGCGTACAGCGAATGAGGGTGCGCCAAGTCCGTAGACTTGCATCGTTTTCCAGCGTAAATAAAATGGTTAATTAATGCCTTCCTAAAGAAACCATCGACATGAGACCAGGTTTGTTCCACTCTACGAATTTTTGGCGGTTTTTCTACCAAGTTTGATGAAAAACGATTGTGCCATTTCGGCTGCCCAGAACAGACAGACACAAGGCTATTCCTATAATATATTACATGTTGCCTGACGTAGGTATTCGATGCATGATGGAACAGAGCAGGTCTTTAACATCATTTGGTAGGTGGGTGTAGCGATTCTGTCTCTGTGTCAGGGAAGAAGCTAAATGCTAGTTGGTGGTAAGTGAGTTGTATAGATGTGTGTGTTTGCTCACGTGCACTGTCCTGAAACACATAGATGTATGCAGGAAATATCCTTCTTCTTATATAAATCACGTTTTGTGATTTTTTTGCGTAAACACACACAAATACACCAGTGACAACTGTAGTTAAGACATGCAGTAGGTGAAGGCCACAGCAAAGTTTAGTAACTCATTCTACCTCAGCTTTGTTACACGTACACCAAGAGACTATACTGTAGCTGCTGCTGCTATGGAGGCGGTCACTCTTGTTATAGCAGAGAAATAAACAGCACCCATTTACTACGCAGCAAGACTTGTCGTTAGGAGTGTGTTGGGGGAAGAAGTTTATTTTCCTTGGCCTCACATCTCCCTCCCAAGGTACAGAACCATCGGCTGTATCCTCGGCTGTATTATCGGCTGTATCCTCGGCTGTATTATCGTCTGTATCTTCTCTGCAGCTTCACCTAATGGGGCTGCCTCACGTTCTCAGTTCGATATAACTTGAATTCGTGTTGGCATTATTTTTACGTCCAACGTGACTCCTTCTACAGTCTGCTGGGTGATACTACTCCAGAAGTCAAGTTACTTTACGTAGATTTTTGTTGTCAAAGTTTATTCTAGTTATTTACTTTGTTTTTAGTTACTTATAAGGAGTAAAATTACTCATATTGGGAATTAACATAACTACATGATCGTATTTACTTACGTAGAATCGAATTACTTACATGGAGTTGAGTTATTTATATTTAGCCGCCGTATACACAGGCTAAGTTAGATGACGGTAGAGCCAAGGACGTGGTTCATTATAATGTCCCTAGACGGATTAAAAGAGACATTTACGACCATTACAAAATAAGACGTGAGACTAATGTGAATAATTGAGATAGATGAGAGATCTCCCATTACCTTCTCTCCCACTCGTTATACCAACAGTCTCTAGTTGTTGTTGTTTTAGATACTTTGGTGAAGCCATTGTTGTTGTTGTTGTATGTGTATGTCTGAGTACTTCAACACCCAGGGTAGTTTTGCTTATGAAGACCAATTTTCTATACACTAGACAACAACTTCAGGCGTTTTAGCAGCCAGGATCTCTAATTTAAGTAGTGTTTACAAGACTTTAGTTCGTACGGCAGGTCTTTAAGTCAACAGCACTGTTTACAAAGTCTTTAGTTTCTACAGCACATAACAACAATTCAACAAGAACCAAAGTAAAGGTTTACCGCTGTGTTGATGGTCTCTTTCACGTACAATCTTATGTGGAGAATAAATCGAGTTTCCAACCTTTTTATTTCCGTCAGAAGTATTGTAAGACGAAGACGAGGCCTTTAATGTGGCGCGACAAGGCGATCATGGAGGAAATTAGGCGTCAATATTCAACTGCAAACTACATAATTATTTAGGTAACCTTCACATAACAATTTAAGTTTGGTTAGAGTGTGTAAACGTTGGTTGGAATCCGTAATTTTCAATGTAAACTTTCTATATTAACTCCGGGTTAGCTTGTGTTTATAAACATTAACTAGCAAACATTATATCCAGGTCATCTTATATTAATTATTTAGGTTTTGTAATTTATGTTTATATAAGCAACAAATCTTTTGTCTGGTCTTCTTATCAACATTATCTTTATTATTAGCACTGTAACTAGTACCTGTAATACTATTGATCACCACGACTTGTGCCACAAACGACCGCAGCAGCAGCAGCACTCATCCATCTTGACACAGCTGAGTCGAGAGGCTTCAGAGAGGGATTTCTTATGTGTCACCAAGCACCTGTATCTTACTATGTATCGAGGCGCTCATTATACACTACTCCTACTGACACGTACTATTGATTACTAAATTACAATGCATGCTTGCCTCACAAGCTAGCGGACCTGGGTTCGATCCCCGGGCAGGGTGAAACTATAGGCAAGTTTCGTTACGCCATTTGCCTCTGTCCCCAGCAGTAATTGGGAACCTGGATGTTAATCGATTTGTGGCTCGTGTTCCGGGGTAATGGTTAGCCAGAGCTGTTGGCGAGTTGTCCGGTCTTCTCGAACTATTCCTTGACACTGGGTCATGCAATTCTTTAACTTAGGGTGTGGTTGTTGTGTTGGCGACAGCTTCTACACCTTAAACAAATTCACGTCTAGGTGGCTCTTGGGCCGGCCATCCTCGTTACACGAGGGGAATCATTATTATTATTATTATTATTTGTTACCGCCACAGTAAGATAAACTAGAAGAGAGAGAGAAAGAGAGGGATAGCCACAGTAAGATAAACTAGACGAGAGAGAAAGAGGGTAAGAGGAGAGACAGAGTGTTGACGACGAATTTTGC
>NW_024729259.1:8890066-8945066 GCF_018991925.1 Homarus americanus
ATACTGTATATTAGCATTTTTGGGATAAGAAATACTCCATTGCTACTACTACTACTACTACTACTACTACTACTACTACTACTACTACTACTACTACTACTACTACTACTACTACTACTACTACTACTACTACTACTACTACTACTACTACTACTACTACTACGACGTGGCCTCCAGCCTCCCCAATAGCCACACCTTCGCCACCATTTATTTACCTTAATATTAAATATCCTAATACATAAGCAACTATCCTATCTGTGTTAAATTAGTTGAGCCGCAGATCGATGCGGCATTCGGTGACTGTAGCCTCATAGTCGATATCTGCAGCAGTTGACGGAGTAGGGGCAGAAGCTCTCGTTCCCCTGAGGCAGAGCAAAGCCGACCGAAGGAGAGAGAAGGACAGTCGACATCTCATCCAGGCTGTGACATAACTTCTGGGCTGCTGCTTCTGTTCGGAGATCAGCTCCGCGAGTCTGGCGTAGAAACATCTTGCGCTTGGGCCCATCCCACCAGAGGTTGTGAACACTAGCGGAGTGAAGCTGCCTTGATCGACATTTTGAATTCTCTCCCCATATGCCCTTCTCTTGTCGTTCTCGTTCCTCCTATGTGCAGCATCGAGAGCTAGGTTACGGTGACAAACGGCCATGGGATCAAAAATCCTGATGTCGAAGAAGGCTCGCTGTCCCCGCGTCCAGAATCCTCGAGCACTGACGTCCACACGGGCTTCGTTAGATGTGTTTGAAGTCCTGTGTTGGAGGATCTCGCCATCCAGTGGAAGGAGGGTCGGTTCTACCATGACGTCCCGGCAGGTTTCCTTCAACATATTTGCTGTGAGATCCCTTACCTCGTCATGCCTCATGCATATGAAGCCCCCCTTCTTGCAAACCATGGCGTGATCGCCATCATAGGAATAGCCACACACGCATTGGGAGGGCAAACCATCTACTGGCCAACCGTACCTTAGAGCAATGGCATCTGTAAATTCTTGTTTGTTAAGGCTGAAACCATTTGCCCTTATCGGTAACGTAGTTAACCAGTTCGAGGCGCCCACCTCCTGCGCTATAGCTACTTTTTTTGTCAGATTTTCTGGAACCTGCAGCAATAGTTGCTGCAACATGTCATTTTGGCAGTGCTGCCGATCTGTTGTAATGGATCTACGGATCTTATTAACTTCGCTGGTGTCCACTTCCCCTGTTGCATTCTGGGCTATTATGTGGTCAGTGAGGGCTGCCGTGAGCTTAAGTGAATTTTGATGTTCAGAGTCAGCAATCTCCTCTGGATTAGTTAGTCCCATCCCTCCCAGTCTTGGTGGAAGTGCAAGAAGTGTTCTTTCTACTGGGGTTAAGTCGTGGTGTTTCACTAGTTTGGGAATGAACTTGACACTGATTGCTTCTTCCAAAGGGTGGAGGAGGGGTCGGATCTCAGGGATGGTACGCATCAGGTAGTTCCAACGATGCTTGACTCCATGTGTGAATGCTGCAAAGGCCGCATGTGGCTCTGTGTTAGCAATCTCCGATAGAGCATGGATTTCGCTAACCCACTCGTTCACCTTTCCCCCTACGTACTGGGTCTTGAAGTCCGTAGTGCCAATTACTGCGCCTAGATGTCTTTGGCCGTCCTTAGTTATTTTGACCTCACTTTCGCCGAAAACCTCCACAGCCCGATCATAATGATCTGGCTTCACGATGAGGAAGGATTTGCTGGCGTTTGGGTGGTACCCTATTTGTGGACCTCGCGATGTTACCAGGTCCCACCACTTTTTGATGTCCTCCACTTTTCCTGCTCCTGTGAGGTCATCAGCATATGCCACTTGTTTGACCCCAGTTGTTTCATACTTTATTTCTTGTTGGAGCACTGATAGGCCTATTGCATACATTGCCATTGCAACGGGGTCTCCCTGTGTTGTTCCCTCGGTCGACTGTAGGATGGTATCACCTCGTAGAGCCTTGTTGTTTACTACGTAGAGGTCTGAAGGATTCCTATACGAATTTTCAACATACATCGCAAAGCTAGGACACTTGATCTTGATGTTGTGCAGTGCCGCCTTGCGGTTAAGTATGTTGAATGCGTTTGAAGCATCCACCAGGAGAACGGCCTCACAATCACGCTGCTCAAATATCAATCTCATGGCGTGAATGGCCGCCTCCCCACCAGCCTGGTGGCCAGCACACACTTGTAGGTTCCCTGCTGCTGCCCTGACATCATCCTTTACCACCTCCATTATACACTTTCCGATGATCCGCCTCAGCACTTCCCCCACCCCTATAGGTCTACATCCTGGTTTCTTTTCCAGAGGAATAAGGCGGCAGGCCGTCAGAGCCTGGAGGTGATGGCAGCAAGAGGATGCAAGCTTTCTTGCAAGGGTGGCAATGGCAGTGCAGAGATCGCTTGCTACAGGGCCAAACTTGTTTGTGCTGAGGATGACTCTCCAACCGTTTGCATCCAGACCTGAAGGGCCGGCTCCGCCTCGAGTCTTCAGTGCCTTTTTCCACACCATCTCTCCTGTTATTTTCTCGAACAGGACAGCGTTTGGTGGGATATAAGCACCCTGGAGCCTGATGCCTTCATCTTCGCTTGCAGGGGGATGTTTCTCTTTCAATAGTTTTAATGTCGCTCTGTTTATTGGCATCACTCCACCGGAGGATTCATGTGTGAGAGATCTTACCGCGAGAGACACTTTTCCCACACGCATTTTGTTTCCAAATTGTCTTGCCACGTCATCGGTGTTTTGCTTTCCGTCACCCGTAGATTTTAGTCTCTCCTGCAGTGTTCTTGCTTCACATAGGAGATCATCTAGGGCCCCAGTCTGCCACATTGTCAATCTTCTCTTCATTGCTGCCACATTTTCTTTGTGCTTAGCCTTTGTGTGTGTCCTCTGACAAAATAGATGTGGTATTATTGCCAGTATTTGAAGAGCTAGGGGGGCGAGGAAGCGGTCCTGAGTGTAATCAGTCATGAAGTGAGTCATCTCCCGAATCATTTCTTTGGTGGCCGCACACTTGGGTGGTTCAAATAAGTTAGCGGGCGACCACTTGACAATTTCTGAGTAGGTTTCTTTGACCCATACGCCTGCATTTTCCATCGACATGCCATTCCACTGAGGCGGCTGTCTCTCATTCTCCTCGTGGACACCTGCTACTGAGGGAGCAGCATTTATTAGTACTACATTATCGGGTTGAGTAGACTCACTGCTATCATTTCGGATATCATCGGGTAGTTGGGTCCCGGCGATATCCACTGTGGCCGCCTGTGTCGGCTCCCTGCGACGTGGGTTCCGACACTGGTCTAGCTTCCTGCAATTCACACATGGTCGGTTATTTCTCGCACAAACACAATTTGTGCAGTTTTGGTTCGGGCTAGCACAGACGCAGCAAGGAATGTTACCAGGCATAGTGACCAGCACCTTGGGCGACGGTAACGTCCGCCTCCGGACATCTGATTTAGTCCCAGGCACAAGATTATACTGGTTCTTATGAGGGAAGGGCGGAGAGGTGACAGGCTGGACTGGTGTGTCCAGGTAGTAGGGGCATACGTGCGCGCGTGGGTGTGTAGGTTACCCCCCCTAATAGCGACCATCCATACATCAGAATGATACACTATGGACAAGAGTTTGTCACACCAGGCACTAGTTTATATTTCCTTGGCACAAATAACCACTATTTATATGGTCTCACTGGTGTAATATCAGTTATGTATACTCACTAGGTTCGTCGAGACCCTACATTAAGAGTCCGTTACTATGGTGGGGGGGGGTGGGGGCGACCGCATGGGCAGCACTCTCGGCCCCATAGGGGCGATAGTCTCGGGACCACCCCTGTCACAGTAGGCCTAACGACACTGACCTTGGCGCCGAGCCTTCTCATTATCCTACCACTGACCCAGCACAGGTCACCACTCACTTGGTGAACGCCGGTGAACACACGGAATATTTACAATTTATGCCGTAAGGGATGAGGAGAAACCTTGGGTGGCAATGCTTAGGGTGACATCCGATATTCACGGACACATTGTCAAATTCCCGCTCCCACACAACGAGTATGTCCCCACCAATAACACTTTAGATCAGGAGGGACGGTCCACGACACCCACGCCGCGCTGGCCGCCTACTACTACTACTACTACTACTACTACTACTACTACTACTACTACTACTACTACTACTACTCTGCTGCTTGATGGCAGACTAATGACCATATTAAGTCATGTCAGGCAGTCAAATATCCCCAAGATTCGTCACTGCTGGAACTGCTGAATCATAACGCCAGTCAGTGGTGGAGGCATCTGCCGTTTAGTATTTGACACTATACAGATGGTCTCTCTGTTGCCCTCCTATCTATCTATCTATCAGAACGTCAAAATAATACACATGTACCTTTGAAATTGCCTTAATATGACCCCTTAACGACACAGGTGTTGGGTTATTCTTGTTTACACATTATTGATATTGACAGAGAGAGAAAAAACGCTAATTTGTGTTAGCTATCATCTGTGTATCATTCATTGTCCTTTCGTTGCCGATAACAGACAGTTGTTGTAATTGGATTATTTTTACCTTATCGAACTCAGTATGGAAGAGTGTTTAGATACGTGTTTTGTCTGTCTATTTGTCCGTTGGTCTAAAATTCTTGTTCTGTAGTAAAAATAATATTTTGTTTATCTCAAGTTTAGGTTCTTTGTGTGAAAATAATTATATTATTCGCAATTTATATCTAACATTATAAAATTTCCACCGAAATTATTTATATTTTTTTCAATAGCATTGGAGTGTTGCTACAAAAACTACAGTGCAATTAGTTTAACTTAATTCAACGTGTTGTGCAGGTCACTTGCATACATAGCGGCAGCTTAAGTCTTTTGTGTTGTAGAAGCGTTCATGAGTATCAGTTAAGGTAGTGATGGTGTGACTCCTGCTGGCGGTGAGCTCCTCCTGCCGTGGTTATAACAACTTCACTTGACTAAACTTCATCGGGAAATTCGGAGGAACATGCATTCGACTATAAGAGTTTTAAGAGTTTTCTGTTTCTCGTGTGTGTGTGTGTGTGTGAGTGTGTGTGTGTGTGTAATGGTCAGATTCCTCGCCTCGCAAACGAGCGGACCCGAGTTCGATCCTCGAGCAGGGTGAAACTATGGCCAGTTTCTTTACGCCATTTGCCTCTGTCTACCCAGCAGTAATTGGGAACCTGGATGTTAATCGATTTGCGGATCGTAGTCCGGGGTAATGGTTAGCCAGTGCAGCTGGCGAGTTGTCCGGTTTTCCCGGACTATTCCTTGACACTGGGTCATGCAGCTCGTTAACTTAGGGTGTGGTTGTTGTGTTGGCGACATCTTCTACACCTTAAACAAATTCACGCATAGGTGGCCCTTGGGCTGGCCATCCTCGATTTCGAATGGCTTCCATTATGTGTGTGTGTGTGTGTGTGTGTGTGTGTGTGTGTGTGTGTGTGTGTGTGTGTGTGTGTGTGAGGACTGTATGGTACTAATAATATCTGTTGCAGGTTTAATATAGAACCCAGTCCTCAGAGGCCTCAGCCTGACCAAACTATTAGAATTGGGTCCCATTAAAATTTTGGTCCCATTAGAACGAGTTTCCATTAAGTGTGGGCCTCATTAGAACAGAACCCCAATAAAATTGGAACCCCATTAAGACTGGACTTGATTGAAAGTTGAACTTCATTTGACCAGTCGGCCACCAGAGGCTAGAGGCATCTCGGTTTCTTGAAGGGGGAAGCTGACTTGACTTGAGCTGAGACGAGTCTCTTCTGGCCGGCTACTCGATGTTCAGCGAGATATCTCACCATCTCTAACTTGGCTCAAAGAGACACTGGACAGGCAGGAGGAGAGCCAATCCAAGATAATGGCCGTAATTCAAGTAGCCGAGTCATATAAGGTTCATATATAACCTCCAGTGTCGGGGGGAAACTCGGTGTGTACATTCACCCTTGTCGATACTCCACCTCACGAGCGAGTGGTGGTGGTGGAGCGGGTGGTGGTGGTAATGGTGTTGGTGGAGGGGTGGTGGTGGTGGTGGTGGTGGTGGAGGGTGGTGGTGGTGGTTGGGAGGTGGTGGTGGTGGTGGTGGTGGTGGTGGTGGTGGTGGTGAGGTGGTGGTGGTGGTGGTGGTGGTGGTGGTGGTGGTGGAGGTGGGTGGTGGTGGTGGTGGTGGAGGTGGTGGAGGTGGTGGTGGTGGTGGTGAGGGGTGGTGGTGGTGGTGGGTGGTGGTGGTGGTGGTGGTGGTGGTGGTGGTGTGGTGGGTGGTGGTGGTGGTGGTGGTGGTGGTGGTGGTGGTGGTGGTGGGGTGGTGGTGGTGGGGGTGGTGGAGGGGTGGTGGTGGTGGTGGGGGGTGGGTGGAGGGTGGTGGGTGGGTGGTGGTGGTGGTGGTGGTGGTGGTGGTGGTGGTGGTGGTGGTGGTGGTGGTGGTGGTGGTGGTGGTGGTGGTGGTGGTGGTGTTGGTGGAGGTGGTGGTGGTGGTGGTGGTGGTGGTGGTGGTGGTGGTGAGGTTGGTGGTGGTGGTGGTGGTGGTGGTGGATGGTGGGTGGTGGTGGAGGGGTGGTGGAGGGGGTGGTGGTGGTGGTGGTGGTGGTGGTGGAGGGGGTGGTGGTGGTGGTTGTGGTGGTGGTGGTGGTGGTGGTGGTGGTGGAGGTGTGGTGGTGGAGTGGTGGTGGAGTGGTGGTGGTAGGGGTGGTGATGGTGGTGGTGGGGTGGTGGTGGTGGTGGTGGTGGTGGTGGAGAGGTGGTGGTGGTGGTGGTGGTGGTGGTGGAGAGGGTGGTGGTGGTGGAGGGGGTGGTGGAGGTGGTGGTGGAGGGGGTGGATAACACGTTACTATGCCGCAACACTATTAACCACTTGGAAGATACTTAACTTACCATAACCTAACACAATCTTAAGATATAACTAAATTAACCTAGTCTGAACTAACTTTCCCTAACCCGACCTAACCTATCCTTAATCTTTAACCAACCCTTAACCTAACCCACCCCTAACCTAATCTTACCTAAGTATGATGAAAACGACATCATTAACAATATCCTCCCAGCCTCAAACAGTCATGTCAAGGTACAAAAAAAAAATAATAAATTCACATTCCTGTGACTACGGTCTTCATCTTGCCACAAAGAGAATGAGAATTTTGATTAAACATGTCCGTCTATGAGCTTCTGCATTTTAAAACAGAGATGAAGAAGAATTACATTTATATATATATATTTTTTCCAACGTCTGCCAACGAGCATAATTTTGGCTAATGAATTTTTCGAGTTGTGATTAGTTATATTTCCCATTGTTTACATCGTACAGTTGGGTTGATATATTCACAGGTAACGGATCCCCCTTCATTGTTTTCAACCCTGAGAGGCACCAGAGTCTTGGGGGAGCGAGTGGACCCTAGTGGTGTGAATAAGACTACAGGGAGAGATGGAAAGGAATGGTGGTGGTGGTGATGATGGGGGTTCGGGGAGAATAAGGGAAGAGGAGAAATATGAGGAACAGGCAAAAGGAGGAGTAGGAGAAGGAGAGGATAATACGTGGAGGGAGAGGAAGAGGAGTAGGAGGAGATGGCATTAATTAGATGAAAGAAATAATTGAATTAGGTACAGGAGGAAGCCGATTGGTGCAGGAGTAGCGGGAAGAGAAGGTGGACCAAGTAGGGGAATAATCATTAGAAGAGTTACAGCAAGATTTGGGGACATTAACGATTTGTTGGAGTCCTAGACAAACCTAAACCTAACCTAACCTAACCTAACCTAAACTAACCAAAACCTAACCTAACCTATACCAAACAGGGAGGTACTACCGCCTGGGAAGATATTGGAAGCATAATGTGTTGTCTAATGGTAGACCCTGCTGCCATATGGCATCACGAAAATTGTGGCCAAGTCCGAGGTTGATGATCTGACTTTCTGCTTCATTTACACACAATTGCAGGGTCTGAATTGTTTCTCTTACTCGGACAACAACATATATAATGTATATAATTTCTCACTCTTGATTTATTTTTTTTTCAATTTTGTATTTTTTTTATGGTTATTATTTTTATTAGTTTTATTATTTTATTTGTATCAATTTGCTATTAATTTTATTAATTGTTATATTAATAATAATATTAATAACAATAATAATAATAATAATAATAATATTAATAACAATAATAATAATAATAATAATAATAATAATAATAATAATAATAATAATAATAATAATAATAATAAAAATAATAATAATAATAATAATAATAATAATAATAATAATAATAATAATAATGGATATTATTATTATTATTATTATTATTATTATTATTATTATTATTATTATTATTATTTATTATTATATTTTCGCCCCGCAGGCCCTGATGTGGGTCATTACCTGTGCCCGGGTGGGCTAATGCCCGTAAAAAAAAATAATAATAATAATTCAAATCTAACCTAATGTAGCTTGACCTAAGCTAACCTCTGTTGTTTCCGTTTGGCATTATAAATATACAGAGTTCGGGGTTCGTAGGTTGTGACTCATACCTGACCTTCTCGACCTCCATTGACCTAAGCAAGAGCTCCTGTGAACCATTGTTTACACCCATATGACTCTTCAACAAGACTCTCATACTCTCCTGCCAACCCCCCGTCCTCCTCCTCCTGCACCTCTGTCATATGATTCGCCTCCTCGTCAACCACCTCCCGTGGCTTGGGTCCCCATCTGAGACCCACATGTCCCTCACGTCTTAAATATACAAGGAATAATACTTGGAAGAGAGTCAGCAAATATTTTGCTTGGACCTGTTGACCTGTACTGACCTGTTGACGTACCCACTGATGACGAAGGTACCAATGATGTATGTATTTTTTACTTAAATAAGCCTGAGTGACCCCACGGCCCTTTCTACAGGACCATCAACATCCAGTAATGGAATGTAAATTGAATACCAATTTTGTGGCGGTGAACATTTATTTTGACGAAGTACCAATATCCGCCTAGCTACAATGTTCGCCAGGCCGTAAACTGTACTGGCAACTACAGCGAAGTGGCTACAGTTAATTAATAGTTATTTAGAGGGAAATTACACAGCTGAATTTAGGGATGCAAGCTGCTGACAGACCTAACCAAGAGTTATATTCTAATACAGTTTTAAAATTATGAATCTAATAAGTGATAAAATAAATACAGAAAATTACAGATGCCACGTCTTAATAGGATGGTGGGACACACACACACACACACACACACACACACACACACACACACACACACACACGAGGTTAAACTAGATCATATGTGTGCAGCTGTGGACAATATTCCCTGGCCATATTTTGAGGGTCACGCTTTTTACAGTACCAGGGAAATTGACGTTATAACGCTTGTTTACACAGATTTTTCATTGTATTGAAGAGTTTTTTTTCTCGTGTTGTTGACCAGTTTTATACCACCCACGTGTAAGTCTCTAGGTAGGATGATGATAGTGTGTGTGGATGATGATAGTGTGTGTGGATGATGATAGTGTGTGTGGATGATGATAGTGTGAGTGTGGATGATGATAGCGTGTGTGGATGATGATAGTGTGTGTGGGATGATGATAGTGTGAGTGTGGATGATGATAGTGTTTGTGATGATGATAGTGTGAGTGTGGATGAAGATAGTGTTTGTGGATGATGATAGTGTGAGTGTGGATGATGATAGTGTGTGTGAATGATGATAGTGTGGGTGGATGATGATAGTGTGTGTGTGATGATGATAGTGTGAGTGTGTGATGATGATAGCGTGTGTGTGGATGATGATAGTGTGTGGATGATGATAGTGAGTGTGGATGATGATAGTGTGTGTGTGTGTATGTGTGTGTGTGTGTGTGTGTGTGTGTGTGGATGATGATAGTGTGGACGATGATAGTGTGGGTGGATGATGATAGTGTGTGTGTGGATGATAATAGTGTGAGTGTGGATAATGATAGTGTGTGTGTGTGGATGACGATAATGTGTGGATGATGATAGTGTGTGTGTGGATGATGATAGTGTGTGGATGATAGTGTGGGGCATGATGATAGTGTGTGTGGATGATGAGGTGAGTGTGGATGATGATAGTGTGTGTGGATGATGATATGTGATGATGAGAGTGTAGGTGGATGATGATAGTGTGTGTGTGTATGGATGATGATAGTGTGTATGGATAATGATAGTGTGGGTGGATGATGATAGTGGGAGTGTGTGTGTGGATGATGATAGTGTGTGTGGATGATGGTAGTGTGTGTGTGTGGATGATGATAGTGTGACGATGACAGTGTGTGTGTGGATGATGATAGTGTGAGTGTGTGTGTGTGTGTGGATGATGATAGTGTGTGTGTGTGGGATGATGGAGATTGTGGGATGATGTGTGTGTGTGTGTGTGATGATGATATGTGTGTGATGATGATAGTGTGTGTGTGGACGATGATAGTGTGAGTGTGGATGATGATAGGTGTGTGTGGATGATGATAGTGTGTGTGTGTGGATGATGATAGTGTGTGTGGATGATGATAGTGGATGATGATAGTGTGTGGATGATGATAGTGTGTGGGGATGATGATAGTGTGTGTGTGTGTGTGGATGATGATAATGTGTGGACGATGATAGTGTGTGTGTGTGGACGATGATAGTGTGAGTGTGATGATGAATATGTGTGTGTGTGGATGATGATAGTGTGTGGGATGATGATAGTGTGTATGTGTGTGATGATGATATGTGTGTGTGTGTGTGTGTGTGGATGATGATGTGTGTGTGTGTGTGTGTGTGGATGATGATAGTGTGTGTGTGTGTGTGTGGATGATGATAGTGTGTGTGTGTGTGTGTGTGTGTGTGTGTGTGGATGATGATAGTGTGTGTGACGTGATGGTGGGTGGATGATGATAGTGTGGGTGATGATGATAGTGTGAGTGTGGATGATGATAGTGTGTGTGACGATGATAGTGTGGTGGATGATGATAGTGTGGGTGATGATGATGGTGTGTGTGGATGATGATAGTGTGTGTGTGTGTGTGTGTGTGGATGATGATAGTGTGTGGACGATGATAGTGTGGGTGGATGATGATAGTGTGTGATGATGATAGTGTGAGTGTGATGATGATAGTGTGTGTGTGTGTGTGTGGTGGGATGATGATAGTGTGTGTGTGTGTGTGTGGATGATGATAGTGTGTGTGATGATGATAGTGTGGGTGGATGATGATAGTGTGTGTGTGGGATGATGATAGTGTGAGTGTGGATGATGATAGTATGTGGATGATGATAATGTGGGTGGATGATGATGTGGTGATGAGTGTGGGTGGATGATGATAGTGTGGGTGATGATGATAGTGAGTGTGATGATGATAGTGTGAGGGATGATGATAGTGTGTGTGGATGATGATAGTGTGTGTGTGGATGATGATAGTGTGGGTGGATGATGATAATGTGTGTGTGGGATGATGATAGTGTGAGTGTGATGATGATAATGTGTGTGTGGATGATGATAGTGAGTGTGGGATGATAGTGTGTGGATGATGATAGTGGGTGGATGATGATAGTGAGTGTGGATGATGGTAGTGTGTGTGGATGATGATATTGTGTGTGGATGATGATAGTGTGAGTGTGGATGATGAGTGGGTGGATGATGATAGTGTGTGTATGGATGATGATAATGTATGTGGATGATGATAGTGTGTGTGGATGATGATAGTGTGGGTGATGATGATAGGTGTGAGTGTGGATGTTGATAGTGTGTGTGGATGATGATAGTGTGGGTGGTATGATGATAGTGTGTGCGTGATGATGATAGTGTGAGTGTGGATGATGATAGTGTGAATGGATGATGATAGTGTGTGTGTGGATGATGATAGTGTGAGTGTGGATGATGATAGTGTGGGTGGATGATGATAGTGTGGGTGGATGATGATAGTGTGAGGTGATGATGGTGGGTGGATGTGATGTGAGGATGATGATAGTGTGTGTGGGATGATGATAGTGTGAGTGTGGATGATGATAGTGTGGGTGATGATGATAGTGTGTGTGTGATGATGATAGTGTGAGTGTGATGATGATAGTGTGAGTGTGGATGATGATAGTGTGAGTGGATGATTGTAGTGTGTGTGTGTATGATGATAGTGTGTGAATGATGATAGGTGTGTGTGTGTGTGTGGATGATGATAGTGTGGGTGATGATGATAGTGTGACGTGTGGATAATGATAGTGTGAGTGTGAGATGATGTGGATGATGATGTGGGGTGATGATGATATGTGTGTGTGTGTGAGTGTGTGTGTGTGTGTGTGTGTGTGTGTCGATGATGATAGTGTGGATGCTGATGATAGTGTATTGCACGGTTATTCTATAGATAAGACGATGGCTAGGCTCCTGGTGATACTTTGAGAGATGTAATCATTGGCTGGGAGCGGTGCATTCGTTTCCAAACATGAATGCACGAATACAGTGCTTCCAGCCAATGATTACATCTCTGGTAATCACTCCCTGGGTTATGATAGGCTGTGCTTGAATATCTCCGGCTTATCAGTGAGGAATAGACTGTTTTTAGTAGTGTTATTATTTTATCGATTTTTTCATTATTCAAGAATGTTACCAAGATCGTTCATGGCAGGATTGTCGAATTCAGAGTTATTTGGGTATTTGTGTAGTGAAGGAGCAGTGTGTGTAGTGAAGTGTAGTGAAGGAGAGTGAAGGACAGGTGTGTAGTGAAGGACAGTGTGTGTGTAGTGAAGACAGTGTGTAGTGAAGGACAGTGTGTAGTGAAGGAGCAGTGTGTGTAGTGAATGACAAGTGTGAGTGATGAAGGTGAGAAGGACAGTGTGTGTAGTGAAGGACAGTAAGTGAATGATAGTAGTGAATTTTGCAGAAAGTGATGTGTGTGTAGTGAATGATATGCAGAAAGTGATATTAGTGTGTAGTGAATGATATGTGAAAGAATGCGTGAGTGAATGATGTGTGAAAGTAATGACAGTGTGAAAGTGAATGATATGCAGAAAGATGATATAGTGAATGATTATGTGTAGTGAATGATTATGTGTGTAGTGAATGATATGTGAAAGTAATGATATGTGTGAAAGTGAATGACAGTGTGTAGTAATGACAGTGTGCAGTGAATTGGTGAAAGTGCAGTGAATGAAGTGCAGTGAATGACAGTGTGTGTGTGAATGATATGTGTGTGAAAGGAATGATATGTGTAGAGAGAATGACAGTGTGTAGAGATGAAACAGTGTGTGTGTGAAAGAGACAGTGTGTGTAGTGAAGGACAGGTGTGTGAGAGAAGGAGTGTGTAGTGAAGACAGTGTGTGTGTGAAGGTGTGTGTGTGTAGAAAGGGACAGTGTGTGTGTAGTGAAGGACAGTGTGTAAGTGAAGGACAGTGTGTGTGTAGTGAAGGAGCAGTGTGTAGTGGAAGGGCAGTGTGTGTGTGGTGGAAGGGCGGTGTGTGTGGTGGAAGGAGCGGTGTGTGTGGTGAGGAGCAGTGTGTGTGGTGGAAGGGGAGCGGTGTGTGTGAGTGAAGGGAGCAGTGTGTGTGTGGTGGAGCAGTGTGTGAGTGGAAGGAAGTGTGTGTGGTGGAAGGGGAGCGGTGTGTGTGTAGTGGAAGGGCAGTGTGTGAGTGGAAGGAGCCGGTGTGTGTGGTGGAGGGAGCAGTGTGTGTGTGGTGGAAGGGGCAGTGTGTGTGAGTGAGAGGGCAGTGTGTGTGTGGTGGAGGGAGCAGTGTGTGTATGGTGGGAAGGGCAGTGTGTGTGTAGTGGAAGGGAGCGAGTAGTGTGTGGTGGGAAGGGCAGTGTGTGTAGTGGAAGGGCAGTGTGTGTGGTGGAAGAGACCGTGGTGTGTGGTGGAAGGGCAGTGTGTGTGGTGGAAGGGCAGTGTGTGTGGTGGAAGGAGCAGTGTGTGTGTGAGTGAAGGGCAGTGTGTGTGGTGAGAGGGCAGGTGTGTGTGGTGGAAGGAGCAGTGTGTGTGGTGAAGAGAGGTGTGTGTGGTGTGGAGAGGAGCAGTGTGTGTGTTAGAGGAGCCAGTGTGTGTGGTGGAAGGGCAGTGTGTGTGGTGGAAGGAGCGGTGTGTGTGGTGGAAGGGCGGTGTGTGTAGTGGAAGGCGGTGTGTGTGTGGTGGAACGGTGTGGTGTGGTGGAAGAGCAGTGTGTGGTGTGGATGTGAGTTGATGTTCGTGTTTGTTGTTAATTTGAGATGCGAGGAGGCCAACCCAACGCTCTCCAAGATATGTTCCTTACTGGACCATAAATCTTGTGGAGGTGTTGCAATTTCTCCCTCCTCGTCCTCCTCCTCCTCCTCCTTCCTTTCTCCATCCCTCTCTCAGCCATCCCGATCTTTCCTTCCTCCCTTCTATCCCTTCATCCTCCTTCTCATCCGTCCCCCTCCTTTACCCCATCCCATCACTCCTCCCTCCACCCCTTCCTCCTCCCACCTCCCTCCTTCGTCAAGCAAGGCTGAACAACTGGGCCAGCACAACACAAACTGAACTAACTGGAATCTCTTAGCCAGAACTACCTCAAGAAAATGGAGGTGGGGTGATATTCTGTGACTCTCAAAGTGCTTTGAAATCAATGAACAGCCCGTCAGGCTCTATGTCTAAAGTTGTATGTGTAAAAAGAATGTGATAACTGCCAATGAGAACAACTTTCGTATCGAATTTGTGTGGACTCCGTCCATGTGGAATCAGGTATCATGACCGTGCTGATAGACTGGCCAATGAGGCATGTAAGAAAGAAAAATGTTGACCGTGACCTTGGCCTGCCAATGCTGTAATAAAAACATTCAAGTCAAGATCATGAACTCTGATCTAGAAGAAGTGAAAATGCAGAGACCTGGCAGTTGTAGCATTTGTAAATATGACAAATGTTGAAAGAGTACCGGTATGGCCAGCATAAGGACAGAACCAGACAATGTGATGTAGTCGTGGGCAGAATTAGGCTGGGATACAGACATCTGGCAAGTTAGTAACGCTGTACTACCGGAACACTCAGCATGTAAACTTTGTGATAAACCAAAGCACACTTGAACACTTATATTGTTGAATGTGACACTGTCAAAGACTTCAGGCCACCTGACTTATGTATCTTGAACTATGTAATTACTACATTGAATCAGGGGTGTTTGAGGACATGCTTGTTTATCCCAAATTTGCTAGCCCACTGATTAGTCTTCAATTAGAATATGACTCAATGTATGTGATCACTGACCTATATATACTGCTAATGAATATCATGTATTTCTTTTCTGTGTACGAACCTCTGTCCTGCATGGAATGAACAGTGAGCATTACCCACATGAATCTGACACTATATATACTGTAGTGTCAATGAATATATGTATTCTTTGTGTACGAACCTCTGTCTGTATGGCAGTGAAGAGTGACATACACAGATCTGACCTCTGTGTGCAGGCCTCTGTCCTGCATGGCAGTGAACAGTGACATTACCCATATGAATCTGACCTCTATACATTTATAGCTGTTAATGAATATGATGTATTTCTTTGTGTATGAACCTCAGTCCTGCGTGGCAGTGAGAAGCGATACCACCCTCAGTGTCAAGACCTGATTGAAATTACTCAGAATAGGCAAACTGTACTACAAGCTTTGCCAATAAATTTGTTAAACTAAAAAAAAAAAACCTCCTTCCCATCCCCTTCCTCTCCCATTTCTTCTTCCTTCCCATCCCCCCATCACCTCCTCCCTCCCATCAATCATCAGTGTTAGTCACGTCACAAAGGACCAGATGTATTTGTCGCTGCCTCGCTGTGTGTTCGACCAAGAAAACGTCCATCAAGCATTTTCTCCAGCGTTAGGTTGACAAGTGGATGGTAGCGGCGGCGGCGTCCGTCTGCCAACACGGTGTATAGAAATATTAAAATAAACGCTGCTTTATTTATTTAGTTGAGATTGTGTAAATAGCTTGTATTATAAACAAAATTGTCCTCACTAGTGCAATTATCAGCAAGTGAGGGCAAACATTGACGCGATCTACACGAAAATATGGAAGGCACCACTACCGTCGCCGCCGCCGTCGTTGCCGCCGCCGCAGCAGCAAGTACTACATTTGCCTGTTGCCTCAAGCTCACAATTCATATCTCCCGAGTGGAGTGAGCAGAGGACGCTTAATTATCTTATTGGCTGGCCTGAAGAGCTCACAATTGTTGATACTTGGCCAGATATTGAGCTCCGCGTACGTCAGCTCCCGCGCTTCTCCCCCTTTTGTACACGTGATTTATGGCGCAATATTGCAACGCGACGGAGGCTTATTGTCTCTAAAGAGATAAAAGTGAGAGCTGGGAATTTCACTTGAACTTCCTCACTGTCGAAGCAGGAATGAAGTTATGTTGAATTATATAAATGTTGACAGTAAAATGACTAAACTGTTTTTATCTATTCCAGAGTGTTGGCGTCAATGTGTCTTTCAAACGCTGAGATTAAAATAGTAATCATTTCTTTAACTTGTTGTTATAAGCGAGGAATTTACGTACGTTCTTACATCTTCACTTTATACAGAATTGTACCTTATAGACCTGCAGGAATCACACACACACACACACGGATTCCGGAGAGAGAGAGAGAGACTTATTTCGAGAAAAAAATTTCCCCGCGTACCATGGCGTCCGTGTTGCAGCCATCATGATAAAACATCTAAACATCGGTGTCTTGCTTGCATATTTTTTGTTGTCTCATTGACCGATATCGTCTCTAAACTTCTGAGCACTCTGGGATCCCCTGCAGCGTCATTGTGCCGCTCTCCTTCACCCGAACACACATACATTGTTTCCAAATCTTTGTTGTGAATCTTAGTTCGAGACACAGGTTGAAAAATGACTGAGGTTCTCTCTCTCTCTCTCTCTCTCTCTCTCTCTCTCTCTCTCTCTTTCTCTCACTTTCTTTTTCTGGAAATAAACGCATGACTTCTGCGCTTTTCAAGTTCTCTTATTTTTTCTCTTTTACATATTGAGATAAAAGCCGCTGTTTAAGATATTTTGTCCTTTGACGTTTGGAAGGATCTTGGTGAAGGTTCTTAAGAATATCTGAAGAAGTTTTAAGACGTTGGGGGAAGATTGCTGAAGGAGAGGCTTGACTGTCCTGGCGCTTTGTGTACATGTAGTTCTCTCTCTCTTCTCTATCCCTATCTCTCTTTTTCTTCTTATCTCTTTCTCTTTGTCTATCTGTCTGTTTTCTGAGAAGTGTAGGGTTGAGGATTGTCTTAAGGGGAGGGCGTCAGGTTGACCTGGCCCCCCTCCCTCCCCGGTGACAACGAGGAGGTGGCCATAATCTGCGTTAGTGTGGAATGCTCGGTGTATGGAGTAGTAAGTAGCTACACAATGAAAGCGAGAAGTTAAAACAAAAATTATCCCAGAGGAACAGTCAGTTACCCAAGAAAGGTGTTCGAGGGGTCAGCCAGTCAATAAATCAGTCAGTCAGAAAATGCGTTCATAACGATTTATTTATACAAGCATAAGATTAAGAATTGTCAGCAGGCCAGTCAGTCAGTCAGTCAGTCAGTCAGTCAGGTTAGGCGTTCATGGACCTTTATTTACATAGTTCTCGCCTGTAATTCTCAACAAAAACAACAGCTTCACTATCAGTATCGACAGGTAAAAAACGAACAGCAAATAAGACTAATTGCTGAACACACCTGGTTCCTATCCTACCAGCGAAACCTTATCACAGTTTAACCCAGGTAAAGTAGATGTAATTCAGGTGATCTACAATGAGGATGGATGAGGGAGAATAACCACACAGAGAGAGAGAGAGAGAGACTTATCTTCTTCACTTCAATCACTGTATGTCCTATGAAACAAACCCGATGTAAGGAAGCAATCACGGAAGGCAGGAGGAGGAGGAAGGAGGAGGAGGAGGAGGAGGAGGAGGAGGAAGGAGGGGAGGAGGAGGAGGAGGAGGAGGAGGAGGAGGAGGAGGAGGAGGAAGCAGCTTACTTACTTACTTAGGTATTGCTCTTCCGATGAATCTCTTGTAAAGATTCAAGTCCTTCTGATCAGCTGACTCTGACGTCAACCACAAGTACAGTATTAGCCAATCTCTTCCTTATATTCGTGTGATGTTCTTTACATACTGTACAATACTCTAAACTTTCCCTCAGTTTTGCTTAAAGCAGTTTATATTTTAACTCCTTATTGTAATGAGGGTAGACAATATCTGTGAGCAGTTTACGTGAATTAATACTTTTTTGTGTACATAACCAAGATAAATATTTTCCATTCTTGACTGAAATTGGAAGTCATTCACTTCATCAAATATCTTTTACGCACTTGACTGTTGGAGGTAATAAAAATAAAGGAACTACAAATCCGACTTTCTGAGTGACTTAAAAAGTGTCTTTCTCCCACCTCTTGTCTGGCACAAGAAAGAGGAGGAGGACGTGTCAATAACCTGAAGGTGCCGCCACGAGGCTCAGGTGCCCCGGGGACTCTTGATTTCATTACCTCCGTCCCCCTCGAGGCTGTGTGTCCCTCGCCTCAGGGGGTGGAAGCTGGGGATGGGGAGTGAGGAAGGTGGGGTGAGGGGAGGAACAGGGTAGAGGTTGGGGAGGGAGGAAGGTGGGGTGAGGGAGGAAGTGGAGGGATGGAGGTGAGGACAGGGTGGGGGTTGGGAGGAGTTAACAGGGTGGGGGTTGGGGAGGGAGTTAACAGGGTGGGGGTTGGGAGGGAGTTAACAGGGTGGAGTTGGGAGGAGTTAACAGGGTGGAGGTTGGGGAGTTAGGGACAGGGTGGAAAGTGGGAAGGAGGGATTAAGGCGGAGGCTGAGGAGGAACACACAAACACACACACAACAACAACAACAACAACAACAACAAAACAACAACAAACAAAGTACAAACTGACAGAAATTAAACATTCCCAAGAGAAATCTCAATTGGAGAGACATACTTTGATGGTGAGAGAGACGAGGACAGCAGCATCACCATCACCAGAAAAGAATGTCACCAGAGAGGAGAAAAACAGAGAGGGCGGCTCAGACAAACACACAAGACACAGTCAGATATGAGGCAACTTCCTGGGAAGATAAATACACCCGCTGGAGACGAGTGTGGAGACCTAGCGAGACAAATAATGAAGAAGAAGAAGAAGAGGAAGAACTTAGGTGGTGGTGGTGGTGGTGGTGGTGCAGGAGTCACACACACACACACACTGCGACAGCTAAACCTCCCACTCCTACTACTCCTTCAACACCAAGGTAACGAGACAAAAGTTTGAGCAGCCGGAAAGAGATGATCACAGAGTTCAGTGGTCCAGGGAGTGAGTCGTGTGTCCAGGGTACTTAATGTCGGCCAGGGGGGGGAGGAGGGGGCAGAGTTAACGCTCCCATAATTTAATCCTAAACTTTTCTAGCCTGTGAGGTGTTGGTGTCACAGTTCGACTCTTCTGTGACCGATGGAGACTGGGAGATGAAACAAAAAACTGAATGAAAATATTGTCCTATGAATAAAAAAATAAGTTAATATTCTAAACACGCAATAAAGCTTTCATAATGGGTACAACAACGTGAGAAATTCTGAAAATTTGTAGAATAAGAAGAATGAGATATTTTTACCATAAAATAAAAAAATGGCGGAATAATTCTAGAGGGTAAGTGGACAGGGGCGGTGTATAAACTGGGAGAGGAATGAAATTTTAAAAAATGTGGCCCCAGGCAGTTAAAATAAGGAGAATTAGTAACGACAATCTGATGATAATTGGGCCGTGGTCGCCAACCCTCAGATAATAGAATGAAACCTTGATTTATTGATTGATTGATTTATATTTCAAACAGACTGTGAACAAAGAAACCATATCGAAACCAGAACTTTGTACTTGGATCACTGGAGGGTACAAGGAAGAGAGAGAGAGAGAGAGAGAGAGAGAGAGCGAGAGAGAGAAATGGAGGATGTTTGTTTGTCTATGAGCCAACAATACAGCGAGACTCCCTCTCTCGCCCTCGGGAAATCTCACACAAGACAATATTTTATGGAAACTGGATAACAGAAACACAGGATTGAGGCAGGATCATGTGTTGGTCAAATAGGTCCTAGTCTTATTAGGTCTCAGTCTTAATAGTAATAGGTCCTAGCTCTATTAGTCCCGAGGTCAATAGGCCCTTGTACCCTTTGGCCCACCCTTCCTAATTCGACTAGACCCTAACTTCTCCAAACTTAACCTAACAATGCCCACCACCTCGCTACTCGTACGACACCAGGACACGGAATAGGGAGGGGTGGAGGCCGACAGAGAATGTGTACAATTATGACTGGACCCCTAATTCTAACAGGTGCCAGTGCTAATGGAACCTAATTTCATTCGGAGAGCCCCACTATAGTTAGCCTGGTATTTACTAAGCCTGGAGCCCAATTATCATAACGTTGAGATGATATAGGTTGGGACTGAGGGCCTGTTAAGAGTTCAGCTCACCCGACCACACAACCGCTGGATAGACAGAAAAATATCTTACTAATTTCTACGACAATAATCCGTCACTTAACCGTTCATCTCCTTCTCACTAGACGAGGAAACGTAAGCTTTCTAAATGGTTTTATCAGATGCACCTTTGAAGAGAACTACTGTACTGTACATTACAATTGATGGGAAGGTAGATACTCCACCACCTTGAGCCACGACTGAAGGCAACAGAGCAGACACATACGCCACGTCCCCTAAATCTCGACGGTACATTAACTAATGATGCCTTCCTTAGCTGTGAAGGTCTTGTGTCCCGAGGTGACCTGTTGTGTCGCAGGTTCTCTAGTGTGTGACGCTCCACCTGTTTCTTATACAGCAAGGCTGGTCTTAGGCTTCCCCAGGGGCACCCCAGCTCGTTATACTCACTCAGGGGCTACACTCTGAAAAGATTTCAGCTTTTACAAGTTTCCTTTACGGTCTTGGACATTTTGAGTTCATTCACACAACTTGATGGTTGAAAATTAATCAAGAATAAGTGAATAAACAAACACGCTTTTATATAAATATAAAACATACTGACACAATTAAGTAAATGATATTTGTCTAAATATATCAGTGGGTGCTATGTGTAGGACTCGATGGTCGGAGGGATATAGTACTCGCCTCCAGACATTGGTTCGAGTCCCACGGTCGGTCTTTGAATGGGATGTTTCCCATACATACTGTATGAGCCGTAAACTCTACGTTAACTCCTTGCGTACCGAAGGTCCAGTGTCCAATGTGAGCGTGTGCATCTGTAAGCGTGTGTGTGAGCGTGTGTGCGTGTGAGCGTGTTCGTGTGTGAGCGTGTTCATGTGAACGTGTGTGTGTGTGTGTGTACGTCTCATGTTTCAGTACAGAGGTATATACATTGACTGTAATACCAGGACACCCAAATTAAATCCCTGTCGAGGTGTAGATCATTTATTTGTGATGATCGATGTTTCCATTAATTCTCGCTACAGTTGTGACGGATCCAGGCCATTGGCTCCCTGAGCACTACAATATGTCACGGAGTAACACCCATCTCTCTCACCGTACACACACACAATGTTTATTCTAAAATTTATTAACGTATTTTTTCCTTTTCGATTCCCTCTCAGTGAATTGACTTTGTAGCTCTTAGACATTCATATACACCTGGGTGAGGACGAGGAGGAGGAGGAGGAAAAAAGTGTAAACAAAAGAGCAAAAGATATTTGAGCTTCGGAATATCTAACAAAATATCAAGTTAAAAATTCTTTCGTAATATTATGTCTTTGGGATATTATGAAACAACAAAAGTTCGAAAAAGTAATAACTTAGCTTCGACTATTATAAAAAAATAGCACAGATTGGGAAACATGATATAGCATCGGAATAGCATGAAATAAAAATATGTGATTTATTTAAACGAGTGGCGACAGGTAGAGTTAAGTGGCAGTTATGATGTACTGATGTAGTAAACTCACGTCCTGATAGAGTGTTCTACGTCACCCGGGGACCAGTCCTAATTTTAACTCTAATAGGCCCAAGTCCATACAGAACCTAACTTAACTTAAAGTAATCTATCCTAACAAAACCTAAACTACATTAACCAGACCTATGATAAACAAACCCAACTAAACACAGTCTAATAATGCATAACCTAATCTAGCCTAAATTAATCTAATCTTTCTAAATCTAACCTAATTTACTCTAACATGAGGTAACCTAATCTGTCCTATCCTAACCTCAGCAAACTTAACCTTAACTAAACGTAATTTATTCTAACCTTACTTAATCAGGTCTAATATTCCTTAACTAAACCAAGCTTAAAAACTAGGTTTGGGACTCATTCAGACCATTGACGAACTCCCTTGAACATCTGTGCTGGTGCAAGTTGGTTATGTTGTTGTCTGGTGTAGAAACTCAGGCTTATCGTACGAACGGCGCTTAAAGACCCTGGTAAGTGAAGCACCCAAATACACATAAAATAGAGTGTAATGCGGACTGGAGCCTGTCGTCCCAGTGGCCTTTTGTTTGTACCCAGGAAAACCCCAGTTCACCCACCAGTGAATAGCTACTTAACCGTACAGTTAGGAAAGTAAAGGGAGTTTAGTGTACTGCCAACCACCTGTGTCCTAATGTACTGAAGGCTTAGTATACAGTGTGCTGTATCCGCACTGCCCCTACAGGACCCACTGTCGAGTTAAAAAAGACGAGTTGAATAGTTTATTATTAATCTGAGTTTCTTCTTAAACATCATAAGTAAAGAAAAACAAGATATGACGGTGAGGATCATAAAGGAACTCCGGAGAGCAGCAGTAGGCTGCTAAGGAGCTCCGGTCAAAATGCTGGGTCGTCAGATCTTCAAAATTCCTCTTACAAAGAATTCCTTTCATGTAAATTCTTTAATGAAATTAAACGAAATTAAGTCCTCTCAGATTCCTATGTACAGAATTTTATTGTCAGCAGCCGAGGCTCTTGTCATCAAGTATGCACATCTCCTGAGCTCCTCACTGTTTTAAATCTTATTCGGTATTCTGTTTAGATCCTGATGCGTCTCTCTAGGAGCTGCCTCACTTAGTCTTATTACCGGGCAGAAATCTTCAAGTGCGTTGATTTGTCAGCCAAGTTTGTGTGTTTGTTTCCCAGTCTGTCTGTTTGTTCTTCGGTGAGTCTGTTGATCTTTCTGTTGTTTTTGTTCCGTGTTTAAATGAATTTTGAATGATCTTACCGATGAAAGATTTGCATACACATGCGCGACATGAAATTTATGAAAGAACTATTTCTTTCTTTCTTTAAAGAAAATTCATAAACCTTTTTTTTATTAAAATGATTATCAGATATAATTACACAAACGTTAAATGACATAATACTGTAGTCAAGTAAGGGAATCAAACTATAGAGAGACATAATATAGAATCCGGTATTAAGACATATGGCCGTAGTTCTTGTAGTGTTAGATAGTAACTTCATAAGGTAGGTTGTATTAAATAATTTTAACACAATTATTCCATTTACATGTTGAATCTCGAGTCTTATGTCATTGCTGGGACGGACTGACACCCAATACTCACAGAAAATAAGGATGAACAAGAATCAGTCACTGTTTATATTATGCTGTGCTTCCTACACACATCTCATGCTTAATAAACATCCATTATCGTTGACTTTAATTCTGACAAGAACTACAGCTCCTTTAGTGAAATTATAGCACCAGGCGATATACCATTATCACCTATCACATCCTCTTCAACATTTGACAGGTGCTAAGATCCTTCTTCCTTCACACTCCATAGTCTCCCATTACCATCTACTGGCAAGATAAATATGTAAATGGTAAAGAACCTTCCTTCTTCTCTCACATTTCCACCACCGCTAGAGGGCCATAAGTGTAAATGGTGAATTCCCTCTCCCTTCCATACTCTCCCATTTCCACTATTTCCATCTTTTCCACCATTTCCACCACCGCCCGAGGCTACGTGTGAAAACGGCGAGAAGACCCGTCGATAATGATGTGAGGAGACGGTGACGTTGTTAGTAAAGGAGGAACTGTCGGTGTTGATGTTATAGTAAAGAAAAACCCGATTATATTGGAGGTAGATGCGGTGGGTGCGTTGAGGTAGTGAGTGTGTTGATGTGGGTGCGTTGAGGTAGTGAGTGTGTTGATGTGTGTAGAGGTAGTGAGTGTTGTTGAGGTAGTGGGGTTGATGTGTGTGTGTGTGTAGAGGTAGTGAGTGTTGTTGAGGTAGTGGGTGTGTTGATGTGGGTGTGTTGAGGTAGTGAGTGTGTTGATGTGGGTGTGTTGAGGTAGTGGGTGTGTTGATGTGGGTGTGTTAAGGTAGTGAGTGTGTTGATGTATGTGTGTTGATGTATGTGTGTTGAGGTAGTGAGGTGTTGATGTATGTGTGTTGAGGTAGTGAGTGTGTTGGAGGTAGTGAGTGTGTTGATGTATGTGTGTTGAGGTAGTGAGTGTGTTGATGTCTGTGTGTGTGTAGAGTGCGTGGGGGTGTGTTGAGGTGGTGGGTGTGTTGATGTGGGGGGTGTGTTGAGGTGGGGTATGTTAATGTGTGTGTGTGTGGAGGTAGAGTGTGTTGAGTTGGTGGGTGTGTTGAGGAGGTGGGGTGTGTTGAGGAGGTGGGTGTGGAAGTGGGTGTGTTGAGGTGGTGGGTGCGTTGGAGGTGGTGGGTGTAGAGGAGGTGGGTGTAGAAGTAGTGGGGTGTGTTGAGGTGGTGGGTGTGTTGAGGTGGTGAGTGTGTAGAGGTGGGGTGTTGAGTGGTGGTGTGTGTAGAGTGTAGTGGTGTGTTGAGGAGGTGGTGTGCGGTGGTGGGGTGTTGAGGTGTGGGGTGTTGAGGTAGTGTGAGGTGGTGGTGTGTTGAGGAGGTGGGTGTGTTGAGGGTGGTGGGTGTGTTGAGGTGGTGAGTGTGTGGGAGGTGGTGGGTGTGTTGGGGTGGTGAGTGTGTAGGGGTGGTGGGTGTGTTGGGGTGGTGAGGTGTGTGGGGTGTGGGTGTGTGGGGTAGTGGGTGTGTGGGGTGGTGGGTGTGTGGGGTGGTGGGGTGTGTGGGGTGTGTGTGTGTGGGGTGGTGGGTGTGTGGGGTGGTGGGTGTGTGGGGGTGGTGGGTGTGTGGGGTGTGTGTGTGTGGGGGTGTGTGTGTGTGTGTGTGTGTGGGGGTGTGAGTGTGTGTGGGGTGGTGGGGTGTGTGGAGGGTGGTGAGGTGTGTGGGGTATGTGTGTGTGTTGATGTGGTGGGTGTGTTGGGGTGGTGGGTGTGGGGTGGTGGGTGTGTGGGGTGGTGTGTGAGATTGGTGGAGTGTGGGAGGTGGTGGGTGTGTGGGGTGGTGGGTGTGTAGAGGTGGTGAGTGTGTGGGGTGGTGGGTGTGTGGGGTGGTGAGGTGTGTGTGGGGTGGTGGGTGTGTGGGGGTGAGTGTGGGGTGGTGAGGTGTGTGGGGTGGTGGGGTGTGGGGTGGTGGTGTGTTGGTGGTGGAGGGTGGTGGGTGTGGGGGTGGTGAGTGGGTGGTGGGTGTGTGGGGTGGTGGTGTGTGGGGTGGTGGGTGTGTGGGTGGTGAGTGTGTGGGGTGGTGGGTGTGTGGGGTGGTGGGTGTGTGGGGTGGTGGGTGTGTGGGGGTGGTGGGTGTGTGGGGTGGTGGGTGTGTTGGTGGTGGGTGTGTGTGGGGTGGGTGTGTGGGGTGTTGAGTGGGTGGAGGTGGTGGGTGTGGGGTGGTGAGTGTGTGGGGTGGTGGTGGTGGGGTGGTGGGGTGGGTGGGGTGGTGGGTGTGTTGGGGTGGTGAGTGTGTGGGGTGGTGGGTGTGTGGGGTGTGGGTGTGTGGGGTGGTGGGTGTGTGGGGTGGTGGGTGTGTGGGGTGGTGGGTGTGTGGGGTGGTGGGTGTGTGGGGTGGTGGGTGTGTGGAGGTGGTGGGTGTGTGGGGTGGTGAGTGTGTGTGGGGTGGGTGGGTGTGTGGGGTGGTGGTGTGTTGAGGTGGTGGGTGTGTGTGGGGTGGTGGAGTGTGTGGGTGTGTTGTGTGGAGTTGGTGGGTGTGTGGAGGTGGTGGGTGTGTGTGGAGGTGGTGGGTGTGTGGAATTGGTGAGTGGGTATAGGTGGTGGGTGTGTGGGGTGGTGGGTGTGTAGAGGTGGTGGTGTGTGGGGTGGTGGGTGTGTGAGTGTGTGAGTGTGTGTGGGGTGGGGTGGGTGTGTGTGGTGGTGAGTGTGTGGGGTGGTGGGTGTGTGGGGTGGTGGGTGTGTGGGGTGGTGGGTGTGTGGGGTGGTGAGTGTGGGGTGGTGTGTGTGGTGGTGGGTGTGTGGAGGTGGTGGGTGTGTGTGAGGTGGTGTGTGTGTGAGGGTGGTGAGTGGGTGGGGTGGGAGTGTGTGGGGTGGTGGGTGTGTGGGGTGGTGGTGTGTGTGGGGTGGGTGGGTGTGTGGGGTGGTGGGTGTGTGGGGGGTGTGAGTGTGTGGGGGTGGTGATTGTGAGAGGTGTGGTGAGTGTGTGGGGTGGTGGTGTGTTGGTGGTGAGGTGTGTGGGGTGGTGGGTGTGTGGGGTGGTGAGTGTGTGGGTGGTGGGTGTGTGGGGTGGTGGGTGTGTGTGGGGGTGGTGGTTGTGTGGGGTGGTGAGGTGGGTGGGGTGGTGGGTGTGTAGAGTGGTGAGTGTGTGGGGTGGTGAGTGTGTAGAGGTGGTGAGTGTGTGGGGTGAGTGGGTGTGTGGGGTGGTGGGTGTGTGGGGTGTGTGTGTAGGGTGTGGGTGTGTGGGGTGGTGGGTGTGTGGGGTGGTGAGTGTGTAGGGGTGGTGGTGTGTGGGGTGGTGAGGTGTGTGGGGGTGTGTGTGTGGGGGTGGTTGGGTGTGTGGGGTGGTGAGGTGTGTGGGGTGGTGGGTGTGTGGGGTGGTGGGTGTGTGGGGTGGTGTGGGGTGTGTGGGGTGGTGGGTGTGTGGGGTGGTGAGTGTGTAGAGGTGGTGGGTGTGTAGAGGTGGTGAGGTGTGTAGGGTGGTGGGTGTGTGGGGTTGTGAGGTGTGTGGGGTGGTGGGTGTGTGGGGTGGTGAGTGTGGGGTGGTGGTGTGGGGTGGTGTGTGGGGTGTGTGTGGGTGGTGGGTGTGTGGGGTGGTGGTTGTGTGGGGTGGTGGTGTGTGGGGTGGTGGGTGTGTGGGGTGGGTGGGTGTGTGGGGGTGGTGGGTGTGTGGGGTGGTGGGTGTGTGTGGGGTGTGGGTGTGTAAGTGGTGAGTGTGTGGGGGTGGTGGGTGTGTGGGGGTGGTGAGTGTGTGGGTGGTGGGTGTGTGGGGTGGTGAGTGTGTGGGGTGGTGGGTGTGTGGGGTGGTGTGAGTGTGTGGGGGTGGTGGGTGTGTAGGGTGGTGGGTGTGTGGGGTGGTGGGTGTGTGGGGTGGTGAGTGTGTGGGGTGGTGGTTGTGTGGGGTGGTGGGTGTGTGGGGGGTGGTGGTGTGTGGGGAGGTGGTGTGTGTGTGGGGTGGTGGTGTGTGGGGTGGTGGGTGTGTGGGGTTGTGAGGTGTGTGGGGTGGTGGGTGTGTGGAGGTGGTGGGTGTGTGGGGTGGTGGGTGTGTGGGGTGGTGGGTGTGTGTGGGGGTGGGTGGGTGTGTGGGGGTGGTGGGTGTGGGGTGGTGTGGGGTGTGTGGGGTGGTGTGGGTGTGTGGGTGGTGGGTGTGTAGGGGTGGTGGGTGTGTGGGGTGTGGGTGTGTGGGGTGGTGGGTGTTAGGTGGTGGGTGTGTGGGGTGTGGGTGTGTAGGATGGTGAGTGTGTGGGGGTGATTGTGTAGGGTGGTGAGGTGTGTAGAGGGTGGTGGGTGTGTGGGGTGGGTGAGTGTGTGGGGTGGTGTGTGTGTGTGGGGGTGGTGAGGTGTGTGGGGTGGTGGGTGTGTGGGGGTGGTGGGTGTGTGGGGTGGTGGGTGTGTGGGGTGGTGGGTGTGGGGTGGTGGGTGTGTGGGGTGGTGGTGTGTGGGGTGTGGTGGGTGTGTGGGGTGGTGGGTGTGTGGGGTCGTGGGTGTGTTGGTGGTGAGTGTGTAGAGGTGGTGGGTGTGTTGGGGTGGTGAGGTCTGTTGAGGTGGTGGGTGTGTTGAGGTGGTGGGTGTGTTGAGGTAGTGAGTCTGTTGAGGTGGTGGGTGTGTTGAGGTGGTGGGTGTGTAGAGGTAGTGAGTCTGTTGAGGTGGTGGGTGTGTTGAGGTGGTGGGTGTGTTGAGGTGTTTGAGAGAGGCGTCTCGTTACCTGGAAATATCTCATTACCGGACGCGCTCTTTACTAATTGTTCATTCTTAAAGTGAAACCTCCATATAACGTACTTCTCTCTATATAATCCGTTAAATGGAGGGATTCACATCTAATGAACCTTCGATATAACGGACTTTCATCTCTATACCGCTCATTAGATGGAGGTTTCACATCTAACAGACCTTCTATATAATGGAATTTCCTCTACATATAGTACGTTGAATAGTATATCGTACGAACCTTTAATAATCCATCTTTGACTCGTAACTATAAGTGAACCGAACCAGTTAGATTCATTCATTCATCTCTAATTATTATACGGAATACTTTATCATCACGAACCTTAATCCGGGTTGCAAAGTCAGAAGGCGGAAATTAGGCGTGGGGATGACGCGCACGACTCGACCAGGATGACTACACTACCAAGATGACGTGCATTACCAGGATGACCCGCACTACGTGGATGACGCACATAGCTCACTGCTACGATAACGCACACTACGCTATACAAGCAGCATGACACACACACACACATAACCGTGTACGTCATCCCGTCAAGTCTGTGGGTTATGTTCCAAGTTTATGCACAAAAAGGGCAATAAAAGCGGAGGCAACATTAACATGGGGTAACTCGACTACACACGGCGAGGCACAACTTGCTTCAATAAACTTTACAACTCTGTCCAAGAGATAAGGTGGATTATCTCTTATCTGTCTCTTATTTCCTCTTTCTCTTTTTCGCCCTCTCTCTCTTCTCTGTCGTTCTCTTTCTCTTTTAGACTTCTCGCTGTCTCTCCTGTCACAGAAGAAGCCTTAATCATTTACATAACTTATCTCCGTTTTATTTACATTTTAAAACACTTACATAACTTTTCTCAACTCTATTTAAGACTTAAAAACCTTTACATAACTTATCCCTTTCTTATTTACTAACTCAAAACATTTCCATGACTACTAGCTGTTCTATTTATAGCTCGAGATCAACTACACTCTTGCCAGTACTTATCTTTGTCATAACTAAGACACGTACCCTCAACTGGATCTCTATTACTGTGAATTCTAGCTATGTTAAACAGAGCTTTGCCTGGGATGCTGAGATTACCCCTCGGAATAAAAGATTAGAGTTAGGTTAGGTTAACTTTTGATCGAAATGTTTATGCCTAGAACACCGGCCCATTTCCTGACTATTGACTCAGTTTGCGCGAACTTTAGCTACGGTATTAAATAATTAGGTGAGAATTTTAGCTGCGCTATTATGCTACTTTCCCGGTTTACCCGACTTGGTGACGGCGTTATATTCAGTTCTTTGCCAACCTTTTACCTCACTCAATACATGTGAATAACTGACTGCGATTTTTAATTGAGTTATTCAGGACCTTTGCTAGTGTTTTCTGATTTACTACAAGAGATTTCCTTACGCCCCGCCCCGCCCGTCTAGCACTCGTCACAGCTGAGGAAGAGACAGAGAGAGAAACGTAAAGTATGTTTGTATGGCAGAGAACTGAAAACTTTTCTGTTTTTATCACGGAAAGCTTCAATCTTTTTTCAGGCATTTTCTTACGAAGCTGTTATATTTATTTCCAGCACATCTGTTAATATTAGTCGTGTGTTGGTTGAGAAACCCGCCACCATGCCCTCGGATAAGAGAACAAACGGTCATTCATGTATATATATTCTTCTGCCAATGCCCTGTGATCTTTTTTTCTATTAATTTGTTAACTAATTTACATTATTCATATACATATTAATTTACGATTCCTACAGACAGACAGACAGACAGCACAACTCATTATCACAATGGTGGCAGCGGTGCCTCACGGTGTAGTCATCAGTATCTACTATCTATTAATATTCTGTAATAATGATTAAATAATTTCCCGTTTCAAGAATTAATTAAGATTATTAAAATCTGGTCGTTGAATTAAAGTCGAAGCTTCACTAAACGCAACTTTTTTTTTTGTCAAAAACGAATGAAAACCGTGAAACATATAAGACTTTCTGAAGTTCAAATTAACTCACTTCTTCATATCAACGTCTTCATATTAAAGTAAATTAAAGTCTTGAAGATGTTGGGTTTCTCATTTTCTAACAATATAGTGTACTAGTTCTGCCTGAATCTTAATGTGAAAGGCGTGCGACACTCCTCAGTTTGTGGTGGCAACAGGAACCATTCTGACCCACCCACTGTGTACCAGGACCACTACTACCCCAGCCCTGCAGCTGTTGCGTGATGACTCCTGCTGAATTGTATTTTTCTCGTTAAATCTCTTGATGGAGATATGTACAATACTTTCCTGAGAGAAGGGGAGAGGTAGGGGAGAGGTAGGGGGAGAAAGGGAGAGGTAGGGGGAGAAGGGGAGAGGTAGGGGGAGAAGGGGAGAGGTAGGGGGAGAAGGGGAGAGGTAGGGGGAGGAGTGGAGAGGGGCTCTGATAACAGGATCCACAAGAACAAAATTGGCTTCAGAGAATTCTGATACGCGTGTAACAAGGGTCAAACATGGTCGAGCGAGCCAATCTAAACTGTGGTCACAACACTCTAGGTCACTTACCATTCTATATGTGCCGGCTTGATGGGCTGTGCATATGACACCTGGTGAAGCTGGCCTGTCTGGTCACGAATTCTTCCTGAGTTCTGGAGCATTTACAGCCATTTTAGATTTTTTTGGGATGTGGTGTACAGAGTTCTGTCACGGGTTATGGCTGCTGTGATGGCTTTTCGTCCTTGCTTTGTAGATATTGCTGTTATTTATTCAATATATCCTCGTGATGGGCCCAGTTTAAGGGCGACTTCAGCAGCTGGGAATGTTGCCGTTTAACCTTAAAACCATCGTCCTCAAAGGGTTAAACCAACGCCCTCAGGGCTAATTTAATTTTTTTAAATATCGTTTATTGATTTGATAAAATGAAGGTGTCTTAAAATTTATTATCACTTAAGTCACACAAACACTCATTAAATATTTCAAAACAATATCACTCGCTATATTATCGTTAACACAATGAAGATGTTACATTATCGATAGTTTTATCAATAAATTCTTCAATACGTTGGAGAAGCTTGTTTACACCGCAGCTGTTGATCTTGGCATAACACTTTAAACTTCCTCACTTTTGCACACTATAGCTTTTATCTTACATGTTTGTAACGCCATTATTTTAGCAATGTTTTACAAGTAGATGTGGGAATCTGTTCATGGTGTAGTAGTTAGTTATGTGGGACCAGTAAATGGTGTCGTCTACTGGGGTAACTGGTGGGGCGTCAACACTACAGGGTAGTTGGGAACACTCGTTGTCTTTCTAAATTGTTCAACGTTTTATCTATTTCATTATCTCAAGTTTGTGTTCCGTTGTAGTATATGAAGACAAAATATTAACAAAATAAATATAAATAGATGAGTGAGAGAAATCTACCTGGAGTCACATATCTTTGTAGTAATAAATATTTAATATCTTATCGGAAAATTACGGGTACAAATTGAAAATATTTAGAAAGTAATAACACAACAGTTCATAAAATATATTTTTGACGCTCTAGTGAAACACGTATGATTAGATTCATACATATAATATTACCATTAATACTAAAACTAATACTGGTATTAATATTGTCACAACCATTGGAAACTTTTCGTGTTTATATGACGTATTGTAATATGGTAAAGACTATGAGAGAGAGAGAGAGAGAGAGCCAGCCACTCACGCCTCCCTCATCGCCTCAGACAGATGGCTTCTTGGGCTAATGTTTTCTGCGTGTATTTCGCCAAGGAGGAGGGAGCCAAGTTGGACACCCCCTGTTTGTCTTGAGTTGTCCTTTCTCAGAAGACTCGGGGGGGGGGGCGGGTTGAATCTTGATGGCTGAAAGTTTAGTCTTGGATGATGGTGATGATAGTGGGCAGTGGCGGCTGGGCTGCAGGTCCCCCATACAAAACTGCCAGACGTATGATGCATCTACTGTACTTCTATACCAGAATTAAGCAATTTAATTTTTTTTTAAACCTTCAGTTATATTGTTGTCTTCCTTATATGCTGACACTATTTTCATAAGAATAACACCTAAACTTAGTTGACAACCATAGCAATTTAGCAACTGTACGTTTTTTTTACGTATTTAGCGTCTTTGCTACACTGAAATTTGGGCTGTAATCTTAGCAGTCCAGACTCCAGTGACATTTCTGATACGTGCGGTGTACTGGATCGCTTCGACTTCACAGTAGACGGGCTACTTTGGGTAAACAACTTTCCAAATGCTCGTAATTTTCCCATTAATGAACTTGAACAAGCAACTGAAGCTTATCCCATACCTGTAAAAAGACAAATTGAGAACTGAACTTGTGTACTCTATACACGAGAAGATTTGTGGAAATCAGAAAGTCTCATGGATTTGTTAGAAATTATTAATGGAAGCTATCTACAGTCAACATTCTCAAAAACTGCACAGCTTATCAAGATAATTATAACGACAATGACAATGGCTGAGGCAGAGAGGTGCTTTTTAACCTTGTAAAGAATTCAAACTTTCTTGTGGAATGCCATGGTGAATGACATTGTCTGCTTTATCATTGATATCCATTATAAATAAAATTATCATAGAAATAAAGGACTTTAATGCAAAGGTAACTGATTACTTTGCTACACCAAAGAGCCGCCGCATGGAGTTTATTTACAAGTAATGTTCACACTGATTGGTTGTTTTAGTAGATACCTCAAGGAATGGATGCATATATAGGTATATTTATCTATCATACATACCTAAAGGAATATCCACCTATAATTCTTAAATTTATTGCATACTAGCGGAATCGCCGCCCTCCGGGCGGCTCTTTCGCTAGGCCACGGTAGGACGCCACCCTCCGGGAGGCTCCACATTGTCTCACTGTAGTGCATTAAGGTAGACCACATTTTTGGTTTTGCCATTAGCAGCAAGTATGAACAGATTTTTGCCAGTTCCCACTCTGGAGCATCCAACATAGAACTGTCCATGAGAGAAGCAAGGAAACACCAGGTTTAGGCCAACCATCTTTAGGGACTGTCCCTGGCTTTTGTAGATGGTCATGGCAAAGCTCACTTTAACCGGGAACTGAAGTCGCTTGAACTCAAATGGCAGGTCAGTGGTGATGAGAGGTATCCTTGGTATAAAAACGTCCTCTCCTTTAGCTTTTCCTGTCAGTATTGTAGCTTCCAGTACATGTGGCATCATGTTCGTCTTGTGAGCGACTCGTTTCTCATTTTGAGTATGATGTCTCGTTTCTCAAACTCTTGACCGACAATCAGGATGGCTACTTCATCAACTACAGGAGCATTGAATCTTCTTTCATGTTCTCCCTTAGGGGTCGTGTCTGCTTTGATCCTGACTTTGTACTCGTCAGAAGGCATGTTTTCCAGGGCATTTTTAAATGACTGTACATACGTGTTGCGCTCATGCAGCATTTCTTGGATAGATAGGACAATGTCATGTCTGACACCTTGAATGTTGCCACACCTGATAGTAGTCTGCTTTTCATGATCTCCCATGAAGTAGATTTGGAGGAACTTTGCCTGCTCATCTTCCAGTGGTAAGAGGGATCCTGCTTTGTGATAGACTTGACCCTGGACTTTGAATGTTGGTATGTATCCGTGCTCACGAACTACTCTGGTAGCTCCAAAGGATGTCATCTGGAAGCATGAATTGTACTTCAGTATATTTTCCAAGAAGTGTTTTGACTCTGGTGTTGTTCCCAGCATGAGAGTCTTCAATGGTTGTGGTGGTTTTTCCAAATTTGGCAGTCGTACTTTCCCATGAGAGCAGCACAGTCCAGCAGATTCTCCTTTATACTTCTTTGCACCGCAGTGTTCACATTTCTTATCCATGTTGCAAATGACAACAGAGGGATACTTTTCATATTCTATCTCATTGTCATAGTTAAATGCTGCTCTTGCAAGTGGATGCCACTGTGTATTCTTTCTTAGAATTCTGGATTCCGCAGCTCTCTGTCTATTAGCATTCAAACGAATTTCATGCGCTTGATCATTTTCTAGAGAAGGCCTTTTTGCTGTTTGCTGTCTGTCAGCATTAAGACGGGATTCCCTTTCCTGATCTGTTTCCTGTGACCGACTGTCCGCTGTTCGCTTTCTGTTAGCATTAAGACGGGATTCCCTTTCCTGATCTGTTTCCTGTGACCGACTGTCTGCTGTTTGCTCCGGGCGGCTCATCCGCTAGGCCACGGTAGGACGCCACTCTCCGGGAGGCTCCACATTGTCTCAATGTTCAGTCCTCAAAACTTCTTCTTCCATCAATAGTTCATTAACGGTGTATGTAAGTTCCACCATGTTTTTCACTACAACGGTACAGCAAAGTATATGTTTTTAGCATTAAACTGTTATTATTTTATTGTCTAATCATCACTACATATAACATCATCCATCATCACTACATATACCACCATCCATCATCACTACATATAACACCATCCATCATCACTACATATAACACCACCCATCATCACTACATATAACACCATCCATCATCACTACATATAACATTATCCATCATCACTACACATAACACCATCCATCATCACTACATATAACACCACCCATCATCACTACATATAACATCATCCATCATCACTACATATAACACCATCCATCATCACTACATATAACATCATCCATCATCACTACATATAACACCATCCATCATCACTACATATAACACCATCCATCATCACTACATATAACACCACCCATCATCCTACATATAACACCATCCATCATCACTACATATAACACCATCCATCATCAATACATATACACCATCCATCATCGCTACATATAACATCATCCATCACACCATATAACGTCATTCAGCATCACTACATATAACATCACCATCACTACATATAACATCATCCATCATCACTACATATAACACCATCCATCATCACATATACATCATCCATCATCACTACATATAACATCATCCATCATCACTACATATAATCACCACCCATCATCCCATCATCACTACATATATCACCATCCATCATCACTACATATAACACCATCCATCATCACTACATATAACACCATCCATCATCACTACATATAACACCACCCATCATCACTACATATAACAATATCCATTATCATCACTACATATAACATCATCCATCATCACTACATATAACACCATCCATCATCACTACATATAACACCACCCATCATCACTACATATAACACCATCCATCATCACTACATATACCAATTCATCCATCATCACTACATAACACCATCCATCATCACTACATATAACAACACCCATCATCACTACATATAACACCATCCATCATCACTACATATAACACCACCCATCATCACTCCATATAACAACATCCATCATCACTACATATAACACCATCCATCATCACCACATATAACACCATCCATCACCACTACATATAACATCATCCATCATCACTACATATAACACCATCCATCATCACTACAGATCTGTAAAGCAGTTTCCGAGATTCTCGTGCGGACACACATACAAACAAACAAACACACAGACATACTCCCTTTGTTTTTATATATATATATATATATATATATATATATATATATATATATATATATATATATATATATATATATATATATATATAGATATAGATACCTTAAGTTATAATCAGTTTAATGCTATGGAAAATCAATAAAAAATAATATATACTTATTTTGTGTGGCTGTTGTCCCCGTGAGCGAATTGTTCCACAGCTTGTAACGTCATGATGAGCTTTTGTCAGTCAGTCCCTCAACTAATTAGGTATTCATAGAGATGTGAGTTCGCCTGGCCGCTTCATTGATTCTCTCATTCCCAAAGAGATATGCCCCTTCTAGATCACACCAGGGAAAGGTTTAGTAATTGCCATTTGTTGAAGAAAGAAAAAAAAAAGATGTAGGTGTGTGATAGGTACAGGTGTGAGTGTGAGTTACTTGAAGGTAGGTAGGTTAGGTAATATGAGGTTACTTTAGATTAGATTAGTTTAGATTAGGTAAATTCAGGTTGGAACGGTAGGCTGGGCCCTATTTGATGTAGGGGTCAATCAACTTCCAACCAACGAGGTCACACAACTCAACCGTGGCAGTGACATAGTACACATGAGACGTTGGAGAGGTAAAAGAGGGTCATTTACGTCTATCTTTGAGCCAACATGTGAATACTGCTGCTGTGAAGTGTTGACATAGCATTATCACCCCAAGGTCACACCTCCTCCCTCCCTCTTCTCCCATCAATCACTGGATGTTGTTAGGGGGGAGAACCAGGTCCCAAATACTCAAAGGTTTTTAAGATAAATATTCCTCGAAAGTGTAGTTTTAAAAATTAGCTTAACTGGGTCACTCAAATACAGAAAAGTAAGGTTCTAAAAGTGGCATCTATTCTATTTTGAGTGATCTACCTTAACTAGAACCAGATGAAATAAGGTAATATTTTCTACCTTGATTTTGCTCCTTAATTGGTGCCAGGTGAATGTGTTTTGTTAGGGTAGAGTCTCAGTGTAATTTTGATGTAATTTTTAGATAATATTTGTGTTCTTTAGGTCAACCAGTTATGTACACTGAGGAGAACAATTCATCGTAAGAGCCTTTGAGGATGGAGTTCTTTCATCAGCGCCCTCCTCCAGGTCTAGCTCACCTTGTATCTGGATGGGATTACCTACGATAATTGGACTTTATTATGAAACTGTCTGACTGAGGGATCCAATTAGCTAATATGTGACGACTGTCATTATTGATAATTAGAGAAATAATTCCTCTTTTTATTGTGGTGTTTTTAAACATGCAATTATATGAACAAATACTGTACTTAGAAACTGTTCTTATAAATGACTACTTGCACAAACCCCGTAACGTGAGATTCGATTCTGTTGATTTCCTGGCCGTCAACTGCTAGGGTCACTACGGCCGCGGCGTGAGCGCCCACTGACTACCATTAATTTAACTTGTCACACACACACTACCGCATACTTGCCAAAACTGCCATATACTACCACAGAATTGCCAACACGGTCACATATTACCATTAACTTGTTACATACTACCACATACTACCATTAATTGTTACACAGTACCACATAAGTGCCAAAACTGTCACACACTGTACTAGGCTTTACCCAGGACTATAAGCGACGGCGTCTCGTTCCTCGCTCAACATGGTGCCGCGTCTTGCCTGGCTCCCGACCGAACCTAACAGGGAAAAATTTAAAAATCACGGTGAAATTTTTAAGGCAGTTTAAATTCATCCTGGGAATTCGGTTATCGCGGTATGAATATCGCTAATGTTATGAATTACGTGAGGCGTTTCCGTTATGGCGCGCCCGTAAAACCAGAGAGATACGGGGGGTGGTGGGGGGGGGGTATAGGTAAGGAAGGAGAGAGGAGAAGGTGAGAGGAGGCAAAACTATGACTCTTTAATGGTTACCAAAGGTTCGTATGGTGAATTTTACAATGCCCTTCTGACATTAGAGATGTGAGAACGCATCTAGTTGACTCACTTTACGTACGACATAATGATGGAATCGTAAAGTTTTGGAAGGTAGAGATTTTACCGTAATTTTGCTGCGTAAGAACTCGGGTTAGGGTTCGTTTATGTTAACAGACAAATGCGGAGAGAAAAACAACGTTGACAATTATACTGAACTGTGTGAGGACAAAATACACAGGTTTTATACACACAAGCACACACAGATACTCACACGCACACTTACACACACACAAGCACACACAGATACTCACACGCACACTTACACACACACACACACACACACAGACACACACACGCACACTTACACACACACACACACACACACACAGATACTCACACGCACACTTACACACACACACACACACACACACACAGATACTCACACGCACACTTACACACACACACACATACACACACGCGTATTGTCTAATTTGAATTTAAATATAAATTCCTAGCATAAAAGATAGTGTCTGAGGTATAGGTGTGAAGAAGACGCCGCCATTTGCTGTTTAAATTAAATAATTTTTTTTTTGAAAGTCCGTAACCTGATTCTCAAAGGATCCGTTATGCCGTTATTACCCGGGAACATAGCTAAGGTCTAGTCATTATACTGCGTCATCTCACTCAAGTAAGACCAGTTGATATACATAAGAGTGCAGAGGTCTTATTGCAATTATATCTTGCGCTAGTCAGGCCGCACCTCGATTATGCGGTTCAGTTCTGGTGCCCTTATTATAGAATGGATATCAATTCACTAGAGTCGGTGCAGCGAAGAATGACGAAAATGATTCCGTGACTTAGAAACCTTCCATATCAGGATAGGTTAAAGAAACTTAACTTGCATTCCCTAGAAAGACGAAGAGTGCGGGGATATATGATAGAAGTATTCAAGTGGGTGAAAGGAATCAATAAAGGTGATATAGATAAAGTTCTTATAATATCCGAGCAGGACAGGACTCGGAACAACGGATTTAAGTTGGATAAGTTTAGGTTTAGGAGGGAGATAGGAAGGAACTGGTTTACAAATAGGGTGGTGGACGAGTGGAACAAGCTTAGCAACTTTGTAGTAAGTGCTGGAACGCTGGAAAGTTTCAAAAGGAGGCTAGATAGATTCATGGATGGTAGAGAGTGGTAGTAACTCTCGACAGGAGCTGCCATGCACAGGCCAACCGGCCTATTGCAGACTCCTTATTTTCTTATGTTCTTATGTTCCTAACAACAACAAAAACTGCGCAAAAGATGAAGCGATCTGGTTGAGCCCAGATACTTTTTACTCTTACTGTATTTCAGTTTCACCACTTTTCTTCAATCCTTAATTTTAATCTTCCTTCACCTCATAACTCATGACTCCAAAGCTAAGATATACAACCATGTCACAATATTACCGACGAAAAAATACAACTTGAAAACCTGAGTCCTGGTTGCCCACTGAAAGAGTGTTGTCGCTAGCTGGTTCAGGAGAATTGGTCAGTCGTGTACGGAATCGCAATATTATGTATTGATAATATTTTAGCAGAAGGATTATGCAACGATAAAAAATACGTGTTTGTTGTCCAAGTGTCAGTAATATATCTATGTATATTTATTTGATGCAAAATTTAGTAAAACGAGTAAGGGAAAGAATTTGACCAACGATTTCAGAGGACCAGAGACCTTCCTAGCTGGATGTGTTCCGAGGCTTCACGCTGTGTTCTCTTCTTGTTTACAAACTAAAACACCAAAAAACACCTTAACTGTGGATAATCCAGTATATCGCTGAGCAATAAAACCCAACAGTAAATACAAAACACCAATAGTGACGAAATAACGTCGAAACACCCAGTAGAGGAGAGTAGCTGTAGCCGGGGTCAGTGTCGAACGCCGGGGACCTTTGTGTGGCAGAATGCAGTTGTAGCAGCGACCAGCTTTTGTCACCTGCTTTGATATGGAAATCGAGGCCTATAGGAGTGCGCCATACATACTCGGCGCTCCACACAAAGCGAGTCACCGACCTGCTCGCTTCAATTCACGCCGGGTTGCCTCCCTGAGCGACAGGTTGTTATGTCAAGCTCGTTGTCCCGTGGTGGAGTGAGTGTGCGTGTCATCCTGCTCTCTCATGGACAGAGCTGCCTTCATGATGGAAGAAAATCTCATTTAACTTTCAGCTGCTTTTGTCGGCCCAATTTTCACCTTTCTTGACCTGACAAATTACGTTTTTATCACGCGGGGTGATGTTTTTATCACGTCCAGCTCAGGTTCAATTCTTGGTCACACTTGTTAAAAGTCGTAAATAATTGTAACTTCGGTAAATAGTCTTTTTATTAAAAGACAGTATGAATACCTAACCTACAGGTAAAGTGTTTATTGCGGATTTAAAAGTTAAACTCAAGGATCATAACGTTGGGTAATCCTACCAACTATAATGCCTTGTGTTACTTTACTGCGGCCTTGATGACTGCTTAACATAACCCCTTGAATAAGATGACACAACTCCGTAGGTCATCAAGTTATCATGCTCATGGGTTAAGTCATCGCACTCAAGGGGTTAAATCATCGTGTTCAAGGGGATAAATCGTCGTACTCAGGGGGTTAAATCATCTTAATCAAGGGGCTAAATCTTCGGACTCAAGGGGTTAAATCGTCGTACTCAAGGGGTTAAATTGTCGTATTCAAGGGGTAAATCTTCGAACTCAAGGGGTTAAATCATCGTATTCAAGGAGTTAAGACACTGTGTCATGTCTAATTATTTGTGGATATTCTCTCTCTTACCCATAGTGTCACCCACACCTCCACTCCCTGTGTACCTACGTCATCATAACTCACTCGCTAGCAGTGTTCATTACCCCCGTCTTTTGATACTAAAATTGAAATTGAAACAGTTAATTTAGCCAGAATAATACTGATACAAAGTGAACAACAATAACAGCTATATTGACATTACCAGAACCTTTCAATTTGTCTTTATTATTATTGTCTGGATGTGTGAATGTGGACAGTTCCATAATTTACCAATGGATAATAAAAATAAAAAGATACACCATAGACATAACTAGGTAATTCATCATCTTGCCGATAATAATGTACATAGGCAGATATAGCTCACAAGTAACAACAGAGAGCGTAACGACACGGACAATGTAAAGAGGGAGAGAAAATCGTCTTAGAGCGACACAGACTTTTAAACGAACCATTACAGTGGCTTATCATGACCAAGTTCCTGACCTCCAGTGTGTCTCGTCCTTATTGCAGAGATCTCTTTCTCTTTGTTGCTCATCCACTTTGGAATCTTTGTCATAGAACAGATCTCTCTCTCTCTCTCTCTCTCTCTCTCTCTCTCTCTCTCTCTCTCTCTCTCTCTCTCCCATGGCTCAGAGCTCATCAGACTACAATTTACATATGATTACCATAATGTCATGAAGAGACGACAGGACGCCCTCATTAAGTCTTTGTCTGACAGTCATGGCGTCATCCAGTCGTGAACTAGACGACTCTTGTGTTTTATGGCAATTGGTGGTAACTCCCCTACCTGTGTGTGTGTGTGTGTGTGTGTGTGTGTGTGTGTGTGTGTGTGTGTGTGTGTGTGTGTGTGTGTGTGTGTGTGTGTGTGTGTGTGTGTGTGTGTGTGTGTGTGTGTGTGTGTGTGTGTGTGTGTGTGTGTGTGTGTGTGTGTGTGTGTGACTATGTAAGGTCCCAGGGTCCACGTATATTTGCTGTAATAGTTCTCAATGTCCAAGAAGCATCAGGTGTCATCGTATACGACTAAACGTAATACAGTTAAGAATAGAAATTTTAAGTATTATCTCACTGGATTATAATCTCAAAGAACTTTACCTGTATGATACAAAAAATAATCTCTGATACATTTTACGTTAAGCTAAACTTATCGTGAAGTTATGGATATTAATCTTGAAGTCATGTAAATTTACACCAAAATTTGCATTGAAACAAGCAGGTGGAGGAGATACGAGTTCCCTAACTAGACTCACCTGTTATTATTATGCTCTTAATTTACCTAACTTGTGACTCATAATGTTGTAGTGAGTTATACGGATTGTGTGGCTCATATGTTCTAGTGAGTGATGGCCGCAAGTGTTGTGTCACGGGGCGTGGTAAAATAGTGAGCAAATAAAAATAGCTTTATTGGTCATTATTCATCAAGGGGCGGATAATATAGGAGTTTAGTTTCGCTGTACACACACACACACACACACACACACACACACACACACACACATCACCTAGGTGTACTCATCATGCTCGACTTTCATTCATTTTATTACTTCTGTGTGTAAGGAAGTTGTTTTCCGTATCTGGTGAAGAATGTTTGTTCCTCTCATCCCTGGCGCGGCATCTGGAGAATGTCAGTAATAAACAAGTAATTGAAAGGAGTAATTACTAGTGATTGCCGGGACACACCATCTTCGCCCCTCACCCGGATGTTCTGTCAGGTGTATGGTGATAGACTGGTCTTCTTTTGCCTCTACTGTCCTCCGTCCCTTCTCCTCCCGTTCTTGTTCTCAGCCATTCCTTCTTCTCCTCCCGTTCTTGTTCTCAGCCATTCCTTCTTCTCCTCCCGTTCTTGTTCTCAGCCATTCCTTTTTCTCCCGTTCGTGTTCCCAACCATCCCCTCTTCTCCTCCCCGTTCGTGCTCTCAGCCATTCCTTCTTCTCCTCCCGTTCTTGTTCTCAGCCATCCCTTCTTCTCCTCCCGTTCTTGTTCTCAGCCATTCCTTCTTCTCCTCCCGTTCTTGTTCTCAGCCATCCCTTCTTCTCCTCCCGTTCGTGTTCTCAGCCATCCCTTCTTCTCCTCCCGTTCGTGTTCTCAGCCATCCCTTCTTCTCCTCCCGTTCGTGTTCTCAGCCATTCCTTCTGCTCCCGTTCTGTTCTCAGCCATCCTTCTTCTCCTCCCTGTTCTTGTTCTCAGCCATTCCTTCTTCTCCTCCTCCCGTTCTTGTTCTCAGCCATTCCTTCTTCTCCTCCCGTTCTTGTTCTCAGCCATCCCTTCTCTCCGTCTGTGTTCCCAGCCATCCTTCTTCTCCTGTCTGTGTTCTCAGCCATCCCTTCTTTCTCCTCCTGTTCTTGTTCTCAGCCATTCCTTCTTCTCCTCCCGTTCTTGTTCTCAGCCATCCCTTCTTCTCCTCCCGTTCTTGTTCTCAGCCATTCCTTCTTCTCCTCCCTTTCTTGTTCTCAGCCATCCCTTCTTCTCCTGTTCTTGTTCTCAGCCATCCCTTCTTCTCCTCCCTGTCTGTGTTCCCAGCCATCCTCTTCCTCCTGTTCGTGTTCTCAGCCATCCCTTCTTCTCCTCCTGTTCGTGTTCTCAGCCATCCCTTCTTCCCTCCCCTGTTCTCAGCCATTCCTTCTTCTCCTCCTGTTCGTGTTCTCAGCCATCCCTTCTTCTCCTCCGTTTTGTTCTCAGCCATTCCTTCTCTCCTCCCGTTCTTGTTCTCAGCCATCCCTTTCTTCTCCTCCTCCCGTTCTTGTTCTCAGCCATTCCTTCTTCTCCTCCCGTTCTTGTTCTCAGCCATCCCTTCTTCTCCTCCCTGTTCTTTCTAGCCATCCCTTCTTCTCCTCCCGTCTGTGTTCCCAGCCATCCCTTCTTCTCCTCCCTGTTCGTGTTCTCAGCCATCCCTTCTTCTCCTCCCTGTCTGTGTTCCCAGCCATCCCTTCTTCTCCTCCCTGCTTGTTCTCAGCCATTCCTTTTCTCCTCCCGTTCTTGTTCTCAGCCATTCTTCTTCTCCTCCCGTTCTTGCTCTCAGCCATTCCTTCTTCTCCTCCCGTTCTTGTTCTCAGCCATTCCTTCTTCTCCTCCCGTTCTTGTTCTCAGCCATTCCTTCTTCTCCTCCCGTTCTTGTTCTCAGCCATCCCTTCTTCTCCTCCCGTTCTTGTTCTCAGCCATTCCTTCTTCTCCTCCCGTTCTTGTTCTCAGCCATCCCTTCTTCTCCTCCCGTTCGTGTTCTCAGCCATCCCTTCTTCTCCTCCCGTTCGTGTTCTCAGCCATCCCTTCTTCTCCTCCCGTTCGTGTTCTCAGCCATTCCTTCTGCTCTCGGATAATGAGACGAAGAAATGTAAAATTTGTCAGGAAAACCCAAGGCATTTAAAGTGGCCCTAACAATGATTTTTAGACTGAGAGATAATATTGTAGACGTTGTTTATTCTTCAGAGAGAATACGTAGTCTCCTTGAGCCCAAAACGTTACAGAAATGCGTACAGAAAATTACCTCTATACTTAGTTTCACTCTCATTCATCAAATCCACCTGTCGCCATGGATCAATTATATACATATACACGCAGGTCCCCCCACCTCCCCAAAATCCTAACATGACTCTTTAAAACTAATTGACAAGCTCTTACGACTGGGAGGTCAATCTCTTTTAACTAGTATAGTACAAGTTTCGTGTGTATAAGAATAAGGCAAAATATGATACAACTCAAAATTGACGGTTCCTTTAGGTTCTTGTTAGTTATATAGAGGCTCGCATGCCGGTCGTTCACCTCACCGCTCTTGTAATAACACTTGATACCAACCAAGATGACGTGTATAAAAGTGAGGGGTGGCGAAACCCGGTAGTGGCGCCACGTACTTACTGCAGCCCTAAGTGGATTACCTCTTGTTATGATCACTTTGTTGGTGTTACTCTGGAGATATGAACCATTACTGACCATTATATTTGGTGAGAGAGAGGATGAGGCAACGAGCTACTCTTAGGAGATAGATAGAGAGAGAGAGAGAGAGAGGATGACAGACAGACAGACAATTCCTTCGACAGTTTCATCAACCCGTTAAAAAAAACATAAATTCTTAATTAATCTCAACTTCACATTATAAACCAGTGACCATATTCGACACTCAGTCCATCACGTTAAAAAACAGATCCACTAAAATAGTCTACAAATAAAACATTCTAGACATCTTGAGCTCAGGGAGAGGTTCACCCGAATTAAAACCTCGTTGTTTTATGGATAACGTCCCCGTCTCCGCTTCACCATGGCGAGTCCAAACTTTCCCGTGGTCGAGTTTTAAGTGAATTTCGGTTGTGTATAAAGCCGGTAGAAGGTGTGGGACCGCTTGGTATTCCTCAGGTCTCCTCGGGCCTCTTACTGGCTTTGTCACCTCTGAAAGGACCAATTGGGCTCCCCGTAACACCTCCAGAACCCAGAGTTGAGGATCATGAATATTGTGGCTGATGGTGAGGAAAAAGTGATGGTGAAGACAAACGATGGTGAAGTAGATGGTGATAATGGGGATAATAGTTATGTTTAAAGTGGTGGTGGTGACCTACTTTACAATGACCTATCCTGCAATACACTGACCTACTTTACCACTTTATAAAATTCCGACCTACTTTACAACTCACCGACCTAACAGTCTCATACTTTACCACTGACCTACTTTTTAACACTGATTTACTTTACAACGCTCTGACCTTCTTTACAACGCTCTGACCTTCTTTACAACGCTCTAACCTTCTTTACAACGCTCTGACCTTCTTTACAACGCTCTAACCTTCTTTACAACGCTCTGACCTACTGTATAACACTCTAACCTTCTTTACAACGTTCTGACCTACTGTATAACACTCTAACCTTCTTTACAACGCTCTAACCTTCTTTACAACGCTCTGACCTTCTTTACAACGCTCTAACCTTCTTTACAACGCTCTGACCTTCTTTACAACGCTCTGACCTTCTTTACAACGCTCTGACCTACTGTATAACACTCTAACCTTCTTTACAACGTTCTGACCTACTGTATAACACTCTAACCTTCTTTACAACACTCTGACCTTCTTTACAACGCTGTGACCTACTGTATAACACTCTAACCTTCTTTACAACGCTCTGACCTTCTTTACAACGCTCTGACCTTTTTTACAACGCTCTGACCTTCTTTACAACGTTCTGACCTACTGTATAACACTCTAACCTTCTTTACAACGCTCTGACCTTCTTTACAACGCTGTGACCTACTGTATAACACTCTAACCTTCTTTACAACGCTCTGACCTTCTTTACAACGCTCTGACCTTTTTTACAACGCTCTGACCTTCTTTACAACGTTCTGACCTACTTTATAACACTCTAACCTGCACCTTATAACATTATGACTCTACCACCACACCACCTTGGACCACCGCCCCTGTTGCCAAGCTCTCATCTTTTCACGCTGCAAACCTTTGAAGTAACTATTGCAACAGTTTTTCCTCTTCGCTACAGAACCCTAACTGCCTTTCTTCTGCTCTGCGAAAGAAAAGGAAAGAAAGTTCTCTGAAAGTTTTCCGGTAGTGTAAAGAACAAAACTTTCAGGGAAAAAAACGTTAGAAAGTATTTAGAGTTCCTTTTGCAACATTCCTCTGTCTGGAATAGTTATTATATTTTTGTTTCTTAAAATTGTAAAAGACTGAAAAGTAACTTACCAAACGTTTTTCGTAATCTTTCATCCTTCAAACTGTATTTTTTTCTATTTACAAAATTTAGCTAAAAAATATCCCCACACAAAGTTTTAAAAGTATAAAAACTTTTTACTGTCGTGTGTCTTGACCGTATGTGTGTGATTCTTACGTACACACAAACTCGAGACACAAATTCCTGGTTAAAAAAATTACCTTAAAAATTGTTAAAGCTAATATTTTTTCGAAGTTTCCCTGGTTGTACTTTGAGGTTCCTCCTATGGTCAATCATCCTTCGTTAGGTCACCCTTTGACCTTTCCTCTCCTCGCTAGGTAGGTCTTGGTGAAAAAATAAATACGAGGAGTCACAAGCGAAGATAATCCAGTTTGTCCTACCGTTTTACTGATATTTTATTATTATTATTATTATTATCATTATTATTATTATTATTATTATTACACAACAATATTTAATGGACTTGATTGAGCAAAAGAAGGTCCTAAATGAACTTACACAATCATGAAAATACGGCATAAAAAACCCACGGTGAACTTAATTCCATCAGAGGAGCCAATCACCAACAAGCCCTCGGGAGTCAAAACAACTTTAGTTCCTCTCCACCTTCCTTAATTAATGTTGCTTTTGTTTTGAAAATGAGTCTCTCTCTCTCTCTCTCTCTCTCTCCTACGTGTTATGTTACTCTTCTACCTCTTACCTTGTGTTCTTCACCTCCTTCAAGACTTCCACATCCAGACTGATTTCGAAGACTCACAACTCAAACTAACGCGCGTCCACTTCACCCAAGTAACACTCGTCCACTAACACTACACCCAAGTAACACTCGTCCACAAACACTACACCCAAGTAACACTCGTCCACTAACACTACACCCAACTAACACTCGTCCACTCCACTAACACTACACCCAACTAACACTCTCTCCACTAACACTACACCCAACTAACACTACTACACTAACACTCGTCCACACTACACCCAACTAACACTCGTCCACTAACACTACACTCGTCTCACTAACACTACACCCAACTAACACTCGTCCACACACTACACCCAACTAACACTCGTCCACTAACACTACACCCAACTAACACTCGTCCACTAACACTACACCCAACTAGCACTCGTCCACTAACACTACACCCAACTAACACTCGTCCACTAGCATTACACCCAACTAACACTCGTCCACTAACACTACACCCAACTAGCAGTCGTCCACTAACACTACACCCAACTAACACTCGTCCACTAACACTACACCCAACTAACACTCGTCCACTAACACTACACCCAACTAACACTCGTCCACTAACACTACACCCAACTAACGCTCGTCCACTAACATTACACCCAACTAACACTCGTCCACTAACACTACACCCAACTAACACTCGTCTACTAACACTACACCCAACTAACACTCGTCCACTAACATTACACCCAACTAACACTCGTCCACTAACACTACGCCCAACTAACACTCGTCCACTAACATTACACCCAACTAACACTCGTCCACTAACACTACACCCAACTAACACTCCTCCACTAACACTCTCCTGACCCTAGCTTACAGACAATTTAGAACACCTCAAATGTTACAATTGTATCAAGCTTCCCTTGCTGCTGTCAGGGAACGTGTAAACGAACTCAGACAAAATGCATGGGAGACATATGTCAACAGCCTGAACCAACACACATCCCTCAGCAAAGCCTGGAAAGACATAAACATAATCAGAGGTAAAAACAGAAGACACGTCTCCCATCCAAACCGTCTGCAAAAGACGAATGAGCTAATAACAAAGTGGGCTCATGTGTCGAGCTATGACATGTTACCAGCTAGGACTCGGGGACTCCTTGATGCGAAGTCTGTCGAGAGAAGTAATCTTATTAGCTTTATGCTGGGCAAACAGCACGATGAGTGTGATGTTCCATATACTGAGTGGGAGCTTGACGCCGCCCTCGCCAGGGGTAGGTCTACTTCCCCTGGAGAGGACGGAGTCACCTACAACATCATTAGACTACTAAGGCGCGTGCCAGGCAATCCATTGTTGGTATTGTACAATATGAGTCATGCCGAGGGCCAACTACCCACATCATGGACCAGCAGTATTGTTGTACCAATACCGAAACCAGGACAGCCTGATGCCTTTCGTCCCATATCACTAACCAGCTGCCTGTGTAAAACCTTTGAGAGGATGGTTCTTGGCAGACTCTTATATAGAATCAGAGAACACATGTCTCCTAACATAAATGGCTTCACCCATGGTAAAGGTGTACATAATTGCATCACCACATTCCTAACTGTGCATGGTGATGAAAGGCACAGATACACCACATTTCTTGACCTAAAAGCTGCATTTGATATTGCCAATAGGCAACTGATATTGTACGAACTAGCCAAAATGGATATAGGAGGTAGGCTGTTACACTGGATAAGTGGTTACCTAACCAACAGAAGGGCTGCTGCACTGTTTCAGGGTTACAAAAGTGAAGTTAAAGATATGCAACTTGGTACCCCTCAAGGTGGAGTACTTAGCCCCACTTTGTTCAATGTTCTTATGAATGCATTATTAAATTTAATACCAGACAACCCCAGCAATATCTCAATCAGCTATGCTGATGATATTCTTATACATACTAAAACTCATCGTGAAATGCAAACCACCCTGAACCATGTATACGCAGCCTGTGAACACCTCGGTCTTATTATCTCCACTGACAAAACTAAGGTGTTCAACAAACAAGCTGGTAACCGCAAACGCGGCCCCGCCAAGTTCAAGATAGGTAACAACACTATTGACTATGTTTCTTCTTTTAAATATCTTGGTGTTTCCGTCCCTTGTACCCTACCTGCCATACAACAGCTAACCCGCCAATGTACTGACAGACTGAGACCTCTTAGAAGTGTAGCGGGGTACAGCCCGCACTATGGTGCTAATATTAGAATTGTTAAAACAATGTACCTAGGCTATATAAGATCTCTGATAGATTACCACGCACCAGCCCTGGTCATTCGTGACGGGAAAGGCGTTGACAAGCTCGAGAAAATGCAAAATAAAGCCCTCAGAATTATCCTAGGATGTCCCATGAGCACTAAAGTACTTAATATGAGGAAAGAACTAGGTGTACCCAGTGTTAAAGATAGAATAATTGAAGTCAACCTCATGATAGCCCTGAGGTTTCTGCGTGGTGATCCTGATAACATTGTTTCCTTAAAATTTCTAGAATGTATGAACCATGGGACTACTGAGTCTAAATGGATCCAAACTACAGCTACACATATGAAGATGTTTGGACTAGACCACCTGTACAAAGTTGAGACACAACAGCGCTTCCTGCCACCCTGGCGGACAGTTCCCTTCGATATCACAATACCGACGTATCCGCCTAAAAAATTCATTATACAAACCATTTATCTCCAACACACTGCCAAATTGAGAGCTCTTGAACACATACACACTCTACAGACTGATGATAATATCACACAGACCATCTACACTGATGTATCTCTAAACACCGCCTGTGGGAGGGCTGGAAGTGCTATTGTTGTGACTCATACTGAATTTGTTGTCATACTCACAGCTATTAAATTCATTGAAACCACTGTTATTGACAGTCTCATCATCACTGACTCTCTATCCTCACTACTTGCCCTTGGTACCCTCGACTCAGGTTGTCACGCTCTTGTCTCTGAAGCCAGACACAAATATGCGTGCCTTGTTGACCGAGGTGTCAGGGTCAAACTGTTGTGGATCCCCTCTCACATAGGCCTCATAAAACATGACAGAGTTGATGCCCTCGCCAAACTCGCGTCTAACAAAGACACCGTTGAATACAATTTGGGTCTGTCAAAAAGAACCCTTAAAACTGTAATTAGGAAAGAACTTATTGATGAGTTTGACGCAAGTAGACAAGTGCAAACAGGCACTAGTCGATCCATAGGTTACCATGATGAGATGTATCAAGTGAAACATGTATATGGAGCAAGTAACAAGATCACTAGATTACAAGATGTTGTAACCGCTAGATTAAGGTTAGGATATAAGTACCTTTGGCAGTATGTTCCTCAAGCAGATGTAAACAAAACTAAATGTAAAGTGTGTGGCCATACATATGGCCACACACTTGAACACTACGTCCTCGACTGTGTGAAGATAGAACCTTTTAGGGACAGGTCCAAGCACACTGTGTGTGAAATGGCACAACACTTCATCTCTAATGGCAAGATAGCCGACATATTAAGATTGTATCCACTTTTTTGCACTTAGTAACTATATCAATTCTCATGTACAGAACCAAATACGCAATGTGCTTGAATACCTCCCACGTAAATGTGAATAACAAAGTGTGAGGCCAGACATACTGCCTCACACGCCTGTACTCACGCATTTGTGAATAAGTTACCCTTTATGTATAGAACTAAACAAATAATGTAAATGAAATACTGTGTAACTTTCAGTGCCATAATATCCTGACAACGGGGTTAATTATTATGACCCTTTGTAAACCCTACTCTGTAATCCTTTTGCGCTACCGCTCACAGGATGAGTGTGGGGTGCACAATAAAGTAGCCGCTGCAAGCGGCAAAATAAAAAATCAAATCCACTAACACTACACCCAACTAACACTCGTCCACTAACAATACACCCAACTAACACTCGTCCACTAACACTACACCCAACTAACACTCGTCCACTAGCATTACACCCAACTAACACTCGTCCACTAACACTACACCCAACTAACACTACACCCAACTAACACTCGTCACTAACACTACACCCAACTAACACTCCTCCACTAACACTACACCCAAGTAACACTCGTCCACTAACACTACACCCAACTAACACTCGTCCACTAACACTACACCCAACTAACACTCGTCCACTAACACTACACCCAACTAACACTCCTCCACTAACACTACACCCAACCAACATTACTGTCCACTAACACTACACTCCAACTAACACTCGTCCACTAACACTACACCCAAATAACACCTCCACTAACACTACACCCTCCAACTAACACTCGTCTACTAACATTACACCCAACTAACACCTCCACTCAACACTACACCCAACTAACACTCGTCCACTAACACTACACCCAACCAACACTCGTCCACTAACACTACACCCAACTAACACTCGTCCACTAACACTACACCCAACTAATCACTCGTCCACCAGCATTACACCCAAATAACACCTCCACTAACACTACACCCAACCAACACTCGTCCACTAACACTACACCCAAATAACACCTCCACTAACACTGCAATCTAACCACACTGTCTACCAGCATTACAACTAACACTCGTCCACCTAACACTACACCCAATTAACACTCGTCCTAACACTACACATCCAACTAACACTCGTCCACTAACACTACACCCAACTAACACTCGTCACTCAACTACACCCAAATAACACTCACTCCACTAACACTACACCCAACTAACACTCGTCTACTAGCATTACACCCAACTAACACTCCACCTAACACTACACCCAACTAACACTCGTCCACTAGCATTACACCCAACTAACACTCCGTCCACTAACACTACACCCGACTAACACTCGTCCAGTAACACTACACCCAACTAACGCTCGTCCACTAACATTACACGCAACTAACACTCGTCCACTAGCATTACACCCAACTACCACTCGTCCACTAACATTACACCCAACTAACACTCGTCCACTAACACTACACCCAACTAACACTCGTCCGCTAACACTACACCCAATTAACACTCGTCCACTAACACTACACCCAACTAACACTCGTCCACGAATACTACACCCAACTAACACTCGTCCACTAACACTACACTCAACTTACACTCGTCCACTAACACTACCCTGAGTCACCTTCCCTTCCTTGACTCGATCATGGAGCTCAACACAGCCTGGTAATTATTTAGCGTGGGGAGTCAGCCTGAAACAACAGTTAAAACACAGGTTGTTGCTGCCAGGAGTAAATATTGGTGGGGGCAACATGAAGCTTTAAACTAGGAATTTACAGCCAAGGCAAAAACAGCTGTGCGGGGCTCGCTATGAACATCAATAAAGGAGAGATGAAATTCCTGGACGTGAGCGCCGGTCCTGAGTGAGGGTAACTGGTGGCCCAGTTAGTTAGCCTCCACTTATAACCGGTGGCCCAGTTAGTTGGCCTCAACTTATAACTGGTGGCCCAGTTAGCTGGCCTCCACTTATAACTGGTGGCCCAGTTAGTTGGCCTCCACTTATAAATGGTGGCCCAGCTAGTTGGCCTCGACTTATAACTGGTGGCCCAGTTAGTTGGCCTCCACTCATAACTAGTGTCCCAGTTAGTTGGCATCCACTTATAACTGGTGGCCCAGCTAGTTGGCCTCGACTTATAACTGGTGGCCCAGTTAGTTGGCCTCCACTTATAACTGGTGGCCCAGTTAGTTGGCCTCCACTTATTGGCCTCCACTTATAACTGGTGGCCCAGTTAGTTGGCCTCCACTTATAACTGGTGGCCCAGTTAGTTGGCCTCCACTTATAACTGGTGGCTCAGTTGGTTGGCTCCCGCGTAAGTGGTGGCCCAGTTAAGCTGACACTCCGCGCAACTGATGGCCCAGTTAGTTGGCCTCCGCCCATAACTGGTGGCCCAGTTAGCTGGCCTCCGCACAACTGGTGGCCCAGTTGGTTGGCCTCACTTATAGGTAATTGGCCCAGTTGATTGGCCTCGACTTATAACTGGTGGCCCAGTTAGTTGGCCTCCACGTATAACTGGTGGCCCAGTTAGTTGGCCTCCACTTATAAATGGTGGCCCAGTTACATGGCCTCCACTTATAACTGGTGGCCCAGTTAGTTGGCCTCCACTTGTAAGTGGTGGCCCAGTTAGTTGGCCTCCACTTATAAATGGTGGCCCAGTTAGTTGGCCTCCACTTATAACTGGTGGCCCAGTTAGTTGGCCTCCACTTATAACTGGTGGCCCAGTTAGTTGGCCTCGACTTATAACTGGTGGCCCAGTTAGTTGGCCTCGACTTATAACTGGTGACCCAGTTAGTTGGCCTCCACGTATAACTGGTGGCCCAGTTAGTTGGCCTCCACTTATAAATGGTGGCCCAGTTAGATGGCCTCCACTTATAACTGGTGGCCCAGTTAGTTGGCCTCCACTTATAAATTGTGGCCAAAGTTAGTTGGCCTCCACTTATAACTGGTGGCCCAGTTAGTTGGCCTCCACTTATAACTGGTGGCCCAGTTAGTTGGCATCCACTTATAACTGGTGTCCCAGCTAGTTGGCCTCCACTTATAACTGGTGGCCCAGCTAGTTGGCCTCAATTTTTAACTGGTGGCCCAGTTAGTTGGCCTCGACTTATATCTGGTGGCCCAGTTAGTTGGCCTCCACTTATAACTGGTGGCCCAGCTAGTTGGCCTCCATTTATAACTGGTGGCCCAGTTAGTTGGCCTCCACTTATAACTGATGGCCCAGTTAGTTGGCCTCCACTTATAATTGGTGGCCCAGCTAGTTGGCCTCCACTTATAACTGGTGGCCCAGTTAGTTGACATCCACTTATAACTGGTGGCCCAGTTAGTTGGCCTCCACCTATAAGTGGTGGCCCAGTTAGTTGGCCTCCACTTATAACTGGTGGCCCAGTTAGTTGGCCTCCACTTATAAATGGTGGCCTAGTTAGATGGCTTCCACTTATAACTGGTGGCCCAGTTAGTTGGCCTCCACTTGTAAGTGGTGGCCCAGTTAGTTGGCCTCCACTTATAAATGGTGGCCCAGTTAGTTGGCCTCCACTTATAACTGGTGGCCCAGTTGGTTGGCCTCCACTTATAACTGGTGGACCAGTTAGTTGGCATCCACTTATAACTGGTGGCTGGCTAGTTGGCCTCGACTTATAACTGGTGGCCCGGTTAGTTGGCCTCCCGCCGCAACTGGTGGCCCAGCTAGTTGGCCTCCGCGCAACTGGTGGCCCAGTTAGTTGACCTCCACTTATAACTGGTGGCCCAGTTAGTTGACCTCCACTTATAACTGGTGGCCCAGCTAGTTGGCGTCCACTTATAACCGGTGGCCCAGTTAGTTGACCTCCACTTATAACTGGTGGGCTTAGTTGGTTATTCCACTATAACTGGTGGCCAGTTAGTTGCCTCCACTTACAAGTGGTGGCCAAAGGTTGGCCTCCACTATAACTGGTGGCCCAAGTGAAGCGGCTCCCCACTTATAACTGGTGGCCCAGTTAGTTGGCCTCCACTTAAATGTGGTCAGTTACTTTCCACTTATAACTGGTGGCCCAGTTAGTTGGCTCTCCTCTATAACTGGTGGCCCAGTTAGTTGGCTCTCCACTTTATAACTGGTGGCCCAGTTAGTTGGCTCACCTCTATAACTGGTGGCCAGTTAGTGGCCTCCACTTATAACTGGTGGCCCAGCTAGTTGGCTCCACTTATAACTGTGCCTGTTAGTTGGCTCCACTTATAACTGTGGCCCAGTTAGTTGGCTCCATTCTTATAACTGGTGGCCCAGTTAGTTGGCCTCCACTTATAACTGGTGGCCCAGTTAGTTGGCCTCCACTTATAACTGGTGCCCAGTTAGTTGGCCTCCACTTATAACTGGTGGCCCAGGTTGGTCTCCACTTACAACTGGTGGCCCAGTTAGTTGGCCTCCACTTATAAGTGGTGGCCCAGTGATGGCTCCACTTACAACTGGTGGCCCGTTAGTTGGCCTCCACTATAAGTGGTGGCCCAGTTAGTTGGCTTCACTTACAACTGGGCCCAGTTAGTTGGCCCACTTATAAGTGGTGGCCCAGTTAGTTGGCCTCCCACTTACAACTGGTGGCCCAGTTAGTTGGTCTCATTTATAATGGCCCAGTTGCCTCCACTTCAACTGGTGGCCCAGTTAGTTGGCCTCCACTTATGGTGGGGCCCAGTAGTTGGCCTCGACTTATAACTGGTGGCCCAGTGGTTATTTCCACATAACTGGTGGCCAGTTGTGGCCTCCACTTATAATGGTGGCCCAGAGTATGGC
>NW_024729259.1:8952566-8970540 GCF_018991925.1 Homarus americanus
CCTCCTTAGTATTCCTCCTCCTCCCCTCAGTATTCCTCCTCTCCTCCTCCCTCATCGCCTCCTTCTCCTCCCTCAGCATTCCTCCTCCTCCTCACTCAGTATTGTCCTCATCCTCCTCCTCCCTCAGTATTTGTCCTCATCCCCTCCTCCTCCTTCCTCAGTATTCCTCATCCTCCTCCTCCCTCAGTATTCCTCATCCTCCTCCTCCTCTCTCAGTATTCTCATCCTCCTCCTCCTCCTCAGTATACCTCCTCCTCCTCCCTCAGTATTGTCCTCATCCTCCTCACTCCCCTCAGTATACCTCCTCCTCCCTCAGTATTGTCCTCATCCTCCTCACTCTTCCCTCAGTATTGTCCTCATCCTCCTCATCCTCTCCCCTCAGTATATTCCTCGTTTCTTCACAATTCCCTCAGCGGCTCCTTACCTCTGCCCATCCTCTGTTCTCTCTCTCAATGGTGGAAGGTAACACAAAATACTCTAGATATCATTAGTCTTCAGTTTCACATCAAGTTCGGTAGAAGTAAGGTCTCTACATCAGTCCTAGTCACACACACACACAACCTGCGGTACAATAACATATTTTCACACAATATGGCGCTGGGTCTCACTTTTGTTACCTGTTGTTCTTTGTATTTACATATTTTTCTCCTCGACGTGATTCTAACATCGTTATTTTACTCATCAACAAAGGCTGGTTTGTGTTATACTTTACTCTCCATTAACACTTAATGGCTAAAATAAGTATATTAGTCATTGCTGCATTGTCTTGATGACATTATCGTGTCCTTTTTAAGATCAGTGTTTCTGTTATGGATTAAAAGTGTAGACATTGGCTTTGCATATTAACGGAAAAGAAAATTGATATTTCTATCAGTTGACTTAATGTTCGTGAATGTGTTCAGTATAATTCACACACATTGGACATTAAGACGGGCCAATGGTTATAGGAGGTTGAGGTTTTAATGTTTAACAGACGGCGTTTCTTGCTGTACATTTAGTGTGTATGAAGAATGATCTGTAATGTTATCGATAATGTTCGTTTACAAATAATTTATCTCGTTGATGCATAGGTTAATGTTGAGTAAAAATGAATGTTAGTTTGAGTTCAGTAACAAGATTTAATGATTCATACAATGTCTTGAGTTTTATTCCTCTGGGTGAAAGGGGTTCACACATAGCGGGTCCACACACAGCGGGTCCACACACACAGCGGACATGGCAGACTTCTTCATGGGAACATCACTTATGACACTTTTTGGGACCCAGAAAAACCACAATGGCTGAGAATCTTGGGGTAGGTGTTACTTATTTTAATTTAAAATTTTAGACGAGGTCCACGAGTCAGGGATAATCAGTAATGCATGGTAGGGTTTGGCCCACAAATCCTCTTCATATATGTCAGGTTGGGAGTTGCCCACGCATTCATTTAATTTTTTACGGGAGACGGGAAAAGTGGATGATTAGGAGACATCTCGCATTCCCTCGTGTGAAATTGTCTTTCTGGTCATTTTCTTTTACTGATCGTTCGTGTACTGTATTTTACTGACAATACCAGAGCAAGGAGCTACAGCACCAACCAAATACCAAGACAAATGTTATACCAAACCAAAGACTAAGACAAACAGTTACAGCATCAACCAACACTAAGACAGCGGTGTGACAGCATCAACTAAATACTAAGACAAACAGTTAGTAACAACTAAATACCAAGACAAGCAGTGACAGGTCAACTAAATACCAAGACAAACAGTACTAACCAAATACTACTAAGACAAATAGTTACAGCACCTAACCAAATACTAAGACAAACAGTGACAGCATCAACCAAATACCAAGACAAACAGTTACAGCATCAACCAAATAATAAGACAAACAGTTACAGTATCAACCAAATACGAAGACACAACAGAAGTTAAAGACCAACCAAATACTAAGACAAGAAAGACAGCATCAACCAACATTTCAAGACAAACAGTTACAGCATCAACCAAATACTAAGATGAGCATCAAATACTAAGACAAACAGCAGCAGAGACTCAACCAGCACAAGACACAAGAAAAAGAATACATCAACCAAATACTAAAGACAAACAGTTACAACATCAACTAAATACCAAGACAAGCAGTTGGTTACATCAACCAAATACTCAAGACAACATAGCAGCACGAATCAAATACTAAGACAAGAGGATAAATCAACTAAATACCAAGACAAGAAGTTAGCAGTACTCAATAAATACTAAGACAAACAGTTACAGCATCAACTAAATACTAAGACAAGCAGGATAGCATCAACCAAATACCAAGACAAGTAGTTACAGCATCAACCAAATACTAAGAGCTGGCAGTTACAGCATCAACAGTCACTAAGACAAGCAGTTACAGAGACCAACCAAATAATACGATGTTTAGTTACAGCATCAACCAAATAACATCAAGATACAAGGGAAAGATAAAGACCAACTAAATACTAAGACAAGTAGTTACAAAGATCAACCAAATAATTAAGACAAGCAGAAAGTGACAGCATCACCCAAATACCAAGACAAGCAGTTACAGCATCAACCAAATACTAAGACACAAGTAGTGACAGGAGATCAACCAAATACTAAGACAAGGTTACAGCATCAACCAAATACTAAGACAAACAGTGACATACCAACCAAATACCAAAACACAAACAGTTACAGCATCAACCAAATACCAAGACAAGCAGGACAGCATCAACCAAATACCACACAAAACAGTTACAACATCAACCAAATACCAAGAGCAAACAGTTACAGCATCAAACTCAAATACCAAGACAAACAGTTACAGCATCAACCAAATACCAAGACAAACAGTTGAAAGATCAACCAAATACCAAGACAAACAGCAGCATCAACCAAATACCAAGACAAATAAGCAACATCAACCAAAATACTAAGACAAACAGCTACAAAGAGATCAACTAAATACCAAGACAAACAGTTACAAGCAACATCAACCAAATACCAAGACAAACAGTTACAGACCAACCAAATACCAAGACAAACAGTTAAGCAACATCAACCCAAATACCAAGACAAACAGTTACAGCATCAACCAAATACCAAGACAAACAGTTAATACAGCACAACTAAATACTAACTACACAAAATACAGCAGAAATAACCAAATACCAAGACAAGCAGTGACAGCATCAACCAAACACCAAGACAAACAGTTAGCATCAACCAATGTCAAGACAAATAGCTATAAAAGATCAACCAAATACCAACACAAACAGTTACAGATCAACCAAATACTAAGACAAATAGTTACAGAGACCAACTAAATACTGAAGAGCATCAACTAAATACCAACACACAAACAGTTACAGATCAACTAAATATCAAGATAAGCAGTGACAGCATCAACTAAATACCAAGACAAACAGTTGCGCATCAACCAAATACTAAGACAAATTAGCTATAAAGATCAACTAAATACCAACACAAATATTACAGCATCAACCAAATACCTACATAAGCAGTGACAGCATCTTCACCACAAATACCAACACACAAATAGTTACAGATCAACCAATACTAAGACAAGTAGTGACAGCATCAACCAAATACTGTTAAGACAAACAGTTACAGAGATCAACCAAATAATGATATAGGACAACACAAGATACAGAATAACATCAACCAAATACCAAGACAAGTAGTTACAGCATCAACTAAATACTAAGACAAACAGAAGTTACAGCATCCAACATTTAAGACAACAGTTACAGAGACCAACCAAATACCAAGACAAGGCCAAGCAGCATCAACAACCAACACGGCACAAACAGTTACAGCATCAACCAAATACCAAGACAAGCAGTGACAGCATCAACCAAATACCAAGACAAGCAGTGACAGCATCAACCAAATACCAAGACAAGCAGTTACAGCATCAAATTCACTAAGACAAACAGTTACAGACCAACCAAATACTAAGACAAGCAGTGACAGCATCAACCAAATACTAAGACAAACAGTTACAGACTAAACCAAATACTCAAGACAAGGGTATATACCAACCAAATACTTGCTAAGATAAGCAGTGACAGTGACCAACCAAATAACAAGACAAGCAGGGACAGAATCAAACCAAATACTAAGACAAATAGTTACTACAGATCAACCAAATACCAAGACAAGCAGTGACAGCATCAACCAAATACCAAGACAAACAGAAGTTACACAACAACCCTCTAATACTAAGCATATGAAAGTACGCAACAACCAAATACCAAGACAAACAGTTACAGATCAACCAAATACCAAGACAAGCAGGACAGCATCAACCAAATACTAAGACAAGTAGTGACAACACATCAACCAAATACCAAGACAAGTAGTGACAGCATCAACCAAATACTAAGACAAGCAGTGACAACATCAACCAAATACCAAGACAAGCAGTGACAGCATCAACCAAATAATTAAGACAAGCAGTTACAGCATCAAACCAAATACTAAGACAAACAGTTACATCAACCAAATACTAAGACAAACAGTTACAGTGAGCATCAACTAAATACTAAGACAAGTAGTTAAGAAAGCATCAACCAAATACTAAGACAAACAGTTACAGACTAACCAAAATAAAGACAAGAAAGTGACAGCATCAACCAAATACTAAGACAAACAGTTACAGCATCAACCAAATACTAAGACAAACAGTTACAGAATTAACCAATACTAAGACAACAGGTGACAGTAGACCAACCAAATACCAAGACAAACAGCGTTACAGATCAACTAAATACCAAGATACACAAGTAGTTACAGACCAACCAAATACCAGCACACAGTGACAGACCAACTAAATACTCAAGACAAACACAGTTACAGCATCAACCAAATAATACTCAAGACAAGAGCATTTACAGCATCAACCAAATATCAAGAAACAGTTACAGCATCAACCAAATACCAAGACAAACAAAGCAGCATCATCCAAATACTAAGAGACAAACAGTTAAAGAGATCAACCAAATACCAAGACAAACAGTTGCTGGGAAAGATCAACCAAATACCAAGACAAGCTACAGCATCAACCAAATACTAAGACAAACAGTTACAGCATCAACCAAATACTAAGACAAACAGTGATACAGACTGAACTAAATACCAAGACACAAAACAGTTACAGTATCTAAACCAAATATCAAGACAAGTAGTTACAGCATCATCCAACACACAAACAGTTACAGCATCAACCAAATACTAAGACAAGTAGTTACAGCATCAACCAAATACTAAGACAAGAGTACAGCATCAACCAACACTAAGACAAACAGTTACAGCATCAACTAAATACTCAAGACAACAAGTAGTGAGCGAGATCAATCAAATAATTAAGACAAGAAGTTAAGAAATCAACTAAATATCACATGCGAGGACAGCATCAACCAATACCAAGACAAGTAGTTACAGTGATCAAACCAAATACTAAGACAAACAGCGTTACATACATCAACCAAATACCAAGACAAGTAGTTGGCAGTGATCAACTAAATACTAAGATAAAGCTGTGCCACACCCAACTCCAAATACTAAGACAAACAGTTACAGATCAACCACCACTTTCAAGACAAGCAGTGACAGCATCAACCAAATACCAAGACAAGCAGTGGCAATCAACCAAATACCAAGACAAGTAGCAGAGACTAACCAAATACCAAGACAAACAGTTACAGACCAACCAAATACCAAGACAAGCAGTGACAGACCAACCAAATACCAAGACAAACATTTACAGCATCAACTAAATACTCAAGACAAGCAGAAAGTGACAGCAATCAACCAAATACCAAGACAAAACAGTTACAGCAGCACAACCAAATACCAAGACAAGCAAAGTTACAGCATCAACCAACATAAGACAAACAGTTACAGCATCAACCAGATACCAAGACAAAAAGACCAATCAAAATACTAAGACAAACATTTGGAGCAGCATCAACTAAATACCTCAAGACACAAGAAAAACAGTTACAGATCAACCAATTACTAAGACAAACAGTGACAGCATCAACCAAATGGGTTACGTAAACAGTTACCAAGACAAGCAGTGACAGCATCAACCAAATACCAAGACAAACAGTTAGCATCAACCAAATACTAAGACAAGCAGTTCAGCATCAACCAAATACTAAGACACAGGACAGACCAACCCAAATACCAAGACAAACAGTGACAGCATCAACCAAATACCAAGACAAGCAGTGACAGCATCAACTAAATACCAAGACAAGAGAAAAGACAACATCAACCAAATACCAAGACAAGCAGATACAGCATCAAATCAAAATAAATAAGACAAATATTTACAAAGACCAACCAAATACTAAGACAAACAGTGCTACATCAACCAAATACTACATACAAGCAGTGTGACAGCATCAACCAAAATACTAAGACAAACAGTTGCTGTTAATCAACTACAAACACCAAGACAAGCAGTGACAGCAGACCAACTAACAACACTACACAAACAGTTACAGCAAACTGAAATACTCAAGACAAGCAGTGACAGACCAACCAAATACCAAGACAAGCAGTGAGAGCAATCAACCAAATACCCAAGACAAGCAGTTACAGACCAACTAAATACCAAGACAAACAGTTACAGCATCAACCAAATACTAAGACAAGCAGTGACAGACCAACTAAATACCAAGACAAATATCAGTTACAGAGATCAACCAAATACTAAGACAATAAACAGTTACAGCATCAACCAAATACCAAGACAAACAGTGACAGCATCAACCAAATACTAAGACAAATAGCGTTACAGCATCAACCAAATACCAAGACAAGCAGTTACAGCATCAACCAAATACTAAGATAAACAGTGACAGACCAACCAAATAATACCAAGACAAACAGTTACAGACCAACCAAATACTAAGACAAGCAGTTACGCAGCATCAACTAAATACTAAGACAAACAGCAAGCTACACATCAACCAAATACCAAGACAAACAAAGCTAGCATCAACCAAATACTAAGACAAAACAGTTACATCAACCAAATACCAAGACAAAACAGTTACAGCACTAACCAAATACCAAGACAAACAGTTACAGCATCAACCAAATACTAAGACAAACAGTTACAGCATCAACCAAATACTACACAAACAAAGTTACAGCATCAACTACAAATACCAAGACAAGCAGACACAGCATCAACCAAATACTAAGAAGACAAACAGTTGCTACATCAACCACAAATACTAAGACAAACAGTTACAGCATCAAACCAAATACCAAGACAAGCAGTGACAGCATCAAACTAAATACTAAGACAAACAGTGACAGCATCAACTCAAATGCTCAAGACAAGTTACAGACCAACCAAATACTAAGACAAACAGTTACAGCATCAACCAAATACTAAGACAAATAGTTACAACATAAACCTAAATACATAAACAGTTATAGCATCAACCAAATACCAAGACACAAAATAGTTACAGTACCCAAATACTACATGTTACATCAACTAAATACTAAGACAAGAAACAGCACTCAAATACAAAGACAAATAATAGTTGCTACAATCAACCAAATACCAAGACACACAAATAGTTACAACATCAACCAAATACTAAGACAAACAAACAGTTACAGCATTAACCAAACCAACAAAGACAAGTAGTTAGCAGATCGTCCCAAATACTCAAGACAAGCAGGACAGACCAACCAAATACTAAGACAAACAGTTAAGGTAGACTAACCAAAATGTCAAGACAATAAAATAGTTACAGCATCAACCAAATACCAACACAAATAGAAGTTACAACACCAACCAAATACTCAAGACAAGAAGTTACAGCATCAACTGGGACCAAAGACAAGCGGTGACAGCATCAACCAAAAATACTCAAGACAAACAGTTACAGCATCAACCAAATATTACAAATGTTACAGCATCAACTAAATGACAACATAAGCAGTGACAGCATCAACCAACAATTTCAACACAAAAGAAGTTACAGACCAACTCTATCACCAACACAAAACAGTTACAGACCAACCAAATACTCAAGACACACAAACACTTACAGACTTCAACCAAATACTAAGACAAAACAGTTACAGACCAACCAACAATTAACACAAAACAGTTACAACACCAACCAACACTCAAGACAAACAGTTACAGCATCAACTAAATACCAAGACAAGTAGCGTTACAGCATCAACTAACACCAAGACAAGTAGTGACAGACCAACCAAATACTAAGACAAGCAGGGACAGCATCAACCAACACCAAGACAAACAGTTAAGAGACCAACTAAATACCACACAAGTAAAGACAGCACTCAACCAAATACTAAGACAAACAGTTGCAGCATCAACCAAATACTAAGACAACAGTGACAGCATCAACCAAATACCAAGGCAAATAACAGCGTTATGTTACCAAACCAAACACGAAGACAAGTAGTTACAGACCAACCAAATACTAAGACAAACAGTTACAGACCAACCAAATACTAAGACAAACAGTTACAGCATCAACCAATGACAAGACAAATAGTTACAGAGATCAACCAAATACTAAGACAAACAGTTACAGACCAACTAAATAAAATACCAAGACAAATAATAGTTACAGCATCAACTAAATACTAAGACAAACAGCGTTACAGACCAACCAAACAATAAGACAAACAGTGACAGTGACCAACCAAATACTCAAGACAAACAGTTACAGCATCAACCAAATACTAAGACAAGCAGTTACAGCATCAACCAAATACTAAGACAAACAGTTACAGCATCAACCAAATACCAAGACAAGCAGTTACAGCATCAACCAAATACCAAGACAAGCAGTGACAGCATCAACCAAATACCAAGACAACAATTAAGAAAGAATAACCAAATACCAAGACAAGTAGTGACAGAAAGATCAAACTAAATACCAAGACAAGCAGTTACAGACTTCAACCAACCAAATACCAAGACAAACAGTTACAGCATCAACCAAATACCAAGACAAGCAGTGACAGCATCAACCAAATACCAAGACAAACAGTTACAGCATCAACCAAATACCAAGACAGGCAGTGACAGCATCAACCAAATACCAAGACAAACAGTTACAGCATCAACCAAATACTAAGACAAGCAGTTACAGCATTAACCAAATACCAAGACAAACAGTTACAGCATCAACCAAATACCAAGACAAACAGTTACAGCATCAACCAAATACCAAGACAAACAGTTACAGCATCAACCAAATACCAAGACAAACAGCTACAGCATGAACCAAATACCAAGACAAACAGTTACAGCATCAACCAAATACCAAGACAAACAGTTACAGCATCAACCAAATACCAAGACAAACAGTTACAGCATGAACCAAATACCAAGACAAACAGCTACAGCATGAACCAAATACCAAGACAAACAGTTACAGCATCAACCAAATACCAAGACAAACAGTTACAGCATCAACCAAATACCAAGACAAACAGTTACAGCATCAACCAAATACCAAGACAAACAGTTACAGCATCAACCAAATACCAAGACAGGCAGTGACAGCATCAACCAAATACCAAGACAAACAGTTACAGCATCAACCAAATACCAAGACAAGCAGTTACAGCATCAGCCAAATACCAAGACAAACAGTTACAGCATCAGCCAAATACCAAGACAAACAGTTACAGCATCAACCAAATACCAAGACAAACAGTGACAGCATCAACCAAATACCAAGACAAACAGTTACAGCATCAACCAAATACCAAGACAAACAGTGACAGCATCAACCAAATACCAAGACAAACAGTTACAGCATCAACCAAATACCAAGACAAACAGTTACAGCATCAACCAAATACCAAGACAAGCAGTGACAGCATCAACCAAATACCAAGAAAAACAGTTACAGCATCAACCAAATACCAAGACAAACAGTTACAGCATCAACCAAATACCAACACAAACAGTTACAGCATCAACCAAATACCAAGACAAACAGTTACAGCATCAACCAAATACCAAGACAAACAGTTACAGCAACAACCAAATACCAACACAAACAGTTACAGCATCAACCAAATACCAAGACAAGCAGTGACAGCATCAACCAAATACCAAGACAAACAGTTACAGCATCAACCAAATACCAAGACAAACAGTTACAGCATCAACCAAATACCAACACAAACACTTACAGCATCAACCAAATACCAAGATAAGCAGTGACAGCATCAACCATATACCAACACAAACAGTTACAGCATCAACCAAATACCAAGACAAACAGTTACAGCATCAACCAAATACCAAGACAAACAGTTACAGCATCAACCAAATACCAAGACAAACAGTTACAGCATCAACCAAATACCAACACAAACAGTTACAGCATCAACCAAATAACAAGACAAACAGTTACAGTATCAACCAAATACCAAGACAAGTAGTGACAGCATCAACCAAATACCAAGACAAGCAGTGACAGCATCAACCAAATACCAAGACAGGCAGCTACAGCATCAACCAAATACCAAGACAAACAGTTACAGCATCAACCAAATACCAAGACAAACAGTTACAGCATCAACCAAATACCACGACAAGCAGTGACAGCATCAACCAAATACCAAGACAAACAGTTACAGCATCAACCAAATACCAAGACAAGCAGTTACAGCATCAGCCAAATACCAAGACAAACAGTTATAGCATCAACCAAATACCAAGACAAACAGTTACAACATCAACCAAATACCAAGACAAACAGCGACAGCATCAACCAAATACCAAGACAAACAGTTACAACATCAACTAAATACTAAGACAAACAGTTACAGTGACTAACCAAATACTAAGACAAACAGTTGGCAGACTTCAACCAAATACTAAGACAAACAGTGACAGTATCAACCAAATACTCAAGACAAATAGTTACAGCATCAACCAAATACCAAGACAAGCAGTTACAGCAGCATCAACCAAATACTAAGACAACAGCAGCATCAACTAAATACCAAGACAAGCAGTACAGCATCAACCAAATACCAAGACAAGTAGTGACAGTATCAACCAAATAATTAAGGATAAACATTTACAGCATCAACTAAATACCAACACAAACAGTTACAGCATCAACCAAATACCAAGACAAGCAGTTACAGCATCAACCAAATACCAAGACAAGCAGTGACAGCATCAACCAAATACCAAGACAAGCAGTGACAGCATCAGCCAAATACCAAGACAAACAGCTACAGCATCAACCAAAGACCAAGACAAGCAGTGACAGCATCAACCAAATACCAAGACAAACAGTTACAGCATCAACCAAATACCAAGACAAACAGTGACAGCATCAACCAAATACCAAGACAAACAGTTACAGCATCAACCAAATACCAAGACAAGCAGTTACAGCATCAACCAAATACCAAGACAAACAGTTACAGCATCAACCAAATACCAAGACAAACAGTTACAGCATCAACCATATACCAAGACAAGCAGTGACAGCATCAACCAAATACCAAGACAAGCAGTTACAGCATCAACCAAATACTAAGACAAACAGTTACAGCATCAACCAAATACCAAGACAAGCAGTGACAGCATCAACAAAATACCAAGACAAAGAGTGACAGCATCAACCAAATACCAAGACAAACAGTTACAGCATCAGCCAAATACCAAGACAAGCAGTGACAGCATCAACCAAATACCAAGACAAACAGTTACAGCATCAACCAAATACTAAGACAAGCAGTTACAGCATCAACCAAGTACCAAGACAAGCAGTGACAGCATCAACCAAATACCAAGACAAACAGTGACAGCATCAACCAAATACCAAGACAAACAGTTACAGCATCAACCAAATACCAAGACAAGCAGTGACAGCATCAACCAAATACCAAGACAAACAGTTACAGCATCAACCAAATACCAAGACAAGCAGTGACAGCATCAACCAAATACCAAGACAAACAGTTACAGCATCAACCAAATACCAAGACAAGCAGTGACAGCATCAACCAAATACCAAGACAAGCAGTGACAACATCAACCAAATACCAAGACAAGCAGTTACAGCATCAACCAAATACCAAGACAAACAGTTACAGCATCAACCAAATACCAAGACAAACAGTTACAGCATCAACCAAATACCAACACAAACAGTTACAGCATCAACCAAATAACAAGACAAACAGTTACAGTATCAACCAAATACCAAGACAAGTAGTGACAGCATCAACCAAATACCAAGACAAGCAGTGACAGCATCAACCAAATACCAAGACAAGGGTGACAGCATCAACCAAATACCAAGACAAACGGTTTGCATCAACCAAATACTAAGACAAGCAGAAAGTTACAGACCAACCAAATATTAAGACAAAGAAGTTACAGTGACATCAACCAGATAATACTAAGACAAACAGTTACAGCATCAACCAATACTCAAGACAAGTATGTTGAAGCATCAACCAAATACTAAGACAAAACAGATTACATCAACCAAATACCAAGACAAGGTGACAGCATCAACCAAATACTAAGACAAACAGTTACAGACATCAACCAATTACCAAGACAAACAGGACAGCATCAACTAAATACCAAGACAAACAGAGCGTTACAGACCAACCAAATAATTAAGACAAGCAGTGACAGACCAATCCAAATACTAAGACAAACAGTTAAGAAAGATCAACCAAATACTCAAGATACAAGTAGTTCACATCAACCACCAAGACAAGCAGGACAGCATCAACCAAATACTAAAGATGCCTAAAGACAGCATCAACCAAATACCAAGACAAGAAAAGACAGCATCAACTAAATACCAAGACAAGCAGTGGACAACATCAACCAAATACCAAGATACAAGCAGTTACAGCATCAACCAACATTTAAGACAAACATTTTACAGTACTAACCAAATACTAAGACAACAAGAAGTTCAGCATCAAATCAAATATCAAGACAAGCAGTGTGACAGCATCAACCAACACCAAGACACACACAGTGTGACAGTGACCAACCAAATACCAAAACAAGTAGTGACAGCACTCAACCAAATACTAAGACAAGCAGTGACAGTGACCAACCAACACCAAGACAAGCAGTGACAACATCAAAACAATTACCAAGACAAGTAGTTACAGCATCAACCCAAATACTTCAAGACAAACATTTATAGCATCAACCAACACTAAGACAAACAGTTACATCAACCAAATACTCAAGACAAGCAGTAGGACATCAACAACCAAATACTAAGACAAACAGTTACAGCATCAACCAAATACTAAGACAAGCAGTGACAGACAACCAAATACCAAGACAACAAACAGTTACAATGACCAACCAAATACTAAGACAACAGGTTACATTAACCAACATCAAGACACAGCATCAACTAAATACTAAGACAAGTAGTAGTGACAGCATCAACCAAATACTAAGACAAACAGCGTTTAATCAACCAAATACTAAGACACAAATGGCATCAAATCCAACACAAACAGTTACAACAAACCAAATACTAAGACAGTAGCGTTACAGCATCAACCAAATAATACTAAGACAAGAAAAAGACAGATCAACCAAATAACACTAAGACAAATTGAAGGTTACAAGATCAACCAAATACTAAGACAAACAGTTACAGTGACTAACCAACAATTAACACAAACAGTTACAGACCAACCAAATACCAAGACAAGCAGGACAGACCAACCAACACTAAGACAAACAGTTACAGCATCAACCAAATACCAAGACAACAGTTACAGCATCAACCAAATACTAAGACAAATAGTTACATCAACTAAATACCAAGACAAAACAGCGTTACAGACCAACCAAATACACTAAGACAAACAGTTACAGATCAACCAAATGTCACCACAAACAGTTACAGACCAACCAACACTCAAGACACAAGCAGTGTGACAGTGACCAATCCAACACTCAAGACAAACAGTTACAGCATCCTAACAAACAGAAACATTCAAATATCACTGATAAACAGTTACAATCAACCAAATACCACACAAGAATATACCCAACCAACACTAACAAACAAACAGCATCAACCAAATACCACACGCAGCACAGCATCAACTTCAAAATATCACATAAAACAATAGCAGCATCAACCAAATACTCAAGACAAGCAGTGACAGCATCAACCAACACTAAGACAAGTAAGGATGCAAATGATTCAACCAAATGTCAAGACAAGCAGAAGTTAAGAAAGATCAACCAAATACTAAGAGACAAACAGTTAGCATCAACCAAATATTAAGACAAAACAGTTACAGCATCATCAACTAAATACCAAGGAAGAAAGATTTAAACCAAATACAAGACAAACAAAGTTACAGACCAACCAAATACCAAGACAACAGGACAGCATCAACTAAATACAAAGACAGCAGAAGATGCACCAACGCAACACAAGACAAGTAGTTACAGCATCAACCGAATAACACATGTAACAAAGCTAAGAAATATCACCAACAAGACAAGCAGGACAGACCAACCAAATACCAAGACAAACAGTTAAGTGCATCAACCAACACTACAAGCAGGACAGTCAACTAAATACTAAGACAAGCAGTGACAGACCAACCAACATCAAGACAAGAAAGGTGACAGCATCAACCAAATACTAAGACAAATAGTTAAGAAAGCGTAATCAAACCCAACATCAAGACAAGTATTGAAAGATCAACCAAAATACCAAGACAAACAGTTAAGGATATGTTGTTACTGTACCCAACCAAACACACAGCCTGAAGCAACACCCAACCACCAAGACAAGCAGGACAGCATCAACCAAACAATTTTCAAGACAAGCAGTGACAACATCAACCAAATACCAAGACAAGTAGTGACAGACCAACCAACACTTGCATAAGAAGTGACAACATCAACCAAATACCAAGACAAGTAGTGACAGCATCAATCCAACACCAAGACAAGAAGTAGACCAATAACCAAATACTTAAGATACAAAGAAGGTTATGCAGACCAACTAAATACTAAGATAAACAAGAGAGACCAACCTAACATCAAGATGTTGTGTTACAGCATCAACTACCAATATTTAAGACAAACAGTTACAGCATCAACCAAATACCAAGACAAGTAGTGACAGCAGCATCAACCAAATACCAAGACAACAGTTACAGCATCAACCAACACTAAGACAAACAATAGTTACAGACATCAACCAAATAATTAAAGACAAACAGACAGATCAATCCAAATACCCAAGACACAAACAGTTACAGCGACCAACCAAATACTTCAAGACAAGCATTACAGCATCAACCAAATACCAAGACAAAACAGGACAGACCAACCAAATACTAAGACAAACAGCGTTGTTATGGTAATCAACCTAAATACCAAGACAAGTAGTTACATCAACCAAATATACGGAAGACAAAATGAAAGCAGAGATCAACTAACACTCAAGATAAATATAATCCTAACAGTTATGTTAATCAAATAATCAATACTACATACTAAGAAGCATCAACCAACATTAAATAATAAACAGTTACAGCATCAACCAAATACCAAAGACAAAATGAAAGTATATACCCAACCAAATACTCAAGATAAACACTATACATCAACTAAATACTAAGACAAGAAGTTATACATCAACTAAATATCATTTAAGACAAATAGTTACACAATCAATACTAAGACAAGTAGTTACAGCATCAAACCAAATACTAAGACAAGAAGGCAATTTAACCAAATACCAAAACAAAACAGTTACAAAGAGACCAACCAAATACTAAGACAAAGAGGACAGCACTTAAACCAAATACTCAAGACAAGGCAGTTAGCATCAACCAAATACTAAGACAAGATGTATCACCAATACCAAGACAAGTAGTTACAGCATCAACCAAATACTAAGACAAATAGTTAGCAGTATCAAACCAAATACTAAGACAAGCAGTTACAGCATCAACCAAATACTAAGACAAGTAGTTACAGCATCAACTAAATACTTCTAAGATAAAAGAAATAGCGATCAACCAATTATCAAGACAAGCAGTGACAGCATCAACGAAATACCAAGATACAGTGATGGCACTCAAACCAAAGAACCAAGATACAACCAGTCACTAAGATGAAGTTACAGCACTCAAACCAAATACCAAGACAAGTAGGACAGCATCAACCACAAATACTAAGACAAACATTTATACATCAACTAAATACTAAGACACAAGCAGGACAGATCAACCACAACACTAAGACAAATAGCGTTACAGCATCAAACTAAATACTAAGACAAGAAGTTACGTTAACGTTCAAATATTAAGACAAATATTACAGCATCAACTAGATACTAAGACACAAACAGCGAGCAGATCAAACCAAATACTAAGACAAAGTAGTTACAGACCAACTAAATATTTACACAAACATTTACAGCATCAACCAACACTCAAGACAAAGTGACAGACCAACCAAATACTTAAGACAAACAGCAGAGATCAACCAATTCACTTTTTCAAGACAAACAGTGACAGACTCAACCAAATACTAAGACAAACAGTTATGCGACCAACTTAAATACCAAGACAAGGAAAGACAGATCAAACCAAATACCAAGACAAACAGTTAGCAGCATCAAATTCTAACATACAGTCAGCAACATCAAATCAGCCACTAAGACAAGGTGACAAGATCAAATACTAAGACAAACAGGTGATAAAATAACTAAATACCAAGACAAGCAGTGAAGAAAGATCAACTAAATACTAAGACAAGGAAAGATTACCATCAACCAAACACGCTGACAAGTGCGTTACAGACCAACCAAATACTAAGACAAAATATTTAAGAGATCAACCACAACAAATACTAAGACAAACAGTTAAAAGACCAACCAATACTAAGACAAGAATGGAAAAATCCCAAATACTAGAAGACAAACAGTTACAGATCAACTAAAGACAAGTAGGAGAAAGTACTCAAACTTCAAATATCATCACATAAATAGCAGCAACAACCAAATACCAAGATGCTAAGACAGCATCAACCAAATACTAAGACAAGCAGGAGAGCATCAACTAAATACTAAAGTATTAAGCAGTTACAGCATCAACTAAATACTTAAGACAAACAGTTACAGCATCAACTAAATATCACTAAGACAAGTAGTGACAGCATCAACCAAATACTGACAAATATAGCATCAACCAAATACTAAGACAAACAGTTGGCAGACCAACCAAATACTAAGACAAACAGTGACAGCATCAACCAAATAATCAAGACAAATACAGCATCAACCAAATACTAAGACAAAGTTACAGAGACCAACTAAATACCAAGATAAACAGTGACAGCATCAACTAAATACCAAGACAAACAGTTACAGATCAACCAAATACCAAGACAAGTAGTTACAGATCAACCAAATACTAAGACAAACAGTTACAGTATCATCAACCAAATACCAAGACAAACAGTTACAGCATCAACCAAATACTAAGACAAAACAGTTACAGCATCAACCAAATACCAAGACAAAACAGTTACAGCATCAACCAAATACCAAGACAAACAGTTACAGAGATCAACCAAACATTTAAGACAAACAGTTAAGGATCAACCAAATAATTAAGACACAAACAGTTACAGCATCAAATCACTAAGACACAAGAAAAGACAAAGATCAACTAAATGACTACACAAACAGTGATCAACCAAATACTAAGACAAACAGTTACAGCAGCATCAACTAAATACTAAGACAAGTAGTGACAGCACTAACCAATACTAAGACAAACAGTGACAGCATCAACTAAATAATGCACAAATAGTTACATCAACTAAATACTAAGACAAACAGTTATACCTAAACCAAATACTCAAGACAAACAGTTAC
>NW_024729259.1:8970640-8996118 GCF_018991925.1 Homarus americanus
GTGGAGGGGCTGTGTGTTGGTGGAGGGCCGTGTTGGTGGATAATGTGTGTTGGTGGGGGGGCAGTGTGTTGGTGGAGGGCCTGTGTGGGCAGTGGTTGGTGGAGGGCTGTGTGTCAGGGGCAGCCGTGTGTTGGTGATGGGTCAGGTTGGTGGAGGGCTGTGTTGGTGAGGGCCGTGTGTTGGTGGGTAGCTGTGTGTTGGTGGAGGGCTGCATGCTGGTGGAGGGGCTGTGTGTTGGTGGGGGGGCTGTGTGTTGTGGAGGGGCTGCGTGTCAGGGGTAGCTGTGTGTTGGTGGGAGGGTCTGTGTTGGTGGAGGGTCAGTGTGGGGCAGCTGTGTGTCAGGGGCAGCTGTGCGTTGTGGGGGTAGCTGTGTGGGTCAGGGGTAGCTGTGTGTGGTGGAGGGTCAGTGTCAGGGGGTAGCTATGTGTCAGGGGGGTAGCTGTGTTGGTGGTGGAGGGCTGTGTGCTGGTGGAGTGGCCGTGCTGGTGAGGGCTGTGTGTTGGTGGTGCTGTGTGTCAGGGGCAGCGGTGTGTTGGTGGAGGGCTGTGTGTTGGGGAGTGGGCTGTGTGTTGGTGGAGGGCTGTGTTGGTGGAGGGCCGTGTGTTGCGGAGGGCTGTGTGTTGGTGGAGTGGCTGTGTGTTGGTGGGGGTAGCTGTGTGTTGGTGGAGGGTCAGGCGTTGGTGGAGGGGATGTGTTGGTGGGGGCTGCATGTTGGTGGAGGGCTGTGTGTTGTGGGGTAGCTGTGTGTTGGTGAGTGGCTGTGTTGTGGGGTAGCTGTGTGTTGGTGGAGGGTCAGTGTTGGTGGGGAGGGCTGTGTGTTGGTGAGTGTAAGGCTGGGTGGAGTGGCCGTGTGTTGGTGGAGGGCTGTGTGCTGGTGGGGCTGCGCGGTGGAGGGGCTGTGTGTTGGTGAGTGGCCGTGTGCTGGTGGAGGGGCTGTGTTGGTGGAGGGCTGTGTGTTGGGTGGAGGCCGAATGTTGGTGGAGGGCTGTGTGTTGGTGGGGGGCTGTGCTGGTGGGGCTGTGTGTTGGGTGGAGGGCTGTGTGTTGGTGGAGGGCTGTGCTGGTGGAGGGCTGTGTGTTGGTGGGGGGGGGCTGTGTGTTGGTGGAGGCTGTGTGTCAGGGGGTAGCTGTGTGTTGGTGGAGGGCTGTGTGTTGGTGGAGGGGCTGTGTGTTGGTGGAGGGCTGTGTGTTGGTGAAGTGCTGTGTGTTGGTGGGTGGCTGTGTGTTGTGGAGGGCTGTGTGTTGTGGTGTAGCTGTGTGTTGGTGGAGGGCTGTGTGTTGGTGGAGGGCTGTGTGTTGTGGGGCAGCTGTGTTGGTGAGTGGGCTGTGTGTTGGTGGAGGGCTGTGTGTTGTGGGCGTCAGTGTTGCGGCGAGCTGGTGACTGTGTTGTGGAGGTGTGGTTGCGGGTGGGCAGCTGGTGGAGGGGTGGTGCTGGTGTGTACGCGTTGGTGGGGCAGCTGTGTGTCAGGGCAGCCGTGTGTGTGTGTGGAGGCCGTGTGCTGTGGGGTAGCTGTGTGCTGGGGGCAGTGTGTTGGTGGGGGGTCAGGTGTTGGTGGGGGGCTGTGTGTCAGGGGGTAGCTGTGTGTCAGGGGGTAGTCAGGTTGTGGGGCAGCTGTGTGTTGGTGGAGGGCTGTGTGTTGGTGGAGGGCTGTGTGTTGGTGGGAATGTGTGTCAGGGGTAGCCGTGTGTGGGTGGAGTGGCCGTGCTGGTGATATCGTGCGTTGCGGGCAGTCGTGTCGTGGGCAGCTGTGTGTCAGGGCAGCTGCGTAGCAGGGGCATGTGCTGGTGGAGGGCTGTGTGTCAGGGTAGCCATGTGTCGTGGGGCAGCTGTGTGTTGGTGGGGTAGCTGTGTGTTGTGGCGCAGCTGTGCTGGTGATGGCGTGTCAGGGGCAGCTTTGCGCTGGTGGGGCAGCTGTGCGTTGGTGGATAATGTGCTGGTGATGGCTGTGTGTCAGGGGTAGCTGTGTGTTGGTGGGTAGCTGTGTGTTGTGGGGTAGCTATTGTTGTGGGGTAGCTGTGTGTTGGTGGGGGTAGTGTGCTGGTGGAGGGCTGTGTGTTGTGGTGTAGCTATGTGTTGTGGGGTAGCTGTGTTGTGGGGTAGCTGTGTGTTGGTGGAGGGCTGTGTGTTGTGGTGTAGCTTGTGTTGTGGTGTAGCTATGTGTTGTGGGGTAGCTGTGTGTTGTGGGGCAGCTGTGTGTTGGTGGAGGCTGTGTGTTGTGGTGTAGCTATGTGCTGGGGTAGCTGTGTGTTGTGGGGTAGCTGTGTGTTGGTGGAGGGCTGTGTGTTGGTGGAGGCTGTGTGTTGGTGGAGTGGCTGTGTGTTGGTGGAGGACTGTGTGTTGGGAGTGGGCTGTGTGTTGGTGGAGGCCGTGTGTTGGTGGAGGGGCTGTGTGTTGGTGAGGGCTGTGTGTTGGTGGGGTAGCTGTGTGTTGTGGAGGCTGTATGTTGGTGGGGGGGCTGTGTGTTGGTGGAGGGCTGTGTGTTGGTGGGTAGCTGTGGTTGTGGGGTAGCTGTGTGTTGGTGGAGGCTGTGTGTTGGGGGAGGGCTGTGTGTTGTGGTGTAGCTGTGTGTTGGTGGAGGGCTGTGTGTTGGTGGAGGGGTGTGTTGGTGGGGGGCTGTGTGTTGGTGGAGGGCTGTGTGTGTTGGGGGTAGCTGTGTGTTGGTGGAGGGCTGTGTGTTGGTGTAGGGCTGTGTGTTGGGTGGAGGGCTGTGTTGGTGGAGGGCTGTGTGTTGGTGGAGGGCTGTGTGTTGGGGGTGGAAGCTGTTTTGGTGGAGGGCTGTGTTGGTGGAGGGCTGTGTGTTGGTGGGGTAGCTGTGTGAGGGTGGGGGATGTGTGTTGGTGGGGGCCGTGTGTTGGTGGAGGGGCCGTGCTGTGGAGGGCCGTGCTGGTGGGTGTGGTGGGGAGCTGTGTGTTGGTGGAGGGCTGTGTGCTGGTGAGGGCCGTGTGGGGCAGCTGTGTGTTGGTGGAGGCGTCGGGGGTAGCTGTGTGTCAGGGGTAGCTGTGTGTTGTGGGGGTAGCTGTGTGTGTCAGGGTAGCTGTGTGTTGGTGGATGGGCTGTGTGTTGGTGGAGGGCTGTGTGTTGGGGTAGCTGTGTGTGGGGCAGCTGTGTGGTGAGGTGTGTTGTGGGGGAGCTGTGTGTTGGTGGAGGGCTGTGTGTTGGTGGGGCAGCTGTGTGTTGTGGGGTAGCTGTGTTTGGTGGAGGGCTGTGTGTTGTGGGGTAGCTGTGTGTTGGTGAGGCTGTGTGGTGCAGGGCTGTGTGTCAGGAGCCGTGCGTCGGTGATGCGTGTCGGTGGGAAGCCGTGCGTTGCGGGGCAGCCGTGCGTGCGGGACGGCAGTGTGTGCGTAGGGCAGGTGTCGGTGACGGCGCGTTGGTGATGGTCGCGTGTCAGTGGCAGCGTGTGTTGGTGGGCGGCCGTGTGTCGGTGGAGGCCGTGGTTGTGGGGAGGGCCGTGTGTGTGGGCTGCGTTGTGTGAGCAGCTGTGTGTGGGGGCAGCTGTGTGTGGTAGCTGTGTGTTGGTGGGGTAGCTGTGTGGGGCTGGTGGAGGGCTGTGTGTTGGTGGAGGGCTGTGTGTGTCAGGAGTAGCTGTGTGTCAGGGGTAGCTGTGTGTTGGTGGGGTAGCTGTGTGTTGGTGGAGGGCTGTGTTGGTGGAGGCTGTGTTGTAAGAAGCTGTGTGTTGGTGGAGGGCTGTGTTGGTGGAGGGCTAGTCAGGGTGAAATGAGCGTTGTGGGGGAAGCTGTGTGTCAGGGGTAGCTGTGTAGGAGGGTCAGTGTTGGGAGGGCTGTGTGTTGTGGGGCAGGCTGTGTGTCAGGGGTAGCCAGTTGGGGGAGCTGTGTGTTGGTGGAGGGCTGTGTTGGTGGAGGGCTGTGTGTCAGGGGCAGCTGTGTTGTGGGGTAGCTGTGTGTTGTGGGGTAGCTGTGTTGGTGGGTAGCTGTGTGTTGTAAGAAGCTGTGTGTTGTGGGGCAGTTATGTGTCAGGGGCAGCTGTGTGTTGGTGATGGCCGTGTGTTGGTGATGGGCTGTGTGCTGCGGGGGGGCCGTGTGTTGGTGATATTGTGTGTAGGTGCAGCTGTGCGTTGCGAGTGGGCCGTGTGTCAGGGGCAGCTGTGTGTTGGTGGAAATGTGTGCTGGTGGAGGGCCGCTGGTGGAGGGCTTGTGTGTCAGGGGCAGCTGTGTGTTGGTGGATGGGCTGTATGTTGCGGAGGCGCGGGGTAGCTGTGTTGGTGGAGTGGGCCGTGTGTTGGTGGAGTGGCTGTGTGTTGTGGGGTAGCTGTGTGTTGTGGAGGGCTGTGTGTTGGTGGGAGGGCTGTGTGTTGGTGGAGGGCCGTGGTTGTGGGGACTGTGTGTTGGTGGAGTGGGCTGTATGTTGGTGGAGGGTGTTGTGGGGTAGCTGTGTGTTGGTGGAGGCTGTGTTGGTGGAGTGGCTGTGTGTTGTGGGGGTGTGTGGGTGGAGGGCTGTGTTGGTGAGTGGGCTGTGTGTTGGTGATGTGTTGTGGGGTGGAAGCTGTGTGTTGCGGAGGGCTGTGTGTTGGTGGAGGGGCTGTGTGTTGTGGGGTAGCTGTGTGTTGGTGGAGGTACGTGTGTTGTGAGCTGTGTGTTGGTGGAGGATGTGTTGTGGGGCAGCTGTGTGTTGGTGGAGGGCTGTGTGTTGGTGGGGGGCTGTGTGTTGGTGGAGGGGCTGTGTGTCAGGGGTAGCTGTGTTGGTGGAGGGCTGTGTGTTGGTGGAGTGGCAGGTTGGTGAGTGGGCTGTGTGTTGGTGGGGTAGCTGTGTGTTGTTGGAGGGCTGTGTGTTGGTGGAGAGGGCTGTGTGTTGGTGGAGGGCTGTGTGTTGTGAGAAGCTGTGTGTTGGTGGAGGGCTGTGTGTTGGTGGAGGGCTGTGTGTTGGTGGAGGGCTGTGTGTTGGTGAGGCTGTGTGTTGGTGGAGGGCTGTGTGTTGGTGGAGGGCTGTGTGTTGGTGGGGGTAGCTGTGTGTTGGTGGAGGGCTGTATGTTGGTGGAGGGGCTGTGTGTTGGTGGGGGGCTGTGTGTTGGTGGAGGGCTGGGTGTTGGTGTGGGGGTAGCTGGTGGAGGGCTGTGTGTTGGGGGAGGGCTGTGTGTTGGTGGAGGGCTGTGTTGGGGGGTAGCTGTGTGTTGGTGGAGGGCTGTGGGTGCGGTGGAGGGCTGTGTGTTGGTGGGGGCTGTGTGTTGGTGGGGGGCTGTGTGTTGGTGGGAGGGCTGTGTGTGTTGGTGGAGGCTGTGTGTTGGTGGGGGGCTGTGTGTTGGTGGAGGGCTGTGTTGTGGGGGGTAGCTGTGTGTTGGTGGAGGGCTGTGTGTCGGGGTAGCTGTGTGTTGGGGTAGCTGTGTGTTGGTGGAGGGCTGTGTGTTGGTGGAGGGCTGTGTTGGTGGAGGGCTGTGTGTTGGTGGAGGGCTGTGTGTTGTGGGGTACTGTGTGTTGGTGGAGGCTGTGTGTTGGTGGTGGGCTGTGTGTTGGTGGAGGGCTGTGTGTTGGTGGGGTAGTGTTGTGGGTATGTGTGTTGGTGGAGGGCTGTGTGTTGGTGGAGGGTTAGCAGGAGGGCTGTGTGTTGGTGGAGGCTGTGTGTTGTGGAGGGCTGTGTGTGTGTTGGGTGGAGGGCTGTGTGTTGGTGAGGCCGTGTTGGTGGAGGGCTGTGTGTTGGTGGAGGGCTGTGTGTTGGAGGGTTGTGTTGGTGGAGGCTGTGTGTTGTGAGGGCTGTGTTGGTGGAGGGCTGTGTGTTGGTGAGGGCTGTGTTGGTGAGGCTGTGTTGGTGGGGTAGCTGTGTGTTGGTGGAGGGCTGTGTGTTGGTGGAGGGCTGTGTGTTGGTGGGGGGCTGTGCTGGTGGGGGCTGTGTGTTGGTGGAGGCTGTGGGCAGGGGTAGCTGTGTGTTGGTGAGGCTGTGTTGGTGGGGTTGTGTGTTGTGGGGTAGCTGTGTGTTGGTGGAGGGCTGTGTGTTGGTGGAGGGCTGTGTGTGTTGGGTGGAGGGCTGTGTTGGGTGGAGGCTGTGTGTTGGTGGAGGGCTGTGTTGGTGGAGGGCTGTGTGTTGTGGAGGGGCTGTGTGTTGGTGGAGGGCTGTGTGTTGGTGGAGGGCTGTGTGTTGGGTGGAGGGCTGTGTGTTGGTGGAGGGCTGTGTTGGTGGAGGCTGTGTTGGTGAGGGCTATGTTGGTGGAGGGCTGTGTGTTGTGCGTTTCATTCTCTTTCGTCCTTATTTTCTTCTTCTTTTCCCTTCTTTGTGGCTTCATTCTTTTCTTCCCCTCATCTTCGTTCTGTCTTTTCTTCATTTCATCGTTATCCCCTCTTCTCATTTTTTTTTTATCCTCTTACTTTTTATTTTATTTTCCTCTTCTATTCTTCCCCTCCTCCTCCCTACGTTACAATCTTACTAAGGCTGCAAGTCGAGTCAGTCGAGTTACACCGAGTCTTGACTCTACGTGACTAACCAGTCAAGGACATTATTTTGTTTGTATTTTTGCAGACACCGTTCACGCCAGGGAGTAGAGTCTAGTCATAATACGGCCAGACCCATTTTTTCGTCAGTCGCTGTGGTGGAAACCTCGTCATACAGCTGAGGATTTGATAATTTTTTATTTCTCAATATAATGTTTCATAATAATTTGTCAATATTGTCCTCCAAATATTGCTTTACCTGTCATTATTATGTTTCAAATCAAATACAAACATTACCTTAAAAATATAGCTTACTTTTCTAACCCAATGGCACGTCTGTAGTTTGTGTTCATTTTCCTTACAGATTTTCCCGTCACTTTAACCAGCTTCTTGAAGTTTTCCATTGTCATTCTGAAGAAATTGTCTGGGTGATTTAGCAAGTCTGGAAACAAATGATTAAACCACCAAAATCTGGTCTTTTGATGTTGAGTTCATGCAGCCATACTTGGTTCCTCTTCCTTCTACGAAGCCGAATCCACAACACAGTATGTAAGGCTGCGAGAGATGTGTCCATACCGCTCGACATCTGATAGGATACTGACAAACGTGACTCTTTTTGACTCTTTCTGTGTGAACGGAAGCGAGTCAAATTGACTCGAGTCTGATGACTCGGCTCGACTCGACTCGTTTGGTGTGAACGCAGTCGTGTATGTGTAACTAAGACGCTGCCAGGTGGATAGCGAGTTGGGGGGTGGCTCGCTCAACACATTCTTCAAGACGGTAAAAGTTAGTATTAGTTTCAGTGTCTGAGGAAGGATCGACTGGGTGGGTGGGTGGAAGGAGCGAGTGAACCTCAAAACCTGGCCATGAGCCGAGTCCAAGTGTGATTTATGTTGCTGGAAGTCAACCTTTGGGTCAACAAATGTAACGACTGTCTCTGTTTGTTGATGGTGTGAGAGTAGAGTTTGTCTGCCTCCCTCACCCCAATGTAGAGGTTGTGTCTCCTCCCTCACCCCTATGTAGAGGTTGTGTCTCCTCCCTAACCCCCTATGTAGAGGTTGTGTCTCCTCCCTCACCCTCTATGTAGAGGTTGTGTCTCCTCCTCCCTCGCACATGAATTAGTTAGTCCTTTGGTATGTACAGATTAATTCTTCCTCTTCTAGTGTTCCTTTGGTACACTTGAAAGAACTTTGAGACTGTAACAATCCTCGCAAGGTCTTGGCAGCATCTTCATTTACCAGTAAACCAAGTTGGACGCAGAAATCTCCCGAGTTCGCCGCCAAAGTTTCATTTCCTGTTCGAAACGAAAATATATGATGAAAGTTTGCCATGAGTTACTCGCCAGAAGCCACGAGCCATCACCACCAAATTGGCGGAGTAAGAAACACGTCCTTTCCACCGTCATGATGAACTCTACCTCTCACACTACCTGCAGCCCGAGTCCTGATGATTGGTCCTCTGAGGACTCGGTCACCTGTGACACGAGACGAACCTTACGAAGCACTTAACTCATCTAGACACTGAAGCTCCGAGAGTATTGAGTTCAGCTAGGTACTGAAGCCTCGAGAGTATTGAGTTCAGCTAGGTACTGAAACCTCGAGATCAGTATGGCTATCTAGGTACTGAAACCCCGAGACCAGTAAGCTCAGGTAGATATTGAATCCCTTGTGACCTTGGCATCTATCTTCCACTGTCGACGATATTACACAGACGTGGGTTATTAACCACCCCTGTACATAGATCGTCATCAGCAGCTGACACGAGAAATAAAAGTTATTTACGCAAACCAATACACACACACACACACCTCCAATGTCTCCTTGTCCTTCAACCTCTCTCTCTCTCTCTCTCTCTCTCTCTCTCTCTCTCTCTCTCTCTACAAAATAACGGAGAGACACAAACACAGTAGAGAACCCATTAAAAAACATTATTAAAAGACGATAATAAAACTAGATGATAACAAGGGGTGAACGGGGAATAAGAGAGAGAGGATGATAATAGCAATATTAATTTTGTGATTACTCTATAACGAAAAAGTTGACACCAGTTAACGAACTAAAGAAATGAAAGAGGGAAGAAGGGGAAGATGGGATTAAAAATAGGAAGAGGGAACGTGGAATAAAAATGGGGTGAAGGAGAAATTAAGATGATTAATATTGACCTGGGAATAAGATGTTTGGGTCAGAGAAATAAGTTTGAGGGTATTTGGTCAAGAGAGTTCCTGTCCTATTACTGTCTAACCTGACCTGACCTGACCTGACCTGACCTGACCTGACCTAACCTAACCTAACCTAACCTAACCTCTGAGGGATGTATCTTCAGATTATAATGTAAAACCGGTAAATAATTCTCCTACACCTTGTTGGTCATCACGGACAGGTGTGTTGGGATCACCTTTATATTCCTAATTAGAATCATTAATACTTTTTAAGGTAAAAAAAAATAAAATATAAATATTAATTATCATATAAAATTAGCTGTTAACTACACCTGGAGGCTACCTTAATGTCTTAATGAGGTTTAAAAGACTTAATTAAATATGAGAGTTTAAGGAGAGTTGAGGGAGTGAGTCGCTGGAGACCTGTCAATATTGCCATGACGTTGCTCACTATTCCAACAAGCAGCGTGTAAGTGTCATACTAGATTCACATCTCTCTCTCTCTCTCTCTCTCTCTCTCTCCCTCCTCCTCCTCCCTCCTCCTCCCTCCTCTCCTCCTGAAGACAATATCACAGCTGCCGAAGAATCAATTAGCAGCAGGGAGAAGAATAAAAAAAGAATCTCGGGAATATTCATGATTCTTTCCCCATGTGTCTAAGACGAGGAGAAGACGATGTATCATAATAAAGGAGGAGGAGGAGGAGGAGGAGGAGGAGGAGGAGGAGGAGGAAGAAGAAGAAGAAGAAGGAAGAGGAGGAGGAGGAAGAGGAGGAGAAGGTGAAGAAGAAGAAGAAAGAGGGAGGGGAGGAGGAGGAGGAGGAGGAGGAGGAGGAGGAGGAGGAGGAGGAGAAGAAGAAGAAACAGGAGGAGGAGGAGGAGGAGGAGGAGGAGGAGGAGGAGGAGAAGAAGAAGAAACAGGAGGAGGAGGAGGAGGAGGAGGAGGAGGGTGGCAGGTCTTCATTAGAGGAAAAATTAAGTGACTTACAAAGAGAGAGAGAGAGAGAGAGAGAGAGAGAGAGAGAGAGAGAGAGAGAGGAGGAGTGGGAGAGTGAGAGGGAGGGTTAAAGTGCCCCGCAAGGTGACCTGTGCTACTCCCACTCACCCAGCACTTGGCGGGTATCCAAGTGCTCATACTCATTCAAAGTTGGAGATCATTGTAAAGAAATCATTTTACACACACACTAGCTGATATTAATTGACCTATTTTATTTATTTTTTATTAACTATGAATGGAAAATATACCCGTTGGTGCTATATATTTACGCATATTTTTATTTTGTCGTTGGTAAATATTTGTTCACTATTATTATACCTGATTGAAGGGAACAGTTTGTTAGCTGTTGTGAAATTCAGTGTAAAATACTATCTGAATATTAGTTCCCATAAATACCAGTATTGAAGGTAAACGTACGTGTGTAATAATAATAATAATAATAATAATTAACGGTTTATTGAAAGAGCTTGGCAGCCAGAAGGCTGAAAATATACAGTTACATATTTGGGGAATGGGTTACGAATTACAAATAATATACAAGTGACATAAGTGACACAAATAAGACATATAGTAACTTAGATGGGGATCAGCTCAAAATACAGTTCATTTCAACATAGTGACAGTGTGTGTGTGTGTGTGTGTGTGTGTGTGTGTGTGTGTGTGTGTGTGTGTGTGTGTGTGTGTGTGTGTGTGTGTGTGTGTGTGTGTGTGTGTGTGTGTGTGTGTGTGTGTGTGTGTGTGTGTGTGTGTGTGTGTGTGTGTGTGTGTGTGTGTGTGTGTGTGTGTGTGTGTGTGTGTGTGTGTGTGTGTGTGTGTGTGTGTGTGTGTGTGTGTGTGTGTGTGTGTGTGTGTGTGTGTGTGTGTGTGCGTGTGTGTGTGTGTGTGTGTGTGTGTGTGTGTGTGTGTGTGTGTGTGTGTGTGTGTGTGTGTGTGCGCGCCCTCTCCTCATTTTTCCACCATTACTCCCCACCTCCTCCCACAACTCTCCCCATGCCGTCCCTCTCACTGTCTCTCCCTCCTCCTCACACCCCCCACTTCTTCCTTCTTCTATTACCCTCCCCATCCTTCCCCCATCCCCTCCCCATCACTCTGCCTTTCACCCCACCCAACCACCTCCCCAAACCCCTCACTCGTCCCCATCACCCATCACTCTCCCATCTTCCCCCATCACCCACGACAACTCTTGCAGAACCAATCAGAGTCGTGACCTAACGTTTCTCCTCCGACGCTTTACCTTCACTTGTAGCCGATGGGAACGTCAAGGCGGGGACCCCAGAAGTTTAATAATATCGGATCAAAGATTCTTGCAAAACGATTCAGATATTTGGTCTTCAACTATCGAGGCTGAAACAGCTCAAGTCACGGGAACTATTGCTGAGAGTCTGTGTCGTTGTCTTCTTATTATTCTAATTTTCTTCTTCCTTTTCTTGCTATTTGTTTCCCTTTTCCTATTTCTTTTCTTTTATCAACTTTTTTCCGATTTTTTTTTCTTCATCTTCCGCTTCAACCAACCCATGTGTGTGTAATATCGTCGACAGCGGAAGATAGATGCCAAGGTCACAAGGGATTCAATATCTACCTGAGCTTACTGGTCTCGGGGTTTCAATACTTAGATAGCTATAGTGATCTCGGAGCTTCAGTACCTAGCTGAACTCAATACTCTCGGAGCTTCAGTGTCTAGATGAGCTCAGTGCTTCGTAAGGTTCGTCTCGTGTCACAGGTGACCGAGTCCTCAGAGGACCAATCATCAGGACTCGGGCTGCAGGTAGTGTGAGAGGTAGAGTTCATCATGACGGTGGAAAGGACGTGTTTCTTACTCCGCCAACTTGGTGGTGATGGCTCGTGGCTTCTGGCGAGTAACTCATGGCAAACTTTCATCATACATTTTCGTTTCGAACAGGAAATGAAACTTTGGCGGCGAACTCGGGAGGTTTCTGCGTCCAACTTGGTTTACTGGTAAATGAAGATGATGCCAAGACCTTGCGAGGATTGTTACAGTCTCAAAGTTCTTTCAAGTGTACCAAAGGAACACTAGAAGAGGAAGAATTAATCTGTACATACCAAAGGACTAACTAATTCATGTCGTGCTCGGAAGATGATATGAATTCTCACTAATACATTTCAAGACTTAGAGACGATAATTAAAACAAATAAATATTAATTAATTTACCCGATGCCTTATACTGTATAGAATAGATGACGAAAATAGCAATATCAAAGTTAGGTGCTCAAACGCTCATACGTTGAATTTACCTCTTATATAAAAATAAGAAAACTCATATCACTAGCTGATGTAGGGTAACTTATCAAAAAACTGTATGAAATGACGCCAAAATCACACCGAAATCCAATGTTAACTATTGTACGTTCACTCTTGTCACCAGATTGGGACCAAAATCTGCATATGTAATCTTTGATAATCCCGGGGCCGGGTGTGCGGCAGGGAGGAGGGAGCCAGCGACACATACTGGCAGTGTTGCTAGGCGAACACACAAAACCACGACATTAACGACATATGGTAGATGAGTAGTTGCATTAAATGAAATACAGTCCTACAAAAAATACGCAACACAAAACACGTAACGCAAAACACGTCACACACAACATACAATAAGAAACACAAAACACGTAACGCAAAACACGTCACACACAACACACAATAAGAAACACAAAACACGTAACACACAACACAACACACAATAAGTAACAGTTAAGCACACAACACACAACATTCACTAAGACAAAAAACTACACTAACAAGAATTTGGGTCTCATATACTTGACTGCCTTTTCGCGTCCAACTTTCGGTGTACGAAGAGTCAGCTGGAGGGACTAAGTGGGTGCTGAGGATGCGAACCAGTGACCCCCATAGAACAGGAGGCGAGAACTGAATCCACTCGACACACCGTATCCCTAACATCCACATCCACACGAAATTACTACATGCAAGCAGACAGACATACTATCACACGTAAGACTCGCTAACACACACACACACACACACACACACACGCAAATGAACCCAAACGCCGAGTCCCTCACGCGCAAAAGACGAACACTTACACACACACTTGTCTTCAATCCTCTCCACTATCCCGGCTGTCGAATTCAAAGAGTAAATATGCATTAGTTTACGTGTCCCTGAGTTGCTTTGATGTTGATGGGACCTGAACAAAGCCGCTTTCCCTATGGAGATGTGCAGGAGTACCTTGGGTGTCGTGTTGGCTGCATCCTCAGTTGTCGACGGTGTTCATTATTGGTTTGTTTTATACAGCCTCGGGGTGAGCCACACACTCTCTCTCTCTCTCTCTCTCTCTCTCTCTCTCTCTCTCTCTGTAAAATATGAGTAACATCATGAAAGAGGTAACGCAAATGTGTGTGTGTGTGTGTGTGTGTGTGTGTGTGTGTGTGTGTGTGTGTGTGTGTGTGTGTACAACAGATGCTGAGTGTGTGTGTACTGACGTCATCCCCAGAGTGTCGGACAAAAGACAATGTTAGTGAGACAGGAAGACAATTAACAGTAGGTTCCTGGCTAGTTCACCCCAGGGTCCTAACGTTACAAGTAGAGTCAGAGTGAGAAGATTGGGGTGAGAGGCTGGAAGTGGGGGGGTGAGAGACTGGGAAGGGGGAGAGGGAAGTATGAGGCTGAGGTGGGAGGGGGGTGAGAGACTGGGAAGGAAGTATGAGATGGGGAGAGACTGGGAAGGGGGAGTGGGAAGTATGAGGCTGAGGTGGGAGGGGGAAGAGGACTCGAGGAAAAGAAGAAGAAGAAAGAGAAGAGAGCTTGTGAATGATAGAGTTGTGTAAGAGAAAGAAGAATAAGAAGAAGAAAAAGAGTAAACAAGGAACAGAACACAACTTAGTAATAAACCTAAGAATAAGAAGAAAAACAAGAGAAAGCACAAAGGAAGAAGAGGAGAAAGAAGAAAGGAGCACTGCCCTCTTTCCTCCATCGCAAAAGTGCCTTGGAAGAATAAGATCAAACGATTGGTAATACTGAGAAACAAGAAATTGGCGATCCTCTTACGACAGTGAAGCTACATCAATAAGATCCTGAAGAAGAAGAAGAAGAAGAAGAAAAGTGATGTGAGATGCTATTGAGTAATAATATTAAGAGGTGGTTACAGCGAGTCCATACATACACATCTCGGAGGAAAGTTCATGGAAGATTTGATTTAAAGGACAAGTAACGAGGAGAGTACTTGGGAAAAACAACAACAACAACATTAATAACAACAAAAACAACACCTACCACAACAACAACTACAGCGAAAAAAATCAGTATATTCACTAACACCAAACACCAACTACAACAACAACAACAACTACAACAAAAACAACAACAAACAAGAACAATAGCACTTAACAAACACGAGATTAGCCACGAGCGAAATATTCTCATCAAGATTAAAGTCAAGTCAAGTATTTTTAGAACCAGAAATACACTATAAAGAAGGTCACGTGCAGGAGAGTTTGTCTACTACGGCAGGTGAACGTAATGGAAATTGAAAGGTTTATTGGTGGGCAAGATTGAGTAAAACTAGGTGGGGGGGAGGAGAGGGTGAGAGGTGAGGAAGAGAAAAAAAGAGGGAATAGAGAGTTAAAGGGGAGAGGTGAGGGGTGAGGAGGAGGTGGTTTATTTGAGTGTAGAGTTAAAGTGGAGGTGTAGCTAAGAAAATGGTGAGAGAAGTAAGAGAGGCTGAGGGAGAAAATGAAAGGTGAGGAAAAGGTTGAGTGGTGAGGAAAAGGTTGAGAGGTGAGGAAAAGGAGAGGTGGGAGACGGGGAGGGGGGGAGCACCAGCATCAATAACAATAATAATAACAACAGACTCAAACAAAACGCCCTTTCACACAACCTTGTACTAACCTGTGTGTTGGAACAAATTGTCTATGTGCACGTCAGAGAGAGGCGCACACATTTCGCACGCGTGTGTGTGTGTGTGTGTGTGTGCGGAGAGAGAGAGAGACAGAGACAGATGGAGAGAGAGAGAGAGAACAGGAACACGCGGCGAGGAATATTGAATAACATGTTGTATCTCTAGGGAGGAGCTCGTCCCTGTGTCGCAGAATCAATTCAAGTTCCTCCCACACAAATGTTAGGTCTTCGCTATGATTCTCGTGTCCGGATTGGTGTCGACGTTTGCAGGATTCATATCTGCATTTAAGGGTTTCCGGTTCTCAGGGTTTCAAGGTTGTGAGGGTCACCGGTTCTCAGGGTTTCAGGGCTTCAGTGTCTTAAGGTTTCAGGGCTTCAGTGTCTCAAAGTCTTTATCTCCACAAACTGTAAAAATGATGAAAAAAAGAAAGAAATAGAGAAAGAAGGTAATAGACAGAAGGAAAGAGAGAGTGCAGTAAATATTTAAATAAAACATCTTAAAAAAAAAACACCATCACAAAATACAAACAAAAATCCTCCCACACAGAGAACCACAAGACCAGAAAAATATCCCAGTCCATTTCGTCGGCCCAGCAAGAAAGTTAATCTCATTTGGCGTCAGGACGATACACTAAGGAAAAATCCAAACACCTCACAGGGAGAAATGAACACAGCAATCAAACATCTTCTTGGTCGAGTCTTCCTACATATTAAAAATTCTTGAAGCAAAGGTGTTGTGGTTCTCTTTCTCTCCTCTTTGAATCTTCAGTCTCCGCTTCACCATGGCGAGTCCAAACTTTCCTGTGGTCGAGTTTTAAGTGAATTTCGGTTGTGTATAAAGCCGGTAGAAGGTGTGGGACCGCTTGGTATTCCTCAGGTCTCCTCGGGCCTCTTACTGGCTTTGTCACCTCTGAAAGGACCAATTGGGCTCCCCGTAACACCTCCAGAACCCAGAGTTGAGGATCATGAATATTGTGGCTGATGGTGAGGAAAAAGTGATGGTGAAGACAAACGATGGTGAAGTAGATGGTGATAATGGGGATCATAGTTATATTTAAAGTGGTATACCTCCACCCTTCACCTCACGAGACCAGAACAAAATGTATATTAAAATCCTTATAGTCTCTCCCTCTCTGCCTCTCGTATAGCCGGGAAAAAAAATACTTCAAAGTTTATACGTAAAAAAGCTTTTGGTCACACAACAAAATTCCATATCGGGGTCTCAACGTCACCCATCGACACCTCTACCTCCCACCTCCACCCTCACACCCTTCCCCCCCACACCCTTCCCCCACACACCCTTCCCCACACCCCACACACCCTTCCCCCAACCTCCGAAACTCCATAGAATATATTGTAAATGTACACTAGATGTTATATATATATACTGTATATATAAAACCCTGTCCGGGGACTTGGAAAAATCTAGCGGCAATGAAGGATCGCTCCCATCAGGCAACCGACGGTGGACTGAAGCTGTTAAAAGACCAGCGAGGGGGGTGAAAATGTGAACGCTGGCCCCAACATAATAGCCAGGGTATAAAACGCTCCTTTGACGGGCTTTATGGGCGAATTTACAGCAAGTTGTGAGAATTATCGGCCTTAGTTTGTTACTGTCATGAGAAAAGACCTCCCCTGTCACCGCCTTGTTAGATAAAGGGAATATATATGTGTATAATGTGCGTATCTGGTCGCTTCTCCCACCCTGCCTGCTGGACCCTGAGGCGCTGTGTTGACGTGCTTAGTACTGTTGATGTGGAGGACTCAACAGACAGACAGACTGATACATAGAGATAAATATAAAAAAATAGAGAGAATCAACACCACGCCACTCTTACAACCATCTCTCACCTGTCTTACCTGGGCCATCAACAGACCAGAGTGCCACCCACCTGTTGCCTACCTTCAAGTGAGCGACTCTTACTCTCCTCTCCTGCATACAGACTTGAGTAAGGATAAGAGGCTGGGGGCAAGTTCATGTCCTTGTTTAGTCATTTTACTGTTATAAACGGTTTCTTTTTCCTCTTGTGCACCTACGGATACACACACACACACACACACACACACACACACAATTAGCATTTACAGCAGCACTTTTCATCTCGTCTCTTGCACCGCTGCAGACTAAAAATAATCCATTGCAATAGTGATTCTCTTATCCGGATTATCCCAACCTTTTGAGTTCAAGGAATTACCCCAGTGATTAATATACCTTAGATTATCCTAATACCTTGAGTACATTTTTAACCCTTTGATTATAATGACTTGATCCAGTGGGTACGATTTCTTAACCCTTTGAGTACTATGATATTGCACTCAGGAGGTAAGTCATCGTACTCAGGGGTTTAAATCATCGTACTCAAGGGGTTAAATTATCGTACTCAAGGGGTTAAGTCATCGTACTCAAGGGGTTAAATTATCGTACTCAAGGGGTTAAATCATCGTACTCAAGCAGCTGACCTAATACTCAAGGGGATGTGCACCATGAATAATAATAATAATAATAATAATAAAATAATCAAACACAAGGCTTACATAAACATAAAAACACAAAACACACATAAAAACAATAAACACTAAACAAACAAACACAAAACTAACACAAACAAACACAAAACATAAACAAACACACAACAAACACAACCCCGACAAGAACCGTAACTGAGAAAATTGGTTTTGTTAACGCTGTCGACGACTTTCACCAAATACATAGAATTTCTGGTGCACCCCCGCCCCGCCCCCGCCCCGCCCCACCCCGCCCCCCCCAAGCCATGATTTTATCAGTAAGGGCTTCACACAGGTCTTTGGGTCTCGTTTAGAAGCTGAGAGTGTGAAGGTTACATGAGTATGGAGGAATATTTTGTCTTTATGTCTCAGTGAGTTTGTGAGAAGATCCAGCTATATGTTGTTCTTTGGTTGACGACGATGATGACGATGATGAGGAGTGTAATTGGTAAAAAAAAAAAAAAAAAAAAAAAAAAAATAATAATAATAATAATAATAATAATAATAATAATAATTCTTCACGGTTGATCTATTTTCATAAAATTTTTTGTGACGTGTGTGTGTAGGTGTGTGTGTGTGTGTAGGTGGGTGTGTGTGTGTGTGTACTAAAGATCTGCCTGTATATTGAGGTATTTAACGTGGACACACTCAACCCTTATGTCTACAGTATATCACTATCAACCCTTATGTCTACATTATATCACTATCATAAGAACATAAGAAAATAAGGAGTCTGCAATAGGCCGGTTGGCCTGTGCATGGCAGCTCCTGTCGAGAGTTACTACCACTCTCTATCATCCATGAATCTATCTAGCCTCCTTTTGAAACTTTCCAGAGTTCCCGCACTTACTACAAAGTTGCTAAGCTTGTTCCACTCGTCCACCACCCTATTTGTGAACCAGTTTCTTCCTATCTCCCTCCTAAACCTAAACTTATCTAACTTGAATCCGTTGCTCCGAGTCCTATCCTGTTCGGATATTATAAGAACTTTATCTATATCCCCTTTATTGATTCCTTTCACCCACTTAAATACTTCTATCATATCTCCCCGCACTCTTCGTCTTTCTAGGGAATGCAAGTTAAGTTTCTTTAACCTATCCTGATATGGAAGGTTTCTAAGTCCCGGAATCATTTTTGTCATTCTTCGCTGCACCGACTCTAGTGAATTTATATCCATTCTATAATAGGGGCACCAGAACTGAACCGCATAATCGAGGTGCGGCCTGACTAGCGCAAGATATAGTTGCAATAAGACCTCTGCTCTCTTGTTACTTACACTTCTAGATATAAAACTCAATACTCTGTATGCCTTATTTCGAACATTAACGCACTGTTTTCTAGGCCGTAGGTCCGGGCTTACAAGTACCCCTAGGTCTCTTTCACAAGTCGACTTCTCTACAGTATATCACTATCAACCCTTATGTCTACAGTATATCACTAATATATTGACTCTCTTCCTCCTCCCTTCCTTCTTCTCCTTCCTTCTTACTGTTGTTATTTTTTGTCATTTCCTTTTGTTTTATCTTTAGTTTCCCACATCTTTCCCTCCCTCCCTCCCTCCCTCAGCAGAAAGCGTCCTGGCGTCACTTGGAAACTAATCGGGCGGAAGGAGAGAGAGAGAAAAGATGCCTCTAACTCCTTTCCCCCCAAACCCGTCCCTCCCCTTCACCTGTTTATCCACACACACCTCACCCTCACATCCACACACCACCCTCACCTACTTACCCACACCCTCTCACCCTCACCTGCTTAACCCCCCCTCTCCTCAACCCTCACTCTCTCGCCGAAGGATTTCTTACAACCAATAGCAACAGCAAAGAAAAAAACTCACCCGGTAAAACCTTGATGGAATCCCGGTTTAGAACCCTTGATACTTAACCCCGGAGTTAGTGAAGTGGTTTATGTTGTGATAGTGCGAGAGTCTTACGTGGCCGGGCCCCCATATATCGGGGTGACAGACAGACAGACAGACAGACAGACAAAAACAGCACGATAGAGAGAGAGAGAAGGAGAAAGATTGACATAGAGAAATAGAGAGAGAAAGAGATATAAAGACTCACCCCCCCCCTACCTTCCTCTTCTTAAGCTACCAGAGAGTTCTCCCTCACCTGTATCTCACCTCAGTATCTTATTTGACATCTCACCTGTAAATATAATGAGTAACTCCTTGACCCATTTATCTGCACATCCTTGTTATGCTCTTTCATGGCGTGGGAATAATCAGATGTGTTATAATACGTGAGAGAAGGTGAGCCATCTGAAACCACATTCTCCTCGAGGTTGGTGAGGGCCGAGCGTAACCCAGAGAGCTGAGGTATGTAAGTTAATAGTTGGCTGCATCAGGTGCCTCCAGAAAATGTGGGGTAGGAGGGACGGGTAAGGGTAGGGGAGGGGGTAGAGGGGTAGGGGAAGGGAGTGTTAAGGGAAGGGAGGGGATAACGAAAGGGGTAGGGGGAAGAAACATTTTATCCCTCCCTGTAGTTCCTGTAAAGAGAATTGCATATTGTAAAATGTTAAAACCATTTTCTTTCGGTAAGTAAACCTTTATCCTCTTAAACCATTATCCCTCCTCAGAGAGTTAAACCAATGGACTCTTAAATCACCAGACACACAGATCATACTGGGATGTGTCACTGGAGACGAGTATCATTCTTAGTGGTAAATATTATGAACTTCCCGGCCGGGGTGGGTAGAGACAATGACATCGATAATACTCTAGGGAGACGAGTGTGAGGGAGACGAGTGTGAGGGAGACGAGTGTGAGGGAGACAGTGTGTGGGAGACGAGTGTGTGGGGGAGACGAGTGTGTGGGAGACAGAGTGTAGAGGGGGAGACAGTGTGAGGAGACGAGTGTGTGGGAGACAGTGTGTGGGAGACGAGTGTGAGGGGAGACAGGTGTGTGGGAGACGAGTGTAGGGGAGACAGGTGTGTGGGGGAACGAGTGTGTGGGAGACGAGTGTGTGGGGAGACGAGTGTGTGAGAGACGAGTGTGTGAGAGACAGTGTGTGGGAGACGAGAGGTGTGGTAGGGGAGACAGGTGTGTGGGGGAGACGGTGTGAGGGAGACAGGTGTGGGAGACAGTGTGTGGGAGACGAGTGTGTGGGAGACAGTGTAGGGGGAGACAGTGTGAGGGAGACGGGGTGTGTGGGAGACGAGTGTGTAGAGGAGACGAGTGTGGGAGACGAGTGTAGGGAGACGAGTGTGAGGGGCAGTGTGAGGGAGACGAGTGTAGGGGAGACGAGTGTGAGGGAGACAGTGTGAGGGCAATTGTAGCAGGGGGACGAGTGTGAGGGGAGACGAGTGTGTGGGGAGACGAGTGTAGGGGAGACGAGTGAGGGAGACGAGTGTAGGGGAGACAGTGTGAGGGAGACGAGTGTGTGGGAGACGAGTGTGTGGGAGACGAGTGTGAGGGAGACGAGTGTGAGGGAGACGAGTTTGAGGGAGACGAGTTTGAGGGAGACGAGTGTGGGGGAGACATGTGTGAGGGAGACGAGTGTTGGTGAAGACGAGTGTGATGGAAGGTTCTAGGGGTGAGAATGTGTTTTACTGCGTTGCTGCCTCAGCTGTTTAGTGCCCCGCGTCGTCCAGGGTAGAAGGACATAAGAGTATTTACAGTGAGTCCTTCTTTACGCCCGTCTTGCAGGTGTCATTACGAAAACTCATAAAAATAACAATGGACTCCAACCAAACATATACAGTAGGTGTAACACCACAACATCTCAGGCGAGTTCGATTAACAGTTTTTTGTTGTTGCTAGTATTGAGAGTTATGGCCTGGTGGACGTGTTTGTAGCATGGTGAGGCATTTACAGTCCTTTCGTATTAAACTCAAGTGTAGAACTGTGTGGATTACTCCTGACTCCCCACCATCACCCTGTAGCTCTTTAAAGGCCCGGCCATGTCTGCACTGTTGACAACATTTATCCGTAAAATTCTGGCTAAATGAACTGTTTCCATTTCCATTTTAAATGTCAAATTACCTGGACTCCGTACACAGCTTTCATTGTCACACCTGTTTTGGGCTCTGCCACTCGTCAACGCAACACACAACTACAATTTAACCCATTCATTATTGTACCTCTAGGCTGGTCCCGGGTGATCAGCTTATCTTAATGACACACGCTCGTCCACCAACCAGCTCAGAAAAATAAAATGCTCGATTCATTTTCCACGCGTAAATCCTTCCCAAATTAAAATTATCATATCGGCACAGCTGCCTTATTAGCCAGCCAGGGGCCAAAACACCATTAAAAACCGATCAACATTTATCTAACACATAATATCACGTCATTAAGTGTTTAGATATACTGTACCTCCAAGCAGGTGGTGGTGTAGTGCTTAGATCTGGAGTCTTAATTTGACCTTTCTCAACTAAACCTTACCTATCTCTAACATGACCTACCTCAACTTAACCTACCCCAACTTAACCTACCCCCAACTTACCCTTAACCTAACCCAACTTAACTCACCACCCCATACCCCATTAAGCTTATCGTCTCACCTCCTCTCCATATACCTTACAGCCTCACACAAGAATCATGTTTAGTAATTGTTTCATCGTCGTGGGTGATGACTAAGCATGGGACTCTTATGAAACACCAAAAAACAAGATGAAATAAAGGTCATTGTTCCCTTCCTTGGCTCGATCATGGAGCTCAACACAGCCTGGTAATTATTTAGCGTGGGGAGTCAGCCTGAAACAACAGTTAAAACACAGGTTGTTGCTGCCAGGAGTAAATATTGGTGGCGGCAACATGATGCTTTAAACTAGGAATTTACAGCCAAGGCAAAAACAGCTGTGCGGGGCTCGCTATGAACATCAATAAAGGAGAGATTGAAATTCCTGGACGTGAGCATCGGTCCTGAGTGAGGGTAACTGGTGACCCAGTTAGTTGGCCTCCACTTATGACTGGTGGCCCAGTTAGTTGGCCTCCACTTATAACCGGTGGCCCAGTTAGTTGGCCTCCACTTATAACCGGTGGCCCAGCTAGTTGGCCTCCACTTATAACTAGTGGCCCAGTTAGTTGACCTCCACTTATAACTGGTGGCCCAGTTGGCCTCCACTTATGACTGGTGGCCCAGTTAGTTGACCTCCACTTATAACTTTTGGCCCAGTTAGTTGGCCTCCACTTATAACCGGTGGCCCAGTTAGTTGGCCTCCACTTATAACCGGTGGCCCAGTTGGTTGGCCTCACTTATAACCAGTGGCCCAACTAGTTGGCCTCACTTATAATCGGTGGCCCAGTTTGTTGGCACTCCACTTATAACTGGTGGCCCAACTAGTTGGCCTCCACTTATAACTGGTGGCCCAGTTGAATAGCCTCCACCCATAACCAGTGGCCCAGTTAGTTGGCCTCCACTTATAAATGGTGGCCCAGTTAGATGGCCTCCACTTATAACTGGTGGCCCAGTTAGTTGGCCTCCACTTATAACTGGTGGCCCAGTTAGTTGACCTCCACTTATAACTGGTGGCCCAGTTAGTTGACCTCCACTTATAACTGGTGGCCCAGCTAGTTGGCGTCCACTTATAACTGGTGGCCCAGTTAGTTGACCTCCACTTACTAGAGACCACCCAGCTAGCTGTTCCACCTGGCAGCTCCACCTGGATAATAACCAGCTGGCAGCTCCACCTGGCTGCTCCACCTGGATAATAACCAGCTGGCAGCTCCACCTGGCTGCTCCACCTGGACAATAACCAGCTGGCAGCTCCACCTGGCTGCTCCACCTGGCTGCTCCACCTGGACAACAACCAGCTGGCAGCTCCATCTGGATAATAACCAGCTGGCAGTTCCACCTGGCTGCTTCACCTTGATAATAACCAGCTGGCAGTTCCACCTGGCTGGTTAATAACACAATAATCTTCCTCGTTATGAAATTCTTCACATTCTTGTCTCCTAATTTGCAGTAAATCCCTCCCGGGCGGCTTTAGGCGTCAGCGCCACCAAGACTGGCTGACACGGCTGACGACAAGCTGACGACTGACTGAAGCTGTTGATGACTGAATGACATGCTGAAGACTGACTGACGCTGCTGACGACTGACTGACGCTGCTGACGGCTGACTTGATTTGTGGTTGAATGTGGGTGCGCCAAGTCCGTAGACTTGTGATAGAATAACGCTGCTGACGACTGACTGACGCTGCTGACGACTGACTGAAGCTGTTGATGACTGAATAACACTGCTGAGGAGCTGACTCACGCTGCTGACGACTGACTGACGCTGCTGAAGACTGACTGACACTGCTGACGACTGACGATTTGGTTGGTGTAGATTGCGCCAAGTCCGTAGACTTGCTTGTGATAGAATAACGCTGCTGACGACTGACTGACGCTGCTGACGACTGACTGACGCTGTTCATGACTGACTGACGCTGCTGACGACTGACTGACGCTGCTGACGACTGACTGACGCTGTTCATGACTGACTGACGCTGCTGACGACTGACTGACGCTGCTGACGACTGACTGATGCTGTTGACGACTGGCTGACACTGCTGACGACGGGCTGACGCTGCTGACGAGTCCATGGTCCCTCCTCCACATTCCTCAGTAATTAACTCTGCCAGCGAGAAACTTTTACTTCCGGGTTCTTATATATTCTCTCTCTCGCTTTCTCTCTCGCTTTCTCTCGCTTTCTCTCTCGCTCTCTCTCTCTTTCTCTCTCTCTCTCTCGCCTTGCCTGCCTCGTTTCTCTGCCTTCTCTCGCTCTCTCTCTCTCTCTCTGCCTCTCCTTTTCTCTCTCTCCCTGCTCTCTCTCGCTCTCTCTCTCTCTCTCTCTCTCTCTCTCTCTCTCTCTCTCTCTCTCTCTCTCTCTCTCGCCTCTCCACCTCTCTCTCTCTCTCTCTCTCTCTCTCTCTCTCGTTTCTCCTCTCTCGCTCTCTCTGCCTCTTTTCTCTGCTCTCTTTCTTGCCTCTTTCTCTCGCTCTCTCTCTCTCTCTCTCTCTCTCTCTTTCTCTCTCTCTCTCTCTCTCTCTCGCTCTCTCTCTCTCTCTCTCTCTCTCTCTCTCTCTCTCTGCTCTCGCTCTCGCTCTCTCTCGCTCTCTCTCTCTGGCTCTCTCTCTCTCTCTCTCTCTCTCTCTCTCTCTCTCTCTCTCTCTCTCTCTCTCTCTCGCCTCTCTCTCTCTCGCTCTCACTCGCCTCTCTCTCTCTCTCTCTCTCTCTCTCTCTCTCTCTCTCTCTCTCTCTCTCTCTCTCTCTCTCCTCACACCTGTTCCTCCCCCCTCCCCCAACATAGCGGTGTAGAGAAGCGGTTTTCCCCAGAGGTCGTAATTAAGTTCCAGCTTCCTGACTCAAGACTAAAAGACCAAAGGGAAACTGTGTGATATTAGAAGCAGAGGTTCTGATCGTTGCCAATTAGGATGTGATCCCCCTCCAGGGTTTCTCAGATGGTATTGGATTACGTACCGTCTTGACGTAATACTTCCAGGGGGGGGGGAGGGTCGCCGGGGTTGCCTAAAAGAGTGAGCGTTGGGTGGCGTGCTGAGGGACTTGTGTGTGTTGGTGTTTATAGAAAATGTTCACTGTGGCAAGTTGATGTGGTCGCCGTTAACGCGTAGTGTGATTACCGCTAGAGAAATCCTTTTGACACATGGAATTTCCTAAGTCTGGAACCTCATACTCTCTCCACAGCCTTATAGACGTCTTCAGAATCTTACAATCCCTGTGACTCCAGTATTCCAGAACCTCTTAATCACACAACCTCAGAAACACCATGGAAACCTCACTGACTATAGAACCTCACAAATCCGGAACCCCACAAATCCGGAACCTCACAAGGCCAAACCCCACAAACAGAATCATAGTGGAATAATTATATGATGTAGAATAACTTTGTTTACATCCGAGACAAAGACGATTATATAATTCTAGCTTTATAATGCAAAAAATATAGTAATAGTAAAGAGATATAGAATAATTATTTGTTCATATATCTGAACCAATTATAGAACAATAACATATAACAAAATTATACAGATAAGCAAGTGATAGAGAGAACGATTCTTTTAGCACATAGATCTAACACCAACGCCGTCCCTCTCTTTCCCTTCCCTCCCTTCCCCTCCCTCCTTCCCCTCCCTCCCCTTCCCGCTCCCCCTCCTTCCCTTCCTCCCTCCTCCCCTGTACTAAGTTGTTCTGCCTCATTATGGAGAGATAAGGTTATCACCAACCATTTGCATATATATGAACCAACTAATTGGTACCTACAGTATTCCCCCCTCCCTTCCCCCCTATTTCCTTCCTTTCCTCCCATCCCCTCCCCTCTTCTTCCTCCCTTACCCTCTCCATCCCTTCCCCTCCTTTCCCTTTCTCCTCCTCCTCCCATCCTTACCTTCCTTTCCTTTCCTCCTTCTCCTTCCATCCTTCCCCTTCTTTCCTTTCCTCCTTCTCCTTCCATCCTTACCCTTCTTTTCCTTCCTCCTTCTCCTAGTATACTCAGGAAGGTGGATGTAGTAGCACTTACGTCTTACACTTCTCTCTGCAGTTCACTCGCTGGTTTTGTTTACGTTTGTGTGAAGATAATTATTTGTTGGTTAAGGTAACGCCTCCACGATGTTCACACCATAAGAACATAA